>NW_024412467.1:12170189-12181384 GCF_014898765.1 Herpailurus yagouaroundi
TTAAATTAATATAAATTAAATTAAGTTAAATTAATATAAATTAAATTAATAAAATAAAATATAAAATAAAATAAAATAAAATAGTAAAATAAAGTACAGTAAAATAAATAAGTCTACGAGACAGATACGATGGTGGTGGTCATCGCTGTTAATATTATCATTCTCTGGATCATAAAACCAAGACTCAGAGATGTTAAGTCACTTGGGCAGGGGTCTCACAGCCAGGAGAGAGTGGGGGTGGGCTCCCAACCCCACTCCTCCGACCCCAGGACCCAGGCTCTTAGGCAGAAGTTCATGTCGCCTCTCTGTGGAAGCCACATCAACGATCAGAAAGCAGGGGAGCCGAAAATTCACCACTAAGATAAGACTAGAAGCAGTAGCCCTTTTAACCTAATGAACCCAATTCTACCTCGCAGGCTGTCCCTCCCACTGGGGTATTGACCAGGACAACGTCCCCAAACCTTCTTCTCGTTTCCTGGTAACACCGTAGCCCCATTACGTTACTTGAGCCCCTGCCCGATCGGTACGTGGGCCGGTCTTAGAATGCAATCCTTTGGGTAATCCCCTAAAACTCACTGGCTGGAGCCCAAGAAGGAAAGTTCTTACACTGAATTCCACTCTAAATTAAAAAATATTTCAGTAGGGACCCAGCATATTTATAGTATGTGTGAATATGTGAATATCCTCCTTCCCACTTACAACAGGGATAGAAAGTCTGGATGCCACAGTGGCACTGAGGCACTCTTCTCCACATCGGTGCCGAGGAACCAAAGAAATGTCATGACGGACCGGAGAGGAACGCCGCGAGAACCAGCCGCTCTGGAGAGACTTCGGGAAAGACTCGCGCTCGTGGCTTAGTCTCTACACCCTCCACCACCAGGGTTGAAATCATTTCTACTTCATATCCGCCTAGCCGGGAGCGCAACGCAGCTCTAAATATTGGGGAAAAACAGACACGTATTTCTTTGGGGGGACTGCAAGGTGACAGCCAGGCGCAGGAGCGACACTAACATGGTCAGGCACCTGTGCCATCAGCTGCAAAACGCACAGCAGGCGTGGGGCTCCGGGCAGCCTCCTGGAAAAAATGTGACAAATAGTCGGGCTGCGCACCCTGGGACGTACGTGCGTACCCGGGCATGTGATTCTGACGGGTAAGTATATTAATTATTTCTGAGGCCCGGCAGTAACTCTGAGGGCTCCTGTACCAGAATACCCAGGCGTGCTTTCTCGAATGCTCCTAAACCCCGCTCACAAACTCGCAGCTGGGTCTTTTCGCGGAGGCCATCAGACCCTGACGCCTGTCTGGGGGCAGGTGAGTGGCTTTGTTGTCTGTCCTCGACACCCTACTCTCCCCTCTTCACCCAGTGAGCGGGTGAGGGCTAGGCTGGGGAGGCAGTGCAACTGGAAAGACAGAGCTTCGGTGCCCTATGGACGCTCACATTGAAGAGTGCCGAGCCCAGGCCGAGTGCAAGGGAGCGGGGCCGAGAGGAGCCAACACAGAGCCGAGGGCGCCCGTCCGCACCCCTGGACCGTTCTAGGCACTGACAGGGTGGCACAGGCCCTGAGGAGTGGGTGGGGGCGTAAAACAGACGCACGGGGACAGCAGAGACAATGGACCGCAGCGGAGGCTGTCCTCAATCAACGAAAGGCGGACGGACGAGAAAAGTCGAGAACTGCCTCTTACCTTCTGGGAGGCAGTGTGCCTGGGGACAGCCTATCTATCGGCAAGGCTATTTTCCTGGCCTCCTACTGGCCGTTGAGATGCGGTCAGAGGGAGACAGCGGCGTTCCAGAAGACCTTCAGCGGTTCCAGCCATCCTCGATGCTCGCACCCGGCTCCGTGCCTTGCCGGGGCTCGTCATCAGCATGGCACACGGTTGCCCCAAAACAAAGACGTGTTGCTCGCATCCCGTGTGCACGTCTCCGCTTGCCAACGAGTCTCTCGAAGGCAGGGTTTGTATCCCACAGCCCGGAATGAAAGGAGTGCGAAACTGATACAATTGTATCATCTCTAATTAAGATGGCAGCTTATTGGATGGATGGCTCCTCAGTTTCTTTGTCACTGCATCATGTAAAAAACAGCAGAGTGGATCTCCATCATCATTGCAGAATTCTTCTTTTCGGCTTAACATAAGAAAAACGTATTATCGGAGAGTTCTGGAGGTCCGGGGTCTGAAACGGTTCTCACTGAGTTAAAATCAAGACATCAGCAGGGCGGCACTCCTTCTGGAACTTCTAGGGGAGAATGTGTTTTCCTTTCCCCTTTCCGGCTGTCAGAGGATGTGCCCACTTTCCTTGGCTCCTGGCCCCTTCCTTCATCCTCAAAGCCAATCGCTGTCCTGCTTGGACCCTCACCCTTAAGAACTTTTGCATATTGGGTACATCTGGATAATCCAGGATGATCTCCCCCATCTCAAGATCCTTAACTTAATTATATCTGCAAAGTCCCTTTGCCATATTCACTGGTTCCGGGGATTCGTATGGACAGCTTTAAGGGGGGGCGGGTGTCCTTGTTCTGCCCACCACGAATGAGGAGCTGTTACGATTTCCAGGCCTGAAAGTGCAGAAAACAGAATGGTGTCCACAACCCAGAATGAGGTGTGGCTGTGGGGATGTCTACACTGGGGCTCAGTGGCAGAGTGGTAGGAAATACCAGCCATCAATCGCTTCCTACTTGGCAGAGTATTTTCGACACGGTCTGACTTTATATATGTATATAACATACGTACAGACAACTTTAGCATCTTGGATGAAGAGACTCAGTCCATCTAAAGGAGGAGGCAGTCTCAGACAGTGGAGAAAATAAGAACCCAGAGCCTGAAGCCGGACCACCCGGTTCAAATCCCAGTGATACCATTTACTGGCTAGGTGACTTGGGGCAAATTATGCCCCCGCCCCTGGGATCCCCATCTGTAAAATAAGAATGATGCTAAGAACACCTAGCCCATAGGATAGTTGTGAGAATTTAATAAATTTGTAGGACAGGGGCGCCTGGGTGGTGCAGTCGGTTGAGCGTCCGACTTCAGCTCAGGTCACCATCTCGCGGTCCGTGAGTTCAAGCCCCGCGTCGGGCTCTGGGCTGACGGCTCGGAGCCTGGAGCCTGGTTCCGATTCTGTGTCTGTCTCTCTGTCTCTGTGCCTCCCCCGTTCATGCTCTGTCTCTCTCTGTCCCAAAAATAAATAAACGTTGAAAAAAATAAATAAATAAACAAATTTGTAGGACACTTACGCATGGCTTATAGTGAGTGCTATTCTTCTTTGAAGAGGTGGCCAAATGGATTTCGGCGAAAGGCTTCTCCATGCTGCCGAGAAACAGAAACAGTTTCAAAGCGAAGGTACAATGTCAAACGCTGAGAACCACGGGGCCTGATTCTCAGACAACCTGTCTCTCATAGCAGGCAACTTGATACGGACTCCTGACAGAGGTAAGCAAGATTCACACACCTAACACTACATTTGGAAAGGCCAGCTAGGGCTCAAAACATACCTGGCCCATCAAAACCACAGCTCGGTGATAGACTTAAATATGCGCACAAAGTCTCTGATGCTCCTTCCTTCGAGCAGTGGGGCCTAAGTTTCCTCCCCCCCTCAAGTATTAGCTGGATTTCGGGACTCGCTGCTAATGAGTAGAATAAGACAAAAGTGACAGTGCACAAGTTTAGAGACCAAATCGCAAAGGGTACAGCGGGGTCCTCCTCGTTCTTTCTCTTGGATCACTCACTCTGGGGAAAACGAGTGGCCATATTGTGAGCACACTCAAGCAGCCCATGGGGAGACCCATGGAGGCAGGAACTGGGGCCTCTACCAGCCACATGAGGGCGCCATCCTGAAAGCCGACTTTCCAGTCCCAGTCAAACCTTCCAGTGAATACAGCCCCTGTTGACATCCTCCCTGCGGCCTCGTGACCGATGCTGAGCCAGACCAGCCGGCTAAGCCATGCCCGGATTCCTGACCCTCAGCAACTGTGAGATAATCGATGTTGGTTGCATTAAGTCATTGCGTGTGGGGGTAATCTGTTGCGCAACAAGAGAAAATGGATAGAAGTTCTTTTGCTGCTGAGATGTCGGTCGGTCTGATTCTCCTACTAGTAGCATCCGGAAACTTGTCTCATCATCACGCACGGGTGACTGATGGTACAAACCTGAGTCCTCTAGGGTTTATAAATGAACTCTCAATGTGTGCGTGTGTCCGTCCACACGGGTGGGTGAGCACCCAGGAAGTACTCTTCGTGCAGTCATCTCCTGGCAATGTCTCACTCACATATACACACAAACTCACAAAGAACTGAAGTCCATTCATTCAGCATTAATTAATGACTAACAAATAGTTCATTAATAACGAACGCGCCAGGCACCGCTCTTCCCTAAGATGAAAAGGCATCGCCCGTGCCCTCGGGAACCTACAGGAAAATCGCTCTGATGTATTTACGCACAAACCGTAGGGGAACAGCATTCCAAGACTCTCGCGGGTGGCTGGGGAGACGGCATGGGCCGTCTTTGCACGGAGAGTATTTGCACGGAGACTCAATTCTAACTTTTCAAAAGGATTTTTGTGGCCGCTTCAGGACCCCTACCCTTGTCCTAAGTGGAAAGCCAGGAGGAAACCGAGCACGGTATTTCTGATCTGCAGCATTATACAATGCCTCGTGGAGTATTCAAACACAACAAAAGCACCAAATAATAACAACCATAATCCAGGACGTCAACATTCGCCCTAAACACCCCCTTGATTCCTATGAAAGGTTGGAGTCAAGTGCTCGGTGCCGGGCAGGGTCGCGGCACACAATTCTCTTCCTGGGCAGGCTTTGTTCCAGATCAGCCTGGTACACAATGCTGGCAAGGCTCAGAGGCCAGCAGAACTCACATAACAGGTGGAATTATATATCAGTGAGAGACTTACAGAGTGTTTATTCACGTGCCAGATTTATTTATCAGGTACAGGATTGAAAGGATTTCCCCACAGGATATGTAGAGATTAGTGTGCAGTGAAAATGCTTTTTCAACAAACCCCCGCGCTAATCAGGTCTTGGTTTTCGTATTTTAGCAGAACAGGGCTTAGTGCCCTTTGCTGACGAACAAAGCAAGCCGAAACGTGGACATCTATCTGTCACTCTGAAGGGCGGCTGTCACTTTTTTAAAAGCCCACGAGCGTATTTTAATATTACGTCCGATTAGTGTATTTATAATGAAACAACTCCACGGCTACCTGGAGCCTAAAGACATCTGGATGAGAGGGGAAAATCTCTTTCACCCACTGCTTTGTCTACCTGGAGCCATCATTAAATGATTTCCAGAAGCTTCTCGAGCCCATGCTGGGTCTAAGGAATGTGTTCATTAAAAATCTGCCGCGGCTGAGCTTAAAAATGCAGCTGAACACTCACAGGTCTCCTGAAGGGCAGGTTGAGAGCAAGGACGAGGCCACTCGGACGAGGTTCTTATATAACCCTCTCTCGCACGGTGTCTATAGTGAGGCCAAAGCAAACAGATGAACAGTGAAAAAGTCACTCCCTCATCTGGCCCATTTAATGCCAAACATCTGGATGTTACATAACAAGCCATCGGGGTCGTTCTCTTGCTCTCCTTTGGTCTGTTTCAAAAATAGTCCTAACAATTAAACCTGGTCTTTAGACACTGAATTTCATATATTTTCCATAAGGTCTTGGAGCGAACCGGTCTTGATTATCCTTTGCCATTAAAAACCGCACGGTCACGCTCGGAGAGGATATCACTCCAAGAGCGCCCATAACCGCAAAGGTAATCTCTCACCTCTCCCTTGCGTCTTCAGGTGTCCACCCTTCGTGGACCAATGGCCTCAGCACACTAAGGAAAATGCCAACGTCCCCGCGGCCATCGGCCCCTGCGACCCGCACTGCAAAGATCACTCCCTCCCGCACAGGGGCTCTGTTTTACACAAAGGGGAGTCATACGAACATTTTGGTGAGTTCCTTACAATTTTTCAAAGCCCCTTGAGACAGGACAACCGACTAGAAAGTGCTCTCAGGCCACAGCTAACCAACCACAGGGTCACTGGGTGCAGCCATGGGGGGGTGAGTGTCCTGGCTTTCTCCACGTTGCACAATCTCCTCACTGAACCCCTTTCCGGACGGTAGGCCAGCCTCCTGTAGCTTTTCTGGAACTGGTATGTCTTTCTCTGCTTACCTGAGTGTACTTGCTGCTTCTCGGTTACCCCCACAGCTCACTTCCTGCCATCCGCCCACCCCTAAAGAACCCCTAAAGAACCAAGAACCTAAAGAACCACCCCTAAAGAACCAAGCACATATGCAAAAACAGTCAAACACCATGTCTCAGGCACTGAAGCAGGAACGTGATCACTTTGAGGAAGGCCTTATCTTCGCGTTATCATAGAGAAACTGAGGCTCAAGAAAGTTAAGTTAACTTGCCCGCAAAGCGGCCAACATGGCACATGAACTCAGGTCTGTGGGCAGAAATGGCAGCGTAGAGGCACCTGGGTGGCTCAGTCCGTTGAGCGTCGACCTTCGGCTCAGGTCACGGTCGCGCAGTTCACGGGTTCCACCCCAAGCGGGGCTCTCTGCTGGCGGCACGGAGGCTGCTTCAGACCCTCTGTCCCCTTCTCTCAGCACCCTCTTCAAAAAAATAAATAGATAAACCTAAAATAAAATTAAAAAAAAAAAAAAAAAAAGAAATGACAGTGCAAATTCATGGTTAACAGCTTGGTTTTTGAAATCAAGCGACCTGGGTTCCAGTCTGAACTCGGCCACCTAACTGTGTGACATTGAGCAAATCAAGAAACTTCGCTAAAGCTCCCTTTCGTCATCTGTAAAGGGACGTAATAACAGAAGTGTCTCCGTAGGGTTTTGCAATAATGAGAAAATGAATGTAAAGGACTTTCTATAGCAACTGGCATGTCCCGAGGTTTCAGTAATTGTTAGCTGTCACTATTAGCACGCGCTAGATTTGCAGTATTCCACCCCATCGCACCACGGCTACAAAAACATTCTGCCTTTTGTTCTTAGGCTCTAGCTATTCTGCATTTACTGGCAAGTAACAAAAGCCCAACAAGGAGCTGCTTAAACCATAGGGATTTTTATTGTTTGCTTAACAGGAAGCCTGAAACTAGATGGTCCTGAGGTAGACTGGGTGGTGTGGTGTCACCATCAAGAAATCAGGCTCATCCATTATTTCTCATGGTTACAACATGGCTGCCACAGCTCCAGACATCACATCTTCGCGCGATGGAACAAAAGGGAAGAAAATGACAAAAGACCTCCCTGTTCATGTTCCTCTCTCTTCTCAGGAATGAAAATCTTTTTTCAGATGCTTCCAACACACTGCGCATGTCCTTGGTCAAAAGTGGTTGCAATATGTCTGTCCCTAATCCTGGTAAAGGAGAATTGGGTTGCCACAGTTGCCTGCAAATTTTTTTCTGTAAAAGGCCAGACAGTAAATAATCCAGTCTTTGCAAGCCATACAGTCTGCCACGACCACTCAACTCTGCTGTCGTAGCATGAAAGTGGCCACAGACAAGAGGTAAATAACTGAGTGTCTCTGTTCCAATAAAACTTTATTTACTAAAAGAGTTGGCAGCTGGATTTGGCCAATCCCTGCCTTAGACCAATCACGATTCATCACTGGCACTGAGTACATGGCTGCCCAGATTCAACTTGGTTCCGTTAGCAAGAAAGAAAGTGGAATGGCTAGTGAGCAGGGAATCCTCCGGAGGCGGGGCCCCACAATTGTCCCTGGGAAGAGGAGCGGTTTGATGTCGTGAGGAGCAGATCTGGAAGCGTCAGGAACCTAGGAACTACATTTATGTAGAGCTGCGAGAGGGACACGCTGTCCAGGGGCTCCCTTGCGTCTACACTAGTGTTTCCGCTGCTTTGCACGAGCTGTGGGATGATTCCTCAGAGGTAGCTTTGTGCCCCAAAGGACCACACCAAGGGAGATGGCCCCAGCCCCCTCCTCCAAACTTTAGCCAGAGACCTCTTACCTTTATCTGTTCTATATACTGTGTTTCTGCTTGGGGGGCCTTTAGAGTGGGGAACAGGGGGAAATCTCTAATGACCAAAAAAAAAAAAATTAACAGCCACTGACCTAGAAGGTAAAGATCTCATCTGCCCATAAAACATCCCTTTCTAATTATATCCCCTGTGATTCCACTAAATACACTCCACCCCATGAGACGCTCTTTGCAAGTAGGACAAGTATTTCGCACGTTTTCAGCCACTGTGCCTCTTCTTCACCCTGGCTCCCAGCTCGTCTGCACGGCCTGGACTCCCCTCTTACCCCCACTCAACTAGAAACTGACACGCTTCTTTTGCACTTACTCTGTGCCCGTCACCAAGTGACGTACTTGCTGTGAAAGGGTAGGTACATATAAAGACGTAAAAGATAACCTCTTTCCTCAGGTTTTATGATCCAGTCGTACAGAAAACATGCAAATGGAACGAGTATAAAGTGATGAGCATGATTTAAAAATATACGTATATATATTTAAAAGGAATGTATGTTTCCAAATGGATACATTTGCTGCCTGTATCGCGTTGGAATACATGCTTTCCAGTAGGGCTGCCATGACTCACCTTCTGGGAGAATTTTCCTTCGGGGAATTGCATTTAGATCCAGCTTTTAAACCACAGAAGAAAACCAGCCTCATTCAGCGAGTATATCCTGTTTCCTTTTACAAAAAAAAAAGTCTCTCTCAGCTTGATCACTGGTTTTTACACCGGACTCCAGATGACTTCGGGATGGTTACAACCATCATACCCACCTTCAGAAGGAGCACTTGCCAGCTCCTGGTATCTAACAGGCACGCCATGGGTTCTGACGGCAATCCCTCAGAAGACGCGCCCACTGTTCAGGGCGATGGCCACTCAGCAGCCATGGCCGCACCCCTGAAAACAGGCCAGAGCAGGAAAGGCTCCTTCAGCTGGCACGGAGGGTTCTAGACGGGAACAGAGTTGGGCCCTGGAGTCGGGAAAGGTCTGAGATGGGAAAAGCACTTAGACTCTGAAGTCTAGTTTGGCCATTGGCTAGCTGTGGACCTTGCGCTATTTACTTATCCTCTCTGGGCCTCAGCCTCCTTATCAGTGAAATGGGAATAATAAGACCACTTATTCCCTCAAGGCTGTTGTAAGGATGAAATGACTTAATACCTAGAAAACACTAAATGCGACGTAAACGTTTGTTGGTGTCTGCGTTATTACTGCCCACGACCGAGTGAAATCTCATCAACCAGCTTACCTGGCCAAGCTTGGGCATTCACGAATCGCCTCGTTTTTTTAAGGGTTAAACAGCTCAGTCCCACCAAGAGCAAAAACTCGACCATCGCACTGAAATTAGTGCTTCTCTCCTCCAACTGGATGGAGGCTGGCTTGGGTTTGGGAACGTGTGGTTAGGAGGGAAACACGATCGTTGCCTGTTGCTTCTCGGATCCTCTACCTTCTCCAATCGCTGGCTGGTGGATCAGGTCTCCCGGGGCCCAAGGAACAAAGCTCTTCAAGGAGACCTCAACTGTGAGCAGGGGCCGGGGGCGGGTGTGCAAATGCCGGTTCTTTCTCTTCCGGGGCTCTGCGGAGGGTTGTCCCCCATTGTTGGAGGCTTCCTTCCACCGATGGCCTCTGCCAGCTGCCCCCACAGGTCCTGCTTGGTGCTGTTCGCCTTGCCCCCACCCCCACCTGGGGAAGTAGGTCCTTTTCAACAGGAAGACTCATTAGCGCGTGTTTGCCTTGCTAGCTCTTGGAGGCAGACGCTGTTCCAAATGCCTGTTCTCACCAAACGGCGCTCTCTCCTCTGACGTCGTATCCGTCCCTGTGCCCCACAACCGCCCCCCCCCCAAACTCCAGAAGACATCTGTAATGCCCCCCCAGGTAGTTCTCCGAGGCCCTCCTCATTCATCTGAACCTAGGTAGAAAACACAACAGGTGCACACCTTTCTTAAACACTTGTTCACTGCTGGCCTCTCCTGGGTCCTCGGCCTCCTGTTCCCCCAGCAGTCCCATAGAGTGGCCCAAGCCTCGCCGGAGGACGTGAGCGGCATCACCGGGCACATCCTGCCGTGTGTCTGAGTCTCGGCAGAAGCTCCGGGACGTGTGAACAGAGTCCCCCTCAGCGTCCTGTCACCAGTGGCTCAACGCTAGGTTGGCGCATGCTGGCTGCATGGTGGGAAGCTACCCAGAGGGCATCTTGGCTTGCCCAACAGGAAGGGCTTGGCTGCCAGGGAATGGAATTTGGGCTCCACGGCACAGACGGTGAAAAACGAAGGCGTGTTTCTCTTCCTTTTTCTGCTTACAGGTGACCTCAGCCCCAGGGACTGCTGTCTTGCCCTTCCGTTCTCAGACCTGCCTCTTTCCCAGGCTCTACGGACCCAGAGAGCCCTCAGAACCCCTCGTTTAAAGTGAAAAAGGAGAGGGGCAAACATGTGCCCCTCTGGGGGTGGAGGGGGTGGGTGGGGTGGCTGTTTAGACTGCAGTGGGGGACGTAAGACCAGCCACGGCCCGAGGACAGGAGGGAAGGAAGAACAAAATTCCCAGGGAGCACAGACAAAAGTCGACCCTAGCTCGCACACTAAATGAGGACGCCTGCTGCCTGCGGCGGGGTCAAGCGAGGTCGCAGGAGCTTCTCTCTCCGTGTAGAGCGAATTAAGGGCATCCGGGGACAGCTGCAGAGCGGGAGGCTCCCCGTGTCGCCCTCTTCCAAAGCAGGTCAGGATCCCTGGACTGGGCGCGGGCAAGCACCCTCCGAAATGCTGGTGTTGTAGGTCTTTCGCCCACGGAAAGGGAGGCTGCAGATTGCTCCTCGGGTGGGGGAGGCTCTCAAGAAAAGGAACAAAGAATAATTGTCGGGGGCTCTGTATGTCTCCGCAAGAATCAATTCTCAGCGTTAAGGGCCCTACAGCAGAAAAACGAAACACTCCCGAGAACATCAGCAGCCCTGCTGCAATTACAGGCCCCAGATCGCGGTTCCCAGAGTTGGGGACAAAGAAGACGGGCCTCGCAAATCAGGTTCCCCCCCCCCCCGCCCCCAGGCCACCCGAAACCGGAGGGCTGCAGACCAGCCGGCCCCGGGAGAGCCCCAGGAAACCCGGTGCGTTTGCATTCATAAAAACTTTTGCGGGAGGGCTGCACGGGCACCGACGGTTCGCGCGGACGCGGCCAGGGCACAAGCAGCGCGGCACTGCCACCTTGTGGGCGCCGCCGGCCGCTCGGGCGCCGCGCTG
>NW_024412467.1:12181784-12232153 GCF_014898765.1 Herpailurus yagouaroundi
TCCCGGCGTCCGTGGCCGCGCGGGTCGACCAAGGACCCGCGCTTGGGTGCGCCTCTTGGGCCGGGAGCCTCCGGCCGCGGAGGGGGCGAGCGAGAGATTAAAAATAGCAGAGTGCTTTGAAATAGGACTTTCCCAGTGGCACGCTCCAAAGCGGTGACCCCGGGGGACAGTGGGCGGCGGCGGGGTGGGCAGCAGAGGGACAGCAGGCGGGGACCCTATCCTGGGCCCGGGTCCGGTGCCCCCTCTCCCCGTGCCCGCCCTGCACCAGCCACTTGTTGCCGTGCCAGAGCCTGGGGACTGAAACTGCCACTTGGATCCACATAAGAGGATTAAAACAAAAAGAGTAATGAAGCTCCTGGCAGTGGCCTGTCCGTGTTGGCAGCGTCGCCCTGCCTGCAGCAGGTAGAGAAAACAGGCACCATCCGTGGCTCTTCGCAGGCCCCAAGTCTCAGCCCCGAGACGCCAAGGCAGAGCAAAGGCAGGAATTGGGTCAAAGGAAAAAGGCAGCTTAGTGGTTGGTTTTAATTACTGTAAATGGAAAAACCACATCCAAAAGTGCATCTAATGACTTTTACGGTAATCCCACCATGTCGACATGAACCAGCCCACCCCTGCGCGCAGAGAAGACCACAACACAAAGTGCCAGAGGTCCATCCCAGGACGCGGACAAAGGCAGGACCATCAGAGGCAGACGTGGTTTCCAGCAGTGGCTCAGACTTCGGGGTTCGTGGTCAGGCCCACGCTTCATCCCGCTAATAGCGCATCGTTCTCTTTTTCTCTCTCGTTCGTTGCCTTATAATGTTCTCCTGGAAGCTCTCTTACTCCTTTTTGTTGTTTGGGAGTTCATGTTTTCCTCTGAAACGAATCCAAGGACCATATGGCCTTAGAAGGGCACCGCATCCATTGCCCTGCCTCAAGGCGCTTTGAAAGACCAAAAACCGTAATACTGTCGTGTTATTATAAAGATAAAATATCGCAAAACCTACAGGATCTAGCCATCCTGTTCTTAAAATTCCCTGGGGAAAGATGCTGTGCAGTACTCTTTGATAACCTACTACAAATGCTAACCACTTTGGGTAAGATATAATAAGAACCTTCTGATTCCAAGTTTTATGTGTTTCTATTTAAGCTCATTCAGGGTCAGGCTACCCCAGAGGGCAATTGAACATCTGCCCAGCAGCTTATGGACAGGATGCACTTCCCTCTGTCAGGAACAGAGATCAGTGGTGCCAGCTGCCACTGGGAACCTTGCCTGGTGCCCAAACACCCTGGGGATTTGCCAGGGCAGCGTCGAGAAGGTGATCCGCTCTGAGTCGTATTTTCTTCTTTTATTGCACCCTTGCCAGCCGAGTTCATTGATTCACTCAATAAACAGGCCTTGCGCACTTGGTGTGGAAATGAATCGGCTGTACTTGATGGTCCTGTTTATGCAAATCAGATACAGTAACTGATTCGGAGGCGTATCCTACTCGAGTGCTTGACCAGGAAAGGGTTCTGAAGACGGTATGAGAACGCAACAAATATCTGTGCAGCTCCGAGAGCCGGGCCTTTCTTTGTTTAGGTTCTGGGCACATCAACATTGCAGCAGGGAACTTGCACGATGCAACGGACTCATGAAGACAGGAAATGAGACGGGGCCGCATGTTTCCATGGTCCGAGAGTATGTCTCCCACCCCACACCAGTTGATTGTTGCTTCGCTTATTCTGCTCCCTCGACCTCCTGCCTTTCGGTCGTTGGTTCTTTTGGGGACTCCTTTGATCATGGAGCAGTTCAGGTCACCCACATGTTTAATATTATTAAATAACGTGACGTGATGGGAAAAGTCATGGGCTGGGACTAAAAAACCGTATGGTTCTCGCCCCGGCTTTGCTACCCGATGAAATTCGTCGCTTTGGACAAATCTCTCAGGAACTGAATCTCGGTTCCGTCCGCCCCAGTATAAGGTTGATTCACACTCGGCGGCAACCACGGCGGGAAAGATGCAAGGCCTCAGGTTTCTTGTCTGTAAAGTAAGGGGTTTGACCTAGATTTAAGGTTTGCAAACTGTCTTTAGAAGTGGAGTCCCGGGGCGCCTGGGTGGCGCAGTCGGTTAAGCGTCCGACTTCAGCCAGGTCACGATCTCGCGTGATCTCGCGCGAGTTCGAGTCCCGCGTCGGGCTCTGGGCTGACGGCTCAGAGCCTGGAGCCTGTTTCCGATTCTGTGTCTCCCTTTCTCTCTGCCCCTCCCCCGTTCATGCTCTGTCTCTCTCTGTCCCAAAAATAAATAAACGTTGAAAAAAAAATTTTTTTAATAGAAGTGGAGTCCCTCTTTACAATACAATCTAACATGAAGTCCCCACGTTTGGTAAAACAGGTGAAGATAGGCTTGCCCTCGCGCCCCTGGGTCGTGCGTGTTTCTTCCTGTATCCCACAGAAGGCCCTCGAGGCACGGCGGGTTCCACTGGACACGGTGTGAAACTCACCGTGCTAGATGATCATTTCAGAGTATCCCCCAGTTCTGGGGCGCCCGGGTGGCGCAGTCGGTTAAGCATCTGACTCTTGATGTGGCACAGGTCATGATCTCACCGTCTTTAAGTTCAAGCCCCACATCGGGCTGTGCGCTGAGGACAAGGAGCCTCCATGGGATTCTGTCTCTCCTCCTCTGCTCCTCCCCCGCTTGTGCTCTCTCTCTCTCTCTCTCTCTCTCTCTCTCTCTCTCAAACTAAATAAACTTACAATAAAAAAAAATAGACAAATAAAATACCTTCCAGTTCTAAAACACTGTAAATCAAAATATTATAACCAAAATGCTCTCTGAGTATTTCTAGGAGGCGATTTAGCCCCTATCTTCTGCCTCCGTTTATTAATATGTTGTAGGAGACAGACACCAGCTTCACAAAATCGAACTGTGTGTCATTCCTCTCTCCCTATCTGTGAAGCCAGTCTGTCTGTCCCAAAGCAACATTATATTTTGATGGGACACAGTAATGCGTTCTGAGAAAAACACCAGATGGGGCCAGGGCGTAAGAAGACCTAAATTCTAACCCTAGCCCTGCCTTTAACTAGCTTTACAACCTTGATCAAATCAAGGAACCTTACTAACCTACCGAGAGCTGTAAAATTATGAGGCTGAGCGACTTAGTAATCACGGGATTGTACAGGATCAACTTCTGGACCCCGTACCTCCATGAGTTGCTTTAAACTAAATAACTCAAATTCCAAACTGCCCACATGCCAAGTCATACCATCACACACTCTTCAATGTACATACACTCATCCCATTTAGAGAAGAAGGGACGAGGGCACGAAGGCAAATTAGGTTGTCGATGACACCACCAGGACGTCAAGCTGGAAATACCAACTGAACCATTGTTGTGTTTGCACAGGTGGCCGGAGCCCATGGCACGCCTTGAGGTTAACTCACCAAGCAGGAGCCACATCTCCATTAATAAGAGTTCCTCCAGGCATTAAATGCAGTGTGGCATTTGTGAGGGCAGACCAGAAAATCCCAGAGTTTGGGGGACGTTTAAAGGAAACTGTCTGGGTTAAGGACCCAGGAACTGGGATTGGACCCAAAGGAATGACCCCACCAGGGACAAACAGCATGATTCATTGCCTCCAACCACGCACGTCCTGGGAAAAGGCAACAGGGCCCTGTCCGGGAAGCCAGGGGACTTTAGGGGTAGACACAGAAAACAGCTCTGGTCATGGCTGTGACTTGGTCGTAAGTTAACTTTATGGGTCACCGAGTGTCTGGAAACAGACTATAAAAAGAAGAAAGGGTGGCCCAAGCAGCTTTGTGTTGGAAATGGCTGTGACCAGTTGCTTCTGGAAGGGAGATGTATTGACCGTAATAAAACTTGATGGGCCCAGCACTTGTCTGTTAAGGGTGGAATCGGAAGTAAACTTTGGACTGAGTAACTGGCAAGAAGCTGTGCTTTAGAGCAGGAGCAGAGGGGGTGCTATTCCAAGCCGTAAACAATATGGCACCCAACAAGTGCACACGATCTGGCTTCTTTGTGACCTTTAACCCCATGACCCTATCTGTAGGCAGAGCTTGTAGGTTAATCTCACAAACAAGTTGGTACAGTTGGACTTTCACTACACTGGCTTACGAAAATTTTTGCCTAATCTTGTTTTTCTTGGAACAGCAAAATATTTAGGGTAAAAATCAATAAAAATGTCGGGCTTTAAGTCTTGGTATCCTTAACTGTGTCCGTTTGGGGAGAAACAATCGGTCGTATTTAATGCTAACTTTTATCCAACCATCAACCATCACTTTTGCCCTTTTCAGTTAGTCAACAATTATTTATTGAGCACATACTCGCGTATAGTCTGACGTTATAAAGCCTGCCATCCAAGGCTGTACACGGCAAATAAAAGAAGATTATGCCAGAAATATTTCAAAACATGCATTCTCTTCTCATTTGATTTTTTTTTTTTTTTCAAGATTTGGGGAAGGCACATTGCAGCATTGACTCAAAGTACAATGGAAAAAAGCATTGAACTGGGTTTCAAGAAGCCAAAGAGGGGGTTCTCGACTATCGTTATCCACAGCTGTGTGGCCATCAGAACATAAGAGGCACGTCTTTGTTCATCCAAAAACTAAGGGAGGCTGAATTGGGTCATATTTTATATCACAACACCTTAACTATCACAGTAGTTCATGTTTACTGAGGCACTTTTCATTCTTTTTCACTTATTCTTTGTAACCACCCTACGACGTATGTATTATTATTTCCCCCGTTTTTCAGATGAGGAAACTGGGCTCAGAGAGGTTTCGGAATCTGTCCAAGGGCACACAGTACTGACAAATCTGGCATTTGAATCTGGTTTCCCCCCCCCGCTGCCGAGTGGCCCGTAACACCTTCACATCACCGAACTGCCTTAGAGTTTATCCAGAAAGGAGAGCAACCTAGTGTTTTCACTTCTACCAGACTCTCGCTCAACTTCCCCGGAGCTGCCGAGAGAGACCGCCCTTAACATCGGTTACTGCTGTCCGATCTCATGGCCCAGACGTGGTCATGACGCACAAGAGAGGGCAGAGACCTCTGCCTGGGGGAGAGGGAGGCACTTCAGGAGACGGCATGCCCGCCCCCGTGAGGACTGGGAAGGACACTAGACTTTTGGTCAGTGACCATGCCTGAGCACTCAGAATCCAGAAGGCAACCGCTGCCCGGAAAAGACCTGGCTGGAGGGACACGGGTGCCTGACCGAGACCTTCCTGTCACTTCCCCTCACACACCCTTTAGACGAAGCCTGGCTTCCCGATCTCCTGGGAAGCGTGCAATCAACACGACCCCCAATGACCAAACACTGAGAGACTGTGAAATGGCACGACCCTAACGATGCACATGGAATCTTCATGGGGGAGTGTTTTGGTTTGCATGCTGTTTAACATGAAAAATAGCGATTTGTATAGGGAGGGGCAATGCTAATCTAGAGATGGGTTGCACACGGTCCCTACTCTTGAAAAGCTGCATGTCCCCTGGGGTCCACCAAGGCTACCATCCCTTATGACCTCTTGGGTTAATCCAGTTATCCCCAGACCAGAAAAAAAGTACGTGGGACATAAGTATAATTTTTTTAAGTACACAAATTATTAACACGTACTGAAGGATTAAACAGAAAATAACCACTTGCGGAATGTCAACCTCAAGAGACTGCACATTTTGTCTGGAAATAGTGGGGCTGCTGGAAACAATTACAAAGGGATCTCATCCGTTATCGAGAAAGAGGAAGCAGTTATGCATATTCTCAAGAATAACAGAGGAAGAGTTAATTCTCCATTACTTGTTTATATTAGATTAATCCTGAATCTGTGTTGGGGATATAAATTATACTTCCTCCAATAAATTCAATTTTGCAGATAATGAGGTACTTCCTTCCCCGTCTGTTTTTAGCTGCTTAAAAGCTGCCCCTCATTTTGCTGACCACATCTATATTATGTGAACCCCCTCTCAGCTCCCTGGAGGTAACACTTCCCATTTGGGGAATCCCTCTTGGGGAATGAGTGAATCATCCAGTGGAAAGAACTCTGACTTAGACACCAGGAGGCTGAGAATTGACTCTCGCTCTGGCCCTAACGGGATGTGAACCTACAGACAAATTGCTCCGAGTAAAGTAAGGAAGCCTTCTTAGATAATATCTTTCTAAGATCCCTTCCAGCTCTAAAAGTCTGTCTTTGTCCAACCCTCAAGAACAAAAGCAGGGGTGCCCTCCTGCATGAGAACCACCGATCCCCAGGAAGGGATCAGAAAGGGGACGCCGGGGACTGGACACTGAGCCAGGGGCCCTGGAAGGACGTACATAAAGAAGAGACAAGGATAAAGGCTGCTGCCCAATTCCCAGGAAATTCCTTGGGAACATTCCAGGAAGAAGGAGAGGGTCCTGCTTTCATCCCATAGCACGTACTAAAGACTGGTGTAGCGAGATTCTTTGGGGAGCGACATCGAGTAGACCATTTATTGCCTACTCATCAGACCAGGAACATTTCCATCAAGAGAAAAGATCGTTTTTTAAAAAAGGCAGGAAGAATGAGGGGTTCAACAGAACCACACCTCTGGTGATCAGAGACCCAGCTTTTGGAAATGCCTGTGTTGAGTTGCAAGACAGCAGTAGAAACAACCACAACCAAAAAGCCTCACCCAAGAAACTGTTCACAGTTCCAGAGGGAACATAGGAGCCCTCCAGGGGGAGAAGACCCTTCAGGAAGAGGGAAGGAGAATTCCAGTGGGTCTGCACAGAGAGGCTTCACGTGTAATGCTTGTTCTCATTTCTCCCCCCAGTTAACGTTCATGGGGCTCCTTCCCTGGGTTCCTGGGACCCGGGACAGAAAGGATTTACATTAATGCTAGAGTTGCTTCCTGCCCCCCACCAGCAGGGCCTCGTCTTTCCCTCTCTGTCGCTGTTCCACCCTGGTGATGACGCTCTTTCATCTTCCAGGACTTGCCCCTGACGCATACACCCAAGAGAGAGAACCTGTTCCCCCCATTTGACCGCTGAAGTCAAGGTGTCTAGACTATCCCTTTTGTTTCCACCACCCTGAACAATACCAGAAACTGTGGGCTTTCTGTACTGGGGTCTAGTTTGCAAATCTGAGAGCTCAGGTGAAATGCAGAGGGAAAGAGGGATTGCCCAAAAGTGGCCAAAACCTTTGTGTTCACGAAGAATTTCAGGATTGCTTCTAGCTGTTTCTCTCTTCCCGGGACTGCTGGTGACGTCGGTGTTGCTCTGTATGTTTGTGATAACGACACTGCAAGGGAGTCGGGAATTCATACTCTCCGTGCCCTTACACACGTCACTGACTTCTTTAATCTTCAACACGACCAGGCGAGGCAGCAGTATCACACAAATTAAAAAAAAACAAACAGCAGTTGTACAACTGTGGAAACTGAGGCCCTGGGAGAGAAAGTGACTTACTTAAGCCGGGGAAACGAACACGACAGCAAGTTCTGATTCAAGGGTCTGTGGTCTCCTCTCGCCCCACAGTCCACGAGAGGCCAAACAGCCGAGAAGTCCCATGAAACTGGGGCCACAGCCAGGTGGGGGACAAGGTGTGGTTTACACCTGTGTCAAAACGTTAACGGTTGGTGTGTGACAATTTGGTACATGGACATGGAGGCTTGGGGGAGAATGTTCTGTACATCTGAGCAGCCTTTATAGATACATATAAATGAAGGGAACATCAACTCGTTCTTTTTTTTTTAATATTTATTTACTTTAGAGAGAGAGAGAGAGAGAGAGAGTGTGGGCAGTGGAGGGGCAGAGAGAGAGGGAGACACAGAATCCGAAGCAGGCTCCAGACTCTGAGCCGTCAGCACAGAGCCCAACGCAGGGCTCAGACTCACAAACAGTGAGATCATGGCCTGAGCCAAAGTCAGATGCTCAACCAACTGAGCCACCTGGGTGCCCCGGACTAGTTCTTGAGACACCCCCCTTCCAGCCCAGCAGTGGGCTTCCTGTCGTATCTCATGATTGCGATCGCCGCTCCTCTGGGGTCTTCTTCCCATCAGCCAGAGCTCACCTCACTTAATCCTGGAGCTGGTGGGAGCCTGGAAAGATCCTGATAGTGACACAGGGTTAGAAGGACAGAGGGGAGGACACTGTCCACCGACATCATGGATCCCGGACCACCAGGGCAACGGCCCTCCACAGCATCCAGGCCCTGCCTCACCTTCTTAGAACCCAGTCTCGTGGGAGGCCAGCCTCCCCTACAGGGAAAAATTAGGAGGCTTACTAAGCTAGGATGTTCTCCTGAAGTGCTGGTTTTCTCTACACCATCTCCGTGAGACAGGAATGTTCTAGAATGGGCCTCATTATTGCTAACAGTGAAGTGCTTGGAAAATGTTCAGAAGGAAAAGTACTCGTTTCTGGAACAGGAGAGCAGGGGACAGGCTGCAAGACTATGTTCTCTCCAACTGGGAGAGGACAACCTCGGTCAGACACCCGAGATGGGAGTGAGCCCAGCAACTGGAGGCTGGTGCTTGAGCCTGAGAGGGAGAGCAGTGTGTGTGTGTGTGTGTGTGTGTGTGTGTGTGTGTGTGCGTGTGTCTGTGTGTGTGCCTGTGCGTGTCCTTGAAACAGGGGAGGGTCCCACAGGGCTACAGAGAGAACGCTGCTCAACCGCCTGGGCAGACAGAGCTCCCTTGGAGTTTGCCAGTTTCCCTGGGAAGGTCACACGTTCTGAAGTCCGGTTTCCTCATTAGAGAAGTGGGAATAACAATTCTTATCTCCAAGGACCGTTGTGAAAAATGAGTGCGTACACATATAAAAAGCACAGTGCCAGGCACGTGGGAGGCGATCAGTACATTTTGACTCCTGAACATGTTGGGTGTCTCTCATGAGACAAGGGCAAACAAGCAGGGACAAGCCAGTCTCTGGGTCAAAACCTAGTTCTAATCCTCACCCACCATTTGGCCTTGGGCAAGCCAGCGGATCTCTTCTGGATCCCAGTCCCAGCTTCCACTCCACCTCTGCTCCATTTTCGGTCACCCCCAGCCCCAGTCCTGACCCACCTACATAATCCCAGCCACCTGCCCTGCCGGATAAGGAGAGGCAAGCCAGCCAGGCCGGACGACTCAGGTTCAGAATTGGACAATGACCTCATCTCAACGGGCCAACATGGAGCATATGACTTCTGTCTGACGGTTAGGAGAGAAAAGTTCTCTCCGCCGCTAGCTAGACACAAACACGGAAGCACACAGTCTCCTTATGCAGCTGGCAGCTGTCTTGTGATCATGACAGGATCCGGGCCGGGGTGATGCTGACCCTGAGGACGGCAGAGAAGCACGAGGGAACCAACCAGGGGACATTGTTGAGCCACTGGGTCCAACCCAAGTGAAGCCCACCTATCTCTGGACTCGTCAGTCCCTGTCGTGCTAAAGCGACTTTGCATAGGCAGACACTCCTAACTGAAATGCCACCTGACACTGTGACACATTGCTGATTTGAGCCAGATTTATGGGTGATTGTGTCTCAGAGCAGACCATCCCCACCTCAGCTCAGGCCCATCTAAATCCTCCCGGAGGGAAACTCCGAGTCCCAGATTCTTCAGAGTGCTCCAGTGTCCCTCTCTTATTCTCTTTGTTGTCCAAGTGCAAAACTGTGTCCCAGTGTCTGGAGACAGGAGTGGGTCAGAGTCCATTTTCCTCTAAGAACTGTCCTTTAAACAGCTGGCATCACTGTGCGTAACGGTGGCCTACTATTGTATTAGTTAGCTATTGCTGCATAACAAATGACCCCCAAACATAGCAACTTAAACGAGCCAATATTTATTACCTGAGGAATCTAGGCACAGCTTAGCTGGAGGCTGTGGCTCTGGGTCTCTCATGAGGTTGCAGTCAGATGTCAGCCGGGGCTGCAGGCCATCTCGAGACTTGCCTGGAGCTGACAGATCTGTTCTTCAAACTTGCTCAGGCAGCTGTAAGCAGGACTCGGTTCTTTATTGACCCGTTGGCTGGGGTCTTCAGTCCCCTAACACACGGGCTTCTCCATAGCTGCTCACAGTGTGTTAACTGGCTATCCCAAGGGTGAATGATGACAGACAGAGGCAGGGAGGGAGAGAGAGGGAGAGAGCCAAAGTCTAAGACAGAAGCCACAGTCTTTTAAAGCCTAATCTTTGAAAGTGACATAGCATCACTCCTGCCATATTCGATTTAGTCACACAAGCCAACTCTGGTACAGCATGGGAGATGGCTACAGCGTGTGAATACCAGATGGGAATACCGGAAAGCAGGGATTGTTGGGCGCAATCTTGAAGTCCAGCAACCACAACTACCATGGGGTCTTCCTGGCCCTCACTCTCCTCGCGATTTCTTTCTTTTTCTTCTTCATTCATCACTTCCCCTCAAAACCATAAACTCATTACCTGAATCTTTGTTTTTTGTCCATTTTCACAGAGTCTCACTTACCTCAAATAGGTATTTCCAGAGGCAGTTCTATCTCAGGAATTGTTAGTACATCTTTTTTAAAATGGCAATTTTTTTAGAAATTTTATTTTTGGGGGAGGCCTTGGGGGGTTCAGTTGGTTAAGCATCCGACTCTTGATTTCGGCTCAGGTCATGATCTCATGGTTTGTGAGATCAACCCCCACACTGGGCTCTACCCTGACAGTGCAGAGCCTGCTTGGGATTCTCTCTCTCCCTGTTTCTCTGCCCCTCCCCTGCACTCTAGCTCTCTCCCTCGGTCTCAAAAATAAGTAAATAAACATTAAAAAATTTATTTTATGGTGTATCAGGGCATTTGTCTATTTATTCATTGGCTTATGATAGCAAGGGCAAAACTTTAACTATGAAGCACTGACGTTTCCTTAAATTTTTCTCCCAACTCTCCTGACTCCCCACCAAATATCACGGCGCCCTTTTCCTGTGAAAGTATTTACTCCTTAGAAGCCAACGAGCCTACTTGTTCCTGTGGACATTTAGCCCAAATGTTTCCCACACCTTGTTCTATCAAAGCTCGGTGAAAAGACAGCCTGGCTCTTCAACTGGCTGAGTCTGGGGAGAGAAACCAGAGACCAAGTCGCGGGTGAGATATCTATGCCAGGTGGAGGAGACACTGTGAGCGTCACTCCTACTGACCTCCATGGAGGTGGCTGCACAGGGCCGGCTTGTGTGTCTCAGACACTGTGTTCCCGAAGAGGTCGCGAGGATTAATGAAACCACTCATAGAAAGCGCTTAGAATGCCAACCGGCGCCAAGTAAGCACTCAATAGCCGTTAACCCTTGTTCTCAGATAAATGCAACAGATGGGCGTAAACGTTGAGCAGGAACCATTGTTACAAATCACATCCACAAACTTCGATCGTTATAAGATTCCGTTTTCCTCTCCCTACCTAAGGTGATCTGGATCTTGCTGTAGATTCTCGAAAATATGCCTTTTTTTTTTTTAAATCATGAAAATTCCTTATGTTAAGAGGGAAAAAATATACAGTAGAAGGTCATTTGATCCAGAATGTCCGAGACCTAATTTTTATGTACGCATGTAGGTAGCCAATATTACTGAGCACCTACTGGTACCAGACACCCTTCCAGGGACCAGGCATACAGGGAACAAAGACATCCAAAGCCCCTGCCCTCGAGGAGCTTATATTCTAGTGGGTACAAACTGGCAATAAACACATAAATATGTACTAGGCTGAGAAGAAAAATAAAGCAGCAAAGCAGAATGACAAGATAGTTTAGAACGTTCTCTATAATATACACATGTCATTTGAATCTACCAAAGAATATATTCAAAATGTATTCGTTGTGGGGCGCCTGGGTGGTTCAGTTGGTTAGGCGGCTGACTTCAGCTCAGGTCATGATCTCGCGGTCTGTGAGTTCGAGCCCCGCGTCGGGCTCTGGGCTGACTGCTCAGAGCCTGGAGCCTGTTTCAGATTCTGTGTCTCCCTCTCTCTCTGACCCTCCCCCGTTCATGCTCTCTCTCTGTCTCAAAAATAAATAAACATTAAAAAAATTTTTTTTTAATGTATTCGATGTATTAATTAATTAACTAAAAATCTGTCACCACTCTGGATCCATCAAATACTTCTGGGTTTACCTTAAGACAAAAATAACACGTTAAAAAGAAAATCGAAAATATTTAGTGACGGAAAAGAAAAGAAAACAATATTCAGTGATGCAAACAAAATGAGTATGTGCCATTTTTCAACTCTTTCCTGGAAAAATTGGATACTCCATGCCCACTCACTTCCTTAGAAATGTCCTAAACAAACAAACAAATCATGTGATAATGAAAAATAAATGAAATCTGTCCGCACTCAGAAATCCGTATCGATTGTACATGGAAGAATGACAAATTCACTTATGCTCAGAAAGTGTTGTTACAGCATTCATAGACAAGGCGATGGCTCTTTTGCAAGAACAAAATCAGCCATATCCTTGGTTGACCTTTGCCATGCTTTTCTTTCCAAATTTCTCTCTCAGTCTCTTTAGCTGATGAGTCTGCTGCACAGTAGTCGGGGCCATTTTTCTCTGAGATCTGTGAGCTTTTCACAAGATTCAACGGCCTCTAGGACAATCACTTTTGATCTGCCCATTACTGCCCATACTACCTCCCCACCCTGAATCGCCACGAAGTTGCTCACCCGGTTGGGGCCGTCACCATGTACCACATGCCTTAGCAAATTATTCTTGGTATCGGTATTTAAAAAAAAAAAAAAAAATCAATGAGAGCTTTGAAACTGCCATCAACTAGAGTTTTTCTGGGCTTACACAGCCACAGAGGCAATCAGCCATTGTAATCTTTCTATCGTGTTTTATGATTAACAGAGCCCTCTCTCTCCTGGGCTGTAACCCATTTGATTCCACAGCATCCCTGTGAAAAGATTGCCATCTGATCACCAAAACCATGTCCCTTGGTCCCTGGACACACTGCTAGACTACATTTCCCAGCATCCTTTGCGCCCAGGTGTAGCCACCAAATAAGCCACTTCCTGGTCCCTAGGAACTTCCCCCCAGGAGTCCCTCCACATCTTTCCCCTCCCACAGCCGACTTGGGGAGACTGAGAAGCCACGGGTTAGAGCCTGGGTCTCCAAGTTTCCACACAGAATGGAGTTACCTGAGGGTTAGGAAGACCCATTTGGGGGAGAAAAAAAAATCAATTGCATTACACCACAGAGATATGGGGTTTTTCTGTTAGGGTAGCTCGGAGCGCCTTCAGAATGCATTTTCCTTCAGTGTTTTATTATTAACACAGCTGCTTCGTACATTTTATCTCGTTCAGAAAGCGGGGAGCAAGTATAATCCTTGCTACCCCTCTTTTTATATTGGCAAACCAAGGCTCAGAGAGGCTAAATAATGTACGCGAGTTCACGGAGCCGTCAAGGGAGGGAGGTCAAGTACCTGATTTAGTTCTAGTCAGACCCCGTCCCTGTGGTCTTTCCAAAAGACCATGATAACGTCACAGGGTTTTAGCAATTACACAGATCCTAACCTTCTAGGTCATTCTGTAGGGACTGTACTGAGGGCGATTCTTTATCAGCCTGCATTCGCTGCTAATATATTTCTGGGTCTGAACTGAAGAATTAAGCCCAGTGCGCAGTCACTTGCTCACTGCCCACAGGGCTGCATAGATTAGCCCACGGTCTTTGGTAAGATGCCATCTATCTTCTGACTAGGCAGTTTCCTGGACTTTCTGTTCCCGAAATCCAATAGGAACAAGTCAACCCTTCCATTCTTTGCCCCTTTAAAAGCAAGGGTTTGCATCCTTTAAGTAATCATTGAATTGGGGCACCTGGGGGGCTCAGTCGGTTAAGCGTCCTACTCTTGATTTCGGCTCAGGTCATGATCTCACAGTTGTGAGATCAAGTCCCAAGTCAGGCTCAGGGCAGAGCATGGAGCCTGCTTGGGATTCTCTCTCTCTCTCTCCCTCTCTCTCTCTACCCCTCCCTCAATCATTCTCTCTCTCTCTCTCTCTCTCTCTCTCTCTCTCTCCAAAAATAAATAAATAAATAAACTTAAAAAAATAACAATCATTGAATAAATATTCAGTACTCACCAGGCACAAAGTACTACGTATGATGTTGTGAGGAATTTAAAAATAAATAAACACGGGGAGCCTGGGTGGCTCAGTCGGTTAAGGGTCCAACTTTGGCTCAGGTCATGATCTCACAGTTCGTGAATTCAAGCCCCGCGTCGGGCTCTGTGCTGATGCCTCAGAGCCTGGAGCCTGCTTCAGATTCTGTGTCTCCCTCTCTCTCTGCCCTTCCCCCACTCATGCTCTCTCTCTCTCTCTCTCTCTCTCTCTTAAAAATAAATATACATTTAAAAAGTAATAATAGACAAACAAACAAAGCCTAGTGGCTGAGAGGGAAGACCCTGTAATAATTGCCTGCATCTAAATTCTGGTTCCACTACCGCGTAGCTGTGTGACCTTGGACAAGTCACGTAATTTCTCTCTTCCTATGTGTCCTGAGCTGTGGCCCTACTCACGACGATGTTGCAAGGATTAATGAAATGGTGCATTTAAACAGTGCATTTAAAGCACCAAGAATGGGCGCTGGCACCAGGTCAGTGCACAGTAGCTGTTAACTGTTGTTCTCAGATCAATGAAGGACAGGTACCTAAGCCCTGGCAATGGACAATTATTACATCAGTGCCATCCACAAACTTCGACGGCTCTCTTGCGAGATTCTGGTTTCCTCTTACTGTTTAAATTACCAATACCTTGGGTTGTTTGGGGTTTTTTTTTTTTTTTCTGAAACCATAAAAGTCTCTTCCTATGATATAGTAGCGATTTTCCACTCTCAAATCTTTTCTGTAATCAGGTTTTAAGGGAAGGAAAACACACACACACCCATTTCCACCCCCCCCACCCCCCCACCCCCCGCCCAGACACTACGTACGTTTACCCCTGGGTGGCTGGGGGTGTTGTGTTTTTGAGCCACTCAACCACGCAATTTCCCATTTGTAGATGAAGTCCCCTAGACGTCAAAGAAGATAGAGAGCATTTAAGTAGCAGACCTAGGATTCAAAACCCGATCTGTCCGGCTCCAAAGCCGGAGCTCCTAACCCTTACAGGAACCTCCTCAGCTCTGTGATTCCTGGCTGGTCTGATTAAAGCCCCAGAATTTCGTAACCTTCTAAGAAGACAGTCAAGGAAGAGAAGATATCGTTGTCTTAACCCGCCACTGAATCTAGGAAATGATGGGCCTTGATATTAACAAGGCAGGTTCTCTCCTAAGTGCAGAGGACCCTTGAAAAGGGTATTTTAATCATGGGTGTCATATTTTATGATTGTGTCTGTTTGTATTTAGTACACTTGTTATCCTTGATGTTTTCGCCCTGAGGACATCCAACTGAACAAAATTGCATACATCTTTGTGGATTACCCCTTCTGCATCCATAAGTTATCTGCCCTTTTAAAATAATTTGCACTAAAACACCAAGTGTTTTTCCTAATGGGAATAGACAGCTAGCGTTTTTTGATGCAAATGACTTCTCCCCACTTTCTCCCCAGCCCACAGCGAAATCTGAAGCAGCAACAGAGGGCTCCGTGCTTCCAGAAGTAATTTAAGCACAGCAGTTGGGAGCTGTGATGTGACTTAAAAACCCCCGCTTGATGTTAGCACATGCTAAATGAGACACTGGAAAAAGATTCGGCGCGATGAGCAGAGATGTTTTAAGGGCACTTATTATAATATTCACCTTCATTCTTTTTAAGACACCAGCTTTCGCGCAGGCAGTTTTGTGTTTGTGTGTAAAGATTAAAGTGTTAAATAAAATCATAAGCATAAGCTAGTGTATTACAGCACTTATTACAGTATTTCATTTTCTCCTGGAGGTAATACGTTGGGCTTTTTTTTTTTTTTTAACTTTGATAGTATTTCTGAACTCTCTTCGTGGTAGGAAAAAAAAAAATCAAGAATTCCACTTTAACTTCTGTTTTATTCCAGCACTTAAATGTATGCTGTTAGGAGCTCCTAAGTGTACCTTTATGTAGCTACTTTTACCTGAATAAAGAAGCCGATGTCAGTTCAATATAACAATGGCTTGAAATATTTAAGTAGAAAAAGAAAAACAAAACAAAACAAAACATTACTTCCAAAAGGAAAAGTTGAGTATGGCCACCTCTTGGCTAAAAATCAATATATTTCCCACTATCGTCCTTTTTTTACCTATAACTGACTTTGGAAGAAAAATGCATAGGGGGAAAAAAAAGACTATTCTAAGACAAATGAGATACTGAAGGGATGAGCTCTTGAGGCAAAAGGCAGCCCACGGAAAAGAATCACGCGGGGCCTTCGCTGCTGTTGGGACTCTAAGTAATAACTACCATTGGTTCTTCGTCGCTGTCCCTTCCGCGAGGTTCTGGCCGCAGCGCCCAAGCCCGCGGGCTCCCGGCCTATCAGCCCTGGGACAGCACAGCGCATCTGCAATGGGAATGGAGACACAGTTCCCCTGGGAACCCTGTTGGGGGGTGGGGAGGGCGTTCAATCGGTCGCAAACCATTAAATGATCTGCACGCTGGTGGAGCGGGGAGCCCGGAACAGCTTTCTCCTGCATTGCACACCCCAACCTTCCAGGCACTCCACCACACCCTCGTGTCCTCCGGGGACTGTCCGCACCCCTGGTGAGTCTGGCGACCCGCACTTGCGAGGCGCGGACCAGCCACCGTGGCAGCTGCTGGCGTCCACGGGGAGTTTTTCTGGGATCCTTGACCCGACACCCTTGTCTCCTCAGCCATCCCACGTACTCTAGTCTCCACGGGTGGTCTGCACATTCCCAAGCCCCTCCCGGAGCTTTCGCGCTGCACCCCCAAAAGGTCCTGGGAGAATGCGCTTGCTTGGAACCCTCCTGCCCCGCCCCTGGTTCGGACGCATGCCGAAGTTTGAGAACCACTCTGCTAATCACATGACTCATTCACGGGGCCTCAGACTTCTCCCACTCTTTGCCTTTTCGACTTCAGAGTCTCTTTGGCGGTAGCTCACGAGAATTCCCAGAAAGAACAAGGCCAAGACTAAACGCCTTCTTTCTTTCTGCTCGGCGTCGGGCCCTAATCTCTTCCCAGGCGCAGACCCGATCAAGAGCATTTTGAATTCCATCCTTTTCCTCTCGCCTACTTGAAAAACAAGAGCTTGCATCCTTTAAATAATCATTCTTGTGTCTCACTGGCCTCTCTTCAATCCCGCTGGGCGTGATGATGATCAGAGCACAGACCCAGGCTTTCCCCCCCCTGCCCTCAAGGGGACAGGGTACCTGGGATCGGCCCACACAGCTTCCTACTGGGAGACAATGCCGGCCACTGCTTCCCATCCCACACCACCACCGGCAGGCCCGGCTCCTTCTCAGGGCCATTCCGGGGTGTATTCCCAGTAGGAGGAATGGGATTTGACTTCAGACCAGCCGACGAGAACACCAAACATGTGCTTGTGCCAATCTGATAGCAACCCCCACGTGTGGTCCTGTCTGTAGCTACACATGGATCGCAGACAGCATGAAAAATTTCCGTTGCTGGCAGAGTCATGCTCTTCTGGACTCAGAGAGATCCAGGGTGCGATGGACAGATGCCTTCTCTGTACTGAGTCCCCGGAGAGACTTCTATCTGCAGATCAAGAGGCGGGAAGAGCCATCCGGCTGGCTAGAACTTCTCCAAACCCTCCAGAGCCCCGTGGGTGAAAGGGGCATTCATCCTGAGTTCAAAGGCTGGCCATCAACTTATTAAAGAGAAAAACTTTGGAGCGCCTGGGTGGCACAGTCGGTTAAGCGTCTGACTTCAGCCAGGTCACGATCTCGCGGTCCGTGAGTTCGAGCCCCGCGTCGGGCTCTGGGCTGATGGCTCAGAGCCTGGAGCCTGCTTCCGATCCTGTGTCTCCCTCTCTCTCTGCCCCTCGCCCGTTCATGCTCTGTCTCTCTCTGTCCCAAAAATAAATAAACGTTGATAAAGAGAAAAACTTCCAGCCTACACAGGAGTTATGAATACTGAGATCAGGATCGTTCCCAGTTTTCTCTTTGTTCCCAGGGCTAAGACTTCAGTGACTCTTTGAAATGCAGTCAGAGGAAAGAACCTTCCACATTTTGGCACAGAAGGAAGGGCTCGGTGCATTCCATGTTGTTTCTGGAATTGTGATATCCACTACCCCAGAGAGAGATTTTTTTTTTTTTCCTTTATGGAATAGAATCCTTACTATTTTTCATACCCGTCCCACGAGGTGGAAAAAAAAAAAAGAAGAAGAAGAAGAAGAAGACTGACAAAAAGGTTGAGGGTCTGAAATTTGACCTCGCGTTCTATCTGGGACGAGATGAATTATGTAGGAGCGATTTTGCAGCGCTGTCTCTGACCCAAATAGTAAACGAATATCCTCCTTTCTTGCTCCCACTGCTTAAGCAAAAAACAGCTGTGCGCAGCATCTGGAAGACTGGTTCCGACCTTGTTTTATCCTATTTGATTCCCACTGGCTTTTATGTTTTCCATAAATGATTGAAGAAAAGTTCTCAGTTGGAAATAGCAATAAAATCTTCCATAAATTCTTGGTTAGCACCAGCTTCAGGCAGCTCATTGGATTCTCACTCTGCACAGTCCTGGGGTCTGTGAAGGCTTTTCCTGGGCTCCTCTGGCAACCACAGAATATGTCATTTTTCTTTTCAGCCACAGTCCCTGGTACGGCCCCTCTCCTTTCCTCTTTGT
The DNA here is from genome assembly GCF_014898765.1 of Herpailurus yagouaroundi. Lineage (NCBI taxonomy): Eukaryota > Metazoa > Chordata > Mammalia > Carnivora > Felidae > Herpailurus > Herpailurus yagouaroundi. Next base: position 12,200,396 of record NW_024412467.1, read on the forward strand.
CTCAAAATCTCCATTCCTTCATTTATCAGATGAGGGTAATAATCGGACCTGCCTCTAAACCCTTAGGACAGTGCCTAGACCACAGTACAGATTTGTGATGATGATGATTATTAATTATTTTTAATCATTCACTTAATATACAATAATAAACATCATGACCATGCATTGAGAGACGGCAGGAGGCATTCTATTTGTGTCATTCAGTCCTCAAAACACCCCTATGAAGTAGGTATTTTAGCTTCATTTTATTAAAAAAAAAAAAATGGAAGTTTTGCAAACTTAAGTAATGGACCCAGGGACTCTCTTTTTTTTCTCTCTCTCTCTTTTTTTTTTTTAATTTTTTTTTTCCAACGTTTATTTATTTTTGGGACAGAGAGAGACAGAGCATGAACGGGGGAGGGTCAGAGAGAGAGGGAGACACAGAATCGGAAGCAGGCTCCAGGCTCCGAGGCATCAGCCCAGAGCCCGACGCGGGGCTCGAACTCACGGACCGCGAGATCGTGACCTGGCTGAAGTCGGACGCTTAACCGACTGCGCCACCCAGGCGCCCCTGGAGTCTCCTTTAATAACTCAATGCCACAATCTTAACCGCATCAAACCATAGCTTATCTATCCCCAAGTTTTCCTTCTGCTCTACTCTTGCCTGGTACTGTTTCTTTTTTGGTCAAAAGAAGACGTTTACTTTCTGTTCTCCAGCAAAAGAGGCCACAGGCTCAGGGATAGACAATTGCAGGGTCAAAATTGTAAGTTCAATATAAGCTTCGGAAAAGAACGGAACAAAGTCGTTTAGGAACCTTCCCACGAATCCCAAAGGTTTCCGAGGGGTGTGTAAAGGGAAGGACGAATGGGCAAATAAGGTAGTTTCCCACACGACAGATCAGGAGCTGACCATTTCTAAAGGCTAGTTTGCAGAACGGGGCAACGGGAAATGGGATTAAAAGGCTGCCTACTGTGAAATTGTCTTTACATCAGGATTCCAACCTCCTTTTCCGATGATTCGTGGCAAGTAAAATAGTGCATATCTCCTATCCCATCGCGAGGCAACCCTGCTGGGTCCTGGAAGATGGAAATGAAATGCACCAATTCTACCTTTCTTTCCTGGGCTCCTCCCTCCATCGATTTTCCCGGAGATGCCAACAACCAATGGCATTTTCCGAGTGCACTTCAGCACGGGTCGCGCTTCCCTCTCCTCTCGGTCTGTTGAGCTGGGCGTTGCGGAGACACAGGTAAGAAGCTGGCCCGGGAAGGAGAAAGAAAAGAGCGAGGTCCACGAACGCGGGGACCGCCCACTCCGGTTGTGGCAGCCAATGAAAACGTCGTTAGGCCCCAATATAAATATTTTGCACCTTTCTGCCAGGCCCTGTAGTTTTCGTGCAGGATCCGCGGCTTAGAGATTCACAGGCAAGTGTTATAAATTTGAGAACACAAGTTGGACCCCTTCCCGTTCCAATAAGCAGTCACAGGTGTGGTTTTCATGAAATTGTATATTTAGGGAGGGAGGAAGGGGAGAGAATGGCATGTTCTAAGCAAACTGTATTTGCATACACATTATGCATGTACCCAACACATGCATATGATTAAATATGTTCCGTGTTGGCAGCCTCTCGCGGTGTTTCCTTAAAGCAGGAATAGCAAACAGGCTCCTCTTGCCAAAGCCAACCGGAGCGTAGTGGCTGTCTGAAGTGCCCTGTCGGGAAGGCTTCGGAGGTCACAGCCGGGTTCATTCGACAGTCTCCGTTTTGTGCCTCCCATGTCCCAGGCACAATGTGAGGCCGCTACATTGTATGCTTTCAGGGGCGGGATGTGTGTTACACTCCCAGAGAGTTCAATACAATCGGTGCCTCCTGGAGGGGTACACGCCCCAGCGCCCTGAGCTCCAGGCCCCGGGATCTGGGATTGTTTTTGCAAGAGTGTAGCGAGCAGTGGGCAAGAGCCCACACCGCATGAGAAGGCGGGGGGGGGGGGGGGGGGGGGAACGTTGCAGCGTGTATGTCATATATTTGTCATTTCTGCTGCGGGACCGTCGAAAAACACACTCGCCTTTCCATATGGCCACCTGACGTGCTTCGTCCGTGTGCACAATCCCGCGGTGTCACAAACGGGTGTGCAGTTGGGGCACAGCGACGCCAAGGTAATCGTGAAATAAAAGGGCCGTCCTCCTTCACGACAGGGCAAATGAGTCATTGTGATGGCCCTGAATGTTTTGCCCTTGCTCTTTTTTTAGTTTATTTTGAGGGAGAGCGCGCGTGTGTGAGAGTGAGGGAGGGCTTAAATGAGTGGGGTAGGGGCGGAGAGAGAGAGAGAGAGAGAGAGAGAGAATTCCAAGCAGGCTCCGCCCTGTCAGCACAGAGCCCGATGCGGGGCTCGAACTCACAAACCATGCGCTCGTGACCTGAGCCAAAATCAAGGGCTGGACGCTCAACCGACTGAGCCACCCAGGCAGGTGCCCTTTGCTGTGGCTTTTAACAAAGACGAGGGCATATGGTAAGCCTTTGTACTCTGAATTTCATTTTTTTTCTTTCTGTTGCCAATTGCCTGCTCACTTGGACGTAACATTAGCCCTTCCTACAGGGTGTCCGCGGACGCTATCGAAGCCCAGGGGGAAAGGAACTCGGGTCTGTTTGTGGGTCATCGTGCTGCCTTGGGCAGAGTCACGTGTCCAGAGAGAACGCGGGCCTGTTCCCTGATGGAACATTCCAGTTGGAGAGCCACCCAGCCAGCCTGCAGGCTCCGGACCTCTGTCTTGTCTACGGTATTTGAGAGAAGCTCTTTCCGGGGTGGGAGCTGGGCGATGACGGAGAAGGTGAAGAGCACGCGCATTAGAATATCCCATCCTTCTCGCAGACCTTTCGTGGGTTCGCCTGAGGAGGAAAGCGGGTGATCCTTGCTTTAAGGAAGCAAAGGCATAAACTAAACTTGATGGCAGACCTCTTCCATCCTCTGAGCCCATTCATTGCTACAGATACTGTTTCCTCTGCTTTTCCCTAGACCGACTTAAAAGCGACAGCTGCAAAGAGGCCTAAAAAATGATTAGAGATTGTCTTATTTTGCTTTGTTTTGTTCTGCATGACTGGGTCAGTTAGGCTGATGCTGGTTAGTCAGGCAACAACCATTTGGCTCTCATTTCTGACCTTCAGGGCTGAGTTAGGATAAAAGGAAACTTGCTAACTGCTTTGAAAAGCTACTTGGCAAATGCACTTTTCCTTTGAGCCGGCAGCTCCCATTCTAGAATCCTGACTTCCTAAAGAGCCAGGGAGCGAAACGCAGCTAGGTAGCTATGAGCATGTTCATCACTGCCCCGTTTATAATAGGGAGAGAGCCGGAGGAAGAGAGAGGGAGAGAGAGAAAAACAACACAATCAGCAATAAGAGACTGCTTAAACTAAATCAAGACACATTCAGGGGACCGGGCATTAGGTCACCTTGTAGAATTGCATTTTGATACGTGAAAATGTTCACAGTAGGTTCTTGAAAGGAAAAAAAAAAAAAAAAAAGAAGACTACGCAAAGATGCGTCCCTGTCCAGGGGCCTGCAATCCGGGGGGTCAAAGGCTGGTCGCTAGACCAGCATCCCAGGGAGCTTGCTGGAATGCCCAATCTCTGGGCCCACCAGACCCACTGAACCAAAGCTGCCTTTCGACATTCAGAAGCCTTAAGGCTCTGAACGCACATTGACTGGTCTACACCACAGCCTGCTATCTGTCTACAATGACATTTCCAGGGGTCCACGGCACCGTGAGAGGGGGAAACACTCAACATTTTGAGTTTTGCACAAAGTTAAGTAAAATTCATTTATAGCACCATTCTTTCTTCGGAGACGATAAGCTTGCTTTCATAGGGTTCAGCTCCTTTTCTTTTATCCAGTGATGGTGATTTGGGGACAGTAGGTTTTGCTTGTTGTTCTCGCAGCTGCTTTGGGGGGCCTTCGTTGGCAAAGATGTGTTGTTTTAGAAATTTTACTAGGAAATCTGGGAATCGTGGTGACTGCTAACCCACAACGCTTTCGAGTAACATGTTATGTATGGGTGTGTAGTTTAGGGGTGCGTGTAAATTACATGGACACAGTGGCCCCCTTTGGGAGGTAGGACAGTGGACACTTCCGGTGTTTTCTTGTTTTCTGAGTTGTCCAGGTTGGCAGCATTTATTGGGGCACCGGGGTGGCTCAGTCAGTTGAGCGTCCGACTTCAGCTCAGGTCACAATCTCACAGCTCGTGAGTTCGAGCCCCGCGTCGAGCTCTGTGCTGACGGCTCAGAGCCTGGAGCCTGCTTCATGTTCTGTGTTTCCCTCTCTCTCTGCCCCTCCCCTGCTCACGCTGTCTCTCTCTGTCTCTCAAAAATAAATAAACATTAAAAAAAATAGTTGACGTCGAAGCTGGACCTATGGAGGGCAAATGTTCGGTGTCAGTAGCTCAGGAAGTTGTCTTTTTGGGGACCTCCAATGCAGTGACAATGCACATGGACTGTGGACCCAATCAGCCTGAGCTCTAGCCCCAGCAGCACCCTGGCCAGGTGCAAGGCCAAGGAATGTGTGTCCTTGAGCCTTGGGTTCTCTATCTATAAGATGGATGATGAGAGTAACAGTACCTAATTCTAGGGTGGTTCGGAGGTGAAGTGAATTAGCTTCTGTATGAAGCTGTTAAAAAAAAAAAAAACTAACACAAACCGGGGTGGCTTAAAACAATAGACTTAGTCTCTCACACTTCTGAAGGTCAGAAGTCCAACACCAAGGTGTCGGGCTGGCCCTACTCGCTCTGAAGCCTCTAGAGGAGAATTTATCCTGGCCTCCTCCAGGGTCTAGTGGCTCCAGGCGCTCTCCAATAACTGCCCTGGTCTCCACGTGGCCTTCTCTTCTCTAGTGTGTTCTCTTGTGTCTCTTACAAGGACTCCTGTCATTGGATTTAGGGCTCTCTTGGGTCTTCCAGGATGATCCCATCTCAGGATTCTCCACTTAGCTACATCTGCAAAGATGCCTTTTTCAACGTTTATTTATTTTTGGGATAGAGAGAGACAGAGCATGAACGGGGGAGGGGCAGAGAGAGAGGGAGACACAGAATCGGAAACAGCTCCAGGCTCTGAGCCATCAGCCCAGAGCCCGACGCGGGGCTCGAACTCACGGACCGCGAGATCGTGACCTGGCTGAAGTTGGACGCTTAACCGACTGCGCCACCCAGGCACCCCCAAAGATGCCTTTTTCAAATAAGATCACATCTATAGATACTAGAGCTTAAGAACCAGAGATCTCTTTTTGGGAGAGAAACACCATTCAACCCACTACAGCATATATAATCCAACTTAAAACAGCACAGGATACACAACAAGTGTAGTCTTTGTCCCATTTCTGTCCTCTGGGAAGCTCTTGTTCCAGAATTTTCTCTACAGGTTCTTACTTAGCTAGAAGCCTCTTGCTTTCCAATTTCCAAACCAACCGAATCATCATCATTACTAAAGATATCCATCGCAAAACCATTGTTATTAAGGATAAGCATTTCGGTTCACCGTGGTTACCACTGAAAATAAGAAAAGAGGTTGAGGAAAACAGCATCAAGTCTTAACAGATAGAACATTCAGTAAAAGTGAACCCACAGAGTCATTTTCATCTCCAGAATTCCATGTGTCTCTCTTTCTCCCGGCAGCCATCTTACATTAGTCTAACAAATTCCCCAGAGGGCACAGGAGACACAGCTGACGTTAGGCATAGAACAGTTTTGTCTTTCAGGACAGCTTTTTGTAAAGAGCACCCTCCCAAGGGCACAAGGAAGCAAACACATCTCCCGAGTGGTCGTCCAGACCAGCCAGCAGCCTCGCCCTGGCTCTCCAACCTCAGGGAGCAGATTGCTATCCTCACCACCAAATATCTCCCCTCTGCTTCCAAAAGCTAAAAGAGCAGTATTTTCTCGTAACTGTGTTAGGTCCTCGGATGGACTGAGGACTTGTTCACAGTTGTGTGTCAAGATTTAAGCACAATAGTTGGCCTAGAGTAGGAGCACAGCATGTTTTGTTGAATGAATGAATGAATGAATGAATGAGTTTGTGACATGGGGAGAGTCAAATCTTAGCATTCAAAGAGTAATAGTTTCAACAGACAAGTTATGTACATTCTTCAAATATGAGTCCTCACCACCCCACGCCCATCCTGTGAGAGTTTTCTTTAAATGGGAAACCAGGCCGTCCCAAGGGAGCCCTGTTTCTGCCACTGGCCAGGGTGAGGCCTTCTGCCCTGGGATGTGTTTATCGAATCAGCACTAAGGGCAGGATCCTACAACATGGCTTCCTGAGTGCATGGGGGAGGTGTCCAATCACCCCCTGACTGCCATCCCACTTGTGGGACCTCCTGCTTCCTGGGAAGGCAGTGTCACCTCCACATGGCTCCATATACAGGAGCCACAAGACGGAATCCTTCCTGAGGCCTACGCAGGCAGCTTCCAATCAGAGAATTGCAAATCCAGGCCACCAACTGCCTTTTCACAGAGTGATGTAGACCTTTCTTTATACATAGCCAAGGGTACATTTGTAGCTCAAGCATTTCGGTGGAGAAGCCATGCAGGAAAAGCAACGTGCTCAAACGAGATCATCTGTTTCCAACATCTCTTCAAACCCAACTCCCTAACACTTAGCCCACAAAGTGGTCTTCTCCACATGCTCACCTAGAAATACGGTTTGAATATTTCAGACTGAAAATAAGTATAGCCTCCGGAAAAACCCAGACAACGAAAGCTGAAGCCAATGTGGTGGTTATTTGGATCAGCAAGAAAATCCATCAGTTCTTCCTTCAACCTGCAGCCGCCTCTGAATGAAGGTTCTAGTCACATCCCTGCTATTATTTCTACCTTTCACTGGTGGGCTCTGAAGTTAGGCTCGTTCGGCAGTGAAGCCATTTTGAAAGATCTGGAGGTAGAGATTTCCAAATAATTAGAGCCAACAGCGATTCCAAAAGTTTCACAGCTGCCCTGTGGAATGGGATGTTCGGCCAATGCAGTTACAACCCATTACCACAGCGGTGTTTTCATTTCAGGCTACAGGCGGGCTTTGTAAGAACGTGAAAATCAATACAAAAGGTTTGTCGGGGGTGACATGTTTGTTAATGTTTTATTGATTATGCTATTGGTCGTAAATTTTCTAACTTAATAAAGCTCAAGATTTTTTGCAGTGAAAGACAGAGGTTATTTAATTAACTGGCAACTTAATGCAAAAGCACTAACATGACACATTGTGACTGCTTCAAAGTGACACCCAATTCATCACTCTCCAAGTGGGTATGATGTCACGCGCGCACACACTCACACGAGCACGTTATGCCACTGAGAGAATTAGGCAAGGGGACCCTGTTGTAAAAAGGACATCATCTATCCACACACTTAAGACTAAAAGAATAGCTACGCAAGCATTGATCTGCTTTCTTTATAAAAGGAAATTAAGAATACGCTCTTTAAAAACTAAGCCAAATTATAAATGCCCATAATTCAGGCAGCATTGGTAAAATATTCATAATTCACTTTCTGTATCCAGAGTGAAAACACCATGACCTAACCGAACGATCCCGTGAGATCACAATTATTTATTTTACGTATCTAAGAAATCATATAAATTCAGTCCAGCAATGGTTCGTGTTACTCTTTCCCAGAACTGTTTGGTCCATCCTATATGTACTATGTGTTCATGGTGCTAAGGTCCTGTACAAAAATGACTTTATGGGGGCGCCTGGGTGGTGCAGTCGGTTGAGCGTCCGACTTCAGCCAGGTCACGATCTCGCGGTCCGTGAGTTCGAGCCCCGCGTCAGGCTCTGGGCTGATGGCTCAGAGCCTGGAGCCTGTTTCCGATTCTGTGTCTCCCTCTCTCTCTGCCCCTCCCCCGTTCATGCTCTGTCTCTCTCTGTCCCAAAAATAAATAAACGTTGAAAAAAAAAAACAAATATTAGGAAGGGAAACATGGGTCACTTAGCTCGATTTTCCTTGTTTGTTTGGGGTTTTTTTTTCCATCATGACAGGTGTATGCTTTAATCCCTATCCCTTATTTTCCCCATCCCCACCCCAACCACCTCCCCTCTGGTGACCATCTGTTTGTTCTCTAGAATTAAGAGTCCGTTTCTTGGTTTGTCTCTCTCTCTCTCTCTCTCGTTTATCTGATTTGCCCGTTTGTTTTGCTTCTTATAAGAGTGAAATCAGATGGTATTTGTCTTTCTCTGTCCGACCTATTTCGTTAGCATTATACTCTCTAGCTCCATTCACGTTGCTGCAAATAGCAAGATTTCATTCTTCTCATGGCTGAATAATATTCCATTGTAAATCTGTATCACTTTTTCCTTATCCATTCATCTATTGATAGACACTTGAGCCGCCTCCGTAGTTTGGCTATTGTAAATAATACTGCAATAAACGGGGGTGCATGTATTCTTTTGAATTAGTATTTTTATATTTGGGGGAGGGGTAAATACTCAGTAGTGAAATCACTGGATTGTAGGGTAGTTCGAAAAATATGGGGCGCCTGGGTGGCGCAGTCGGTTAAGCGTCCGACTTCAGCCAGGTCACGATCTCGCGGTCCGGGAGTTCGAGCCCCACGTCAGGCCCTGGGCTGATGGCTCAGAGCCTGGAGCCTGCTTCCGATTCTGTGTCTCCCTCTCTCTCTGCCCCTCCCCCGTTCATGCTCTGTCTCTCTCTGTCCTAAAAATAAATAAACGTTGGAAAAAAAATTAAAAAAAAAAAATGTTACTACAGCCAATGTCAATGACATTACTGCCTGGGCTCTCGTCTAGGATTTTTATGGTTTCAGGTCTCACATTTAGATCTTTAACCCATTTTGAATGTATTCTTGTGTCTGGTGTAAGAAAGGGGTCCGGGTTCATTCTTCTGCATGTCGCCGTCCAGTTTTCCCAGCACCATTTGTTGAAGAGACTGTCTTTTTCCCATCGGATATTCTTTCCCGCTTTGTCGAAGATTGATTGACCATAAAATTATGGGGTTTTTTTTCTCGGTTTTCTGTTCCGCTCCATTGATCTATGTGTCTATTTTTGCACCAGTGCCATGGTGTTTTAATTATTACCACTTTGTAATATAACTTGAAATCTGGGATTGTGACACCTCTGGTTTTGTTTTTCTTTTTGAAGGTTGCTCAGGCTATTTGACGTCTTTCGCGGTTCCATACGACTTTTAGGATTGCTTGTTACATTTCTGTGAAAAATGCTCTTGGTCTTTTGATAGGGATTGCATTAAATCTGTACATGGCTTTGGCTAGTGGAGACATTTTGACAATATTTGTTCTTTCAAACCATGAGCATGGACAATCTCCATTTCTTTGCATCGTCTTGAATTTCTTCCATCAGTGTTTTGTCGTTTTCAGAGTACAAGTCTTTCTCCTCTTTGGCCAGGTTTATTCCTAGATATTTTATTGTTTTATGTGCGATCGAAAACGGTATTTTTTTAAATTTCACTTCCGCGAATTCGTTATTAGTGTTCAGGAATGCAACACATTTCTATACGTTGATTTTGTACCCTGCGACTTTAGGGAATTCATTTATCAATTCTAGCAGTTTTTTTCCTGGATCTGGATACCTGTTTCTTTCCCCTGATTTTCCTTGTTTCTCTTTTTTTTTCCCCCTTACCGTAAACTCTGACACATACCATGATATCTTTTGCAGCATTCCCAGAATGACACCGGGGTATCGCGCCTGGAAGACAGGGGTTCTAGTCTGCCACGACGAACTCAGGTCTCACACACACCAAGATGTGACATTGCCTCTAAGGCCACAAAAAGCACAGCGTGGCTGGTAGACACCTATTTCGGTCCTGATTGCTTTCCACACTAATAACCAAACTGGCATTATGGTTTTTTTTAATCTTCTTCCAAACTACTTTCCTCAGGAAATGATTTAAGTAACTGTTTTGTTACTTAACAAAAGCCTCTTGAATCACCAACCCTTTCAAGAAATTGTAAAGATTCTCCTGGATCCGCTTCAATTAAGCACTGATTTCCACAGAAGAGAAGAGTTGCCATCCTGAGCACCCATTTTCCCAATTACCGTCAGTGGGTTGTCCCTCTACCTGCCAGGTTAATATCACCCGCCATATAAAAAGCCCCCTGATCTGGTAATTACCTTCTCTCTCTCTCTCTCTCTCTCTCTCTCTCTCTCTCTCTTATTTTTAACATGTCTTTTCAAGCCTTTTCAGACTTTCTAATGGAATCCTCAGGTGAATGTTTCAGAATTTGCTTCCATTCCAAATCTCACATAAGCTCTCCCAAATTCTCAACAGGAATTCTCAATTAATAATAATTTCACCAAGGCATGAGTTCTTTCTTTTCTTTTCCATTAACCGAACAGTCTCCCATGGTGGCTTCCGAAAATATTTGGAAAACAATTTCAAATTGGAAATCATTCTGTAAATATATAGCCATGAAACCAGATTCTCTTTGGGCTTGACCTGGTCTTGATTGTATGTTAATGCTGCCTGGAAAAGTTGGGTTTTTGGTCTTTTTAGAATGGCTTTTTGTCTTTTTATACTAAGTTTAAAAAAAACAGTAGGGGTTTTATAAATTTTTTTAATGTTTATTTATTTATTTATTTGAGAGAGAGAGAGAGAGAGAGAGAGAGCAAGCATTAGTGGAGGAGGGGCAAAGAGAGAGGGAGACACAGAATCCGAAGCAGGCTCCAGGCTCCGAGCTGTCAGCACAGAGCCCGACGCGGGGCTTGAACCCACGAACCACGAGATCATGACCTGAGCTGAAGAAAGACGTTCAACCAACTAAGCCACCCAGGTGCCACAAAACAGTAGAGTTTTAAAATAGACCTCGTAGAAATTCACATAGAGGAGACACAACTATATGCACATTAAAAGGACAACAGTTGGAGCTCTTGACTTTGGATGTTCTTCCCTTGGGTAGAAGTAGAAAGATGTGTTATCCTGGGGATGGTGACACAGTGAAAGCCATGGTTGAGCTCCTCATTTTATACTGGGTGATGAGTTCACCTGGCTTATTGAGTAAACATGAATGAATGAATGAATGAATGAATGAGGACATACATGAAGCCACAGTTAAAGCATGCCACAAACCAAGATTATAAGTAATCCGAATTAGTGCATTTGAGGCCACAGAGAAAGCAAAGAAAAAGAGATGCATAGGCAAGATTTTAATTTCCAATACCGAGAAATTACCCTCCCAAATGAGAGTGCAAGTATATAACCTGCATGGTGCTCGTTCCCAAGTTCCCTTTACCAGCGCGTTACGAAATGTGTGATCTGGTGTTGATCTCAATGTCCCTGATGAGGAATGAGTGGAACAAATATTCATATGCTTACTGGTCATTTTTACTTCGTCTTTTACGAATATATATATATATATATATATATATCCTGCAAATTGATATATATGTATAAAATCTGCTTTTCTAAATTTTGGGAAACTGAAGTTTTATTAAAAAGATTTCAACTTCTAGTCTTGGTAGGACAGCAAGTGCTTTCAGACAGTGGGAAATAGGCATTGCGAGACTATAATGCCCCAGAGGAAGAAAGGACCCATGAGGTGAGCCCTGAAACATAAATGGATTTGTCAACATCAACACACACATAATCTGGATACCAATCCTTTGTCTGTGTCACACAGGCAAATATAGTCCTCTGGTCCCCAGGTTATATCTTACAATGCAACCTTTCCTTTTTGATTCTGTTCAATTTGTGTGTGTTGACTTTCATACTTGGGTTTTCTGTGTCTCTTTCAGAAGGTGTCCCCCACACAGAGTTATAAACAAAGTCACATATTTCCTCATATAATTTTTTAAATTATGCCTATAGTACATCCTGGTTATCTTTTTATAACTGCATGAAGAAGGATTACTTTTCATTAAATGAAATCCAGTACTCCTGATGTCATTTCTTTAAAAATCTAGAAAGGTGGGAGGGATATTGGGGTGCCTGGGTGGCTCAGTCAGTTAAGCCTCTGACTTCGGCTCAGGTCACGATCCCGCAGTTTGTGAGTTCGAGCCCCACGTTGGGCTCTGCGCTGACAGCTCGGAGCCTGGAGCTTGCTTCGGATTCTGTGTCTCCTTCCCTCCCCCTCCCTCCCTCTCTCTCTCTCTCTCTCTCTCTCTGCCCCTCCCCTGCTTGTGCTCTGTCTCCCTCTCAAAAATAAATAAACATTTAAAAATAAATTTAAAAAATAGCGCTCAGCATATAGCAAGTACTCAATAAATATCAGCCGCTCTCCTACTTAGGTATCTGTACCTAGTGCAGTTGTTGGCGGTACAGTCAGTGACCACTGGTTTCCCTTTCCCGTGCCACGAGGTTTTCATGGGGACTAAACGAGGTAAGAATTAGGAGTCTGCTTGGTGAGGTCCAAGGCACTATTGAAAAGAAAGCATTTGCTCTGACTCTGGCACAACGTATGCGGAGACTCTGGGAGCGGACACCAGCCGGGCGGGGGAGGCGGGGACCAGCCAGGATCCCACCGTGTCCCCTGGGCCAAAGCTGCGTTCGATCGCACCTGCCCCATCCCCGTCAAGCACGTTAGCCCACAGAGATAAAAATAAAGAAGAAAATAAGCTTCCGTGCCTTGGCCAAACTCTACCGCTTTCCAGCAGATGGAGAAGTCACCATCTTTCAGATCAGTCCTCAAGGAAGAAACAAAGTCCGCCCCGGGAAGCCGAGCCAGCCTGTCCTGGCGGGCAGCACGGTTATTATTTCCTCTCTCACAGACCCCATCTGGGGGCGAGGGCATTTGGAGCTCCACTGTCCAGAGGGTCAGGGAAACAGGGCAGCCTTTTCCCCACGGGTATGCTCCTAGAGAGCCCCTAAAGAGGAAATTAGTGTTCATTTCTCCAAGACCAGGACAGGTCCTGCGCAGCACAAAATTGCGGACGGGAGAAGGCAAGCTTAGTGCCCTGTCTCACGGGCAGGCGGACCCTGTGCCCAAGGCCAGGGAGCATCCTCTCTTGGCATCCCTTGGTTCGTGAAGGAGCAGCATTTGCGAGCCGGGCCACAGGGTAAACGTGCAGAGCATCCCACCGCCACCAGCACGGGGGCGGTCCTGCGACGCCCGGGATACCAGCCGGCCTCAGCACCCTTGGCGAGCCTCCCCACGAACCAGCCCCCCGCGACCCCAATGAAGAGTATCGACATTGTCAGTAGGGACTGATGGCGAACATCAGCTTTCTTTGCCTTTGGAAGGGCACCGGCTATGCCTTCTCATTGATGAGGAAGAAAGAGAGAAATGTTTCTCTCCAGTCCTGGAGTTTTCATGTTTAATCAACCCACAGGCCCCCAGGCACGCGCTGGCCCTGCAGAGGATGGGAAGGGAGTTTAAATCTCTACCACAAAATGCAACGGCTCTTGCCAGGGAACTTGCTGGAAGCTGCCAAGCCATGAAAGCGGAAGAGCAGGTGCTCAAGACTTACTGAATATTTGGTAGCGAGGGCTTCGTTATCATGCTCGACTCTTGCACAAAGCAGCGGCTCATGGGTATGATTTTGAACGCACAACTTCTGGCTACCTGATTATCAACGTGGCCGGCACAGGCAGAAGTCACCCAGGGAGAGACGCATTCGTAATAATAATGAAGACACGTCGAACGCTGATTCCGTGCGGGGCAATTACTTGCTTAGGATTTTTATGCATTAACTGCTTTTCTTCTTCGTAAACGCCCTAGAGAGAGGTGCTGTTCTGACCTCTATTTTAAGAACAAGGAAACCTATAGCCCTAGACAGACAAAGCCGTCACATGGCGGAAACAACACGTGCAACCACGTTCTCGGGGTTCCAAGCTCTGTGCTTCATCACCACGTGATGCTGTCTCACTGAGAATGATGTACACACACCACCGCCACCACCACGGAGCAGAAGATCGGGAATCCAAGCCTCAGCGGCATCTGCAATTCAGTGGGCTGTATTTATCCATCCTGCAAAGAGTACTTTTACTCAGCACTTCACAAAGCTGACAGAGGGGCTCCATGAACAAGAACGATGACATTTACTTTGTGAATTTACATACATTTTAGAACCTAAGCAATTTAGAGCAGATTCTGACAGCCCTCTTTGGGTCGTCTACGGGATGACCAGTGTGGCCACGTGAAAAATGTCACAGGCCATCTTTGTCTCAAGCAGTGTGGTCGTCTCTGGAATGTCTCCCTAACCAACTGCGTTACAAACAAGGCTAAATCTTCGCCGAAGCCCTTTTACTAAGTGCTTTCAAACACTGACTCAATGTCACTTGATTTCTCCAGGAATCTGCTTCCTTCCAGTATGCTTTGCCAAGGGTCGCCTTCGACATCCGGCTGCTCCCTTGTTTGGACAAACTGAGTTTTGTGGGTGAGCCCTTCTTCCTCCGGGGCATGTTCTGTACGATATTGTGACAATGCAGAGCATGGTGGGTGTGGAGCCTCCTTTATTAGAGCTGGGGTCACAGGATTCTCTGTTGGGAAGGTCTGTGAGTGTCAATGACACGGTAGTTCCCGTGTGGCACCATTAAATGTCCCTTTGCCTGCCATAGCTGATGGACATGACTGCTTCATAATTTAATGCTTTATGTCAACATGGAGCCTCAACACCACATTAGCTAGAGTTTTCCTTGGGCCTCGGCCCTGGGTATCTCAAACCAGCTCAGATGAACATAGACGCACCCCAGCCTTCCTGTGACCCAGGCGCATTACCGATGGATGGGTAATTATTACAGACTGTGTCTGTCTGTCTGTCTGTCTGACAGACTGAGTCTGCCACTGTCTACAGTTTCTGAAATTCATCCCCTAAAGTAAATTTCCTGCTGCAGCCACACCAACTTCCCAGCTGTGTTTCTTCTGCTCTTGCTCTCTGAGCTGCTTGATAACTGCACAAATCCAAACAAGGCTCCATCCGGAGACGATGCGGCCTCCCTGCACTGGCTCAGCCTCCGGATGCAAACCCCCCCACTGCTTCCACGGAGAAGGGATGTTTATAGACGTGGCTTTAGCAGGACAGAAAGGGGTCTTCCCTGACTGAGCGCCACCCGAACCACTCACTCTCTCCTCCCTTGCGGGTGCCCATCCTCCGCAGTGGGTTCCCATCCCGTAGATGAAAGGTCGTTCCTCGGGGGTGGATAGATCCTAACCGGCCGAGCTGCCACTGTGCCACTCAACCACGCCACCAGAGGTCGGATACAGACAACGGATGCCCCCATCCTCTCTGTGTATGAGTTTCCTGTGGCTGCCGCTAGAACAAATGACATCACAAGTTCAGCGGCTTGAAACAACTTAAATTTATTATTTCATAGTCCTGTAAGGCAGAAGTCTAAAGTGGACCGGCAAAGCTTCCTTCTGCAACCTCTAGGGGCGAATCTCTTTTCTTGCCTTTTCCACCTCCTAGAATCCACCTGCATTCCTTGGCCCGTGGCCCCTCCCTCTGTCTTCAAAGCGAGCAGGACAGCCCTTCAACCCCCCCTCCTCTCTAACAAAGACATCCAAGCCTCGCTCTGAAAAGGATCCTTGCAATGACCTTGGGCCCTCCAGGATACACCAGGGTAATCACTCCGTGTCAAGATCCTTAATTCCACCTGCAAAGTCCCTTTGTCACCCAAGGAAACAGAGTCACGGGTTCCAGGGATCAGGAGGTGGCTATGCTGGGGGAGGGGAATCGTTCCGCTTGCAATACTAGAGGAGAAGGCAAGATGCCCAAAACGAAAAAAGTACAACTTTTCTACTGCAGATTCTTAGGTCACCCTAAGAAGCCCGGGACATGGGCTTGAAAGATGAACGGACACCCTCTTTGCAGAAGAAGAAACTGAGGCCCGGAGAAGTGAAATACTTGCCACACACACGGGAGCTGGCGACTGTGTGGACGCTGGAATCCCACGCTCGATACGCACTCTGGTCCTCTCTGCAAAACCGCGGAATCCTTCCGGCCGCTTTCTTTGGCTTCAGGGTGCATCCGCCCTCTTCTCAAAAGAAATGTGTCACCATATGTAGCCACTTAGTTTCCCCGGCTGCTTCTAGGACAGCAGGCTTCTCTTGAAGCTGAGAACCCCTTCGCACAGGACTTTCTGTCACGCGTTCTACGCTGTTCATTGTGCACTCACGCTCTTTGAAGATCCTTCTCTTTCGTCTCTGCTCAAAATAGCACCTGCCACAGTGTTGGCCTCAGAATCTTCAGAATGAGCGCCCAGAGGAATGGGTGAATTTCTCACCCGGCGAACTGACCTACATTCTGCTTAATTGTTTTTGGTCTGACCGTTACCCCAGACATCAGCGTCAAAAGGAAGAAAGGAGATGGTTAGATCTCAACGTCTATAGATTTTCCATGGCTCCGGCGGATCTTAGAGATTAATAATTGCCAGGAAGAAATTTCAAGAGAAAAGACTTGCAGTGCAGTTAATCTTACAAAAGACCCACTTCTGCTGACGTTTGGGGAAGAAAAAACTGGGAAAATCATGGCCTGTGCATTTCTCGGAAGTAGACCATCTGGTCTGGTTCAACTGCTCTTTTATTCCGATGTGTTGGGTCCAGTTTTATCGTATTACAAAAAAAGGCTAAATGGGGCGTCATATCTTTTATATGAGTTGTTTTTTAACGCTTATATATTTTCGAGAGACAGAGAGAGACAGAGCACGAGTGGGGGAGGGGCAGAGAGAGAGGGAGACACAGAATCCGAAGCCGGGTCCAGGCTCCAAGCTGTCAGCACAGAGCTGGACGGACACGGGGTTCGAACTCACAGACTGGACCGCGAGATCATAATCTGAGCCGAAGTCGGATGCTTAACTGACGTAGCCCCCCAGGTGCCCTATATGAGTTTTTTTAATAGGAGCAAAAGACATCAGATACTCTCTAATGTGTAAAATGCTCTATATTATCAGATGCAATTGAAGAAACAAAGGTTTTAATAAAGCCTGAACTGCAGATGCGGTAAAAAAATATTTAAGATGTTTCCAGGGTCACCACCAAATGCATATCATCTTGGGGAGCCTGGGTGGCTCAGTCGGTTGGGCGTCCGACTTCGGCTCAGGTCACGATCTCACAGTTTGTGAGTTCGAACCCCGCGTCGGGCTCTGTGCCGACAGCTCAGAGCCTGGAGCCTGCTTCCGATTCTGTATCTCCCTCTCTCTCTGTCCCTGCCCTGCTCATGCTCTCTCTCTCTCTCTCTCTCTCTCTCTCTCTCTCTCCTTCAAAAATAAAAAATAAACATTAAAAAAAATTAAAAATAAAACAAATGCATATAATCTTATTTTTTAACACTTCAGTTGTAAGTTCTTCTTGGGGAGCTTCTGAGAGACATTCACTTCCTTCTGACTTGATCATTTAGTACATTTGGCAGCTTAAGCTTTGGTTTCTCACGTGTTTCCGGTGGAGATGTGCGTAGCATGGCTTGTTTAATATAATTTGTTGTTCAGGCTCCAGCATTCATGGCATTATCTGCCTCAATGTGCAAAGAGGGGCTGAGTGAATAGCTGTGTTTGTTGTTCTCTTCTTTCTTTTTTAAATTTTTAAATCAACGAGGGTTTTCTGCATCTCGCGAAATGTAATCGGTGCTGATAGAGTTTACACATTGCAGCACAAGAATGGTGCTTCTTCGAATCTCTCCGAACAGTCCCCAGACCTCCCATTACTATCATGAAAGTGAGACAGGAAAAATCCCAGCGTAATAAATGCCATTTCCAAAGAAGCTTCTATTTGGTAAAGCAATGCTCTCTTCCCAGTTGCGGAGACCAAAGGAATGAAACGTAGTGAGTCTGACCACAGCACGTCTATCTGTATTCTGCACGTCCCACGGACACCTGCGATTAAAGTGCCCAAAGCCGAGCTCATCGCCGTCCCCCCACCGGTGCCTTCCTCTCCCACTGTTTCCCATCTCAGCGATTGCCACCACCCAGCTGTGTGGTCCCCACATCCAACCATGGAGCCAATCAGCAACCCCATCAATTTTTATCTTCTGAGTCGCTCTCCCCTCTGCTCTCACGGCCAGCGTCACATTTTGCCTCCAGTGGGCCCTGGGGACTTTTGTCTTCCTGCACTCCTGCCACAAACTACATACTAAAAATTATGCCTTATCACTTTGTTGACGTAAAGATAGATATAATCCAAGTTGAATTGACTGTGCATTCATCATGAGTGTATTCATTTTTAAATTCTGAGCTTAAGGTAAACAAAGTAAACATCCTCACAGGCCGCTAACGCGTGCTGTGGGCCCCAGGCACTGCACCCGCTGCGGCCACCGGCTGCACCTGCTCATGGCCTTGGCCTACACCTGTGCAACTCCGATTGTCGGTCGCCTGGTCCTCTGCCCACCTACTCTCGGCAGTCCGTTCTCCAGCTGCAGCCAGAGGACCTCGATAGTCAAATTTACGTGCGATTCCTTAAGGCTCTGCATTGCTTTAAAATTTTTTTCAATGTTTTTCATTTCACTGAGATATAATTGTCATATAATGTAGTATGAGATATTCGCTGCAGCGACCGGACACGTGCTATCAAAGGGTGGCCATAATAAGGGTAGTTGACACACCCATCACCTCCCATAGTTACAGGTGTGTGTGTGTGTGTGTGTGCGCACACACGAGCACGCACACACGCAGGCGCGTGCGGGTGGCTGTGTGTGTGTGTGCGCGCGCACGCAGGCACGTGCGGGCGGCGAAAACTTTCCAGACTTGCCCTCTCAGCAACTTTCGAGTATACGATTCACTGTTGTCAACTATAGTCACCACCCCGTATGTACATTACATCCCTTATTCGGCTTCAAACTCACAAGCTTGTCCCCGTTGACCACCTTCACCCACTTCCCTCCCCCAAGTGCCACCCACGTCCGCCCCTGCCCCCGGTAACCACCCGTCTGTCCTCTGTGTCCATGAGTTTGGTTTGTTTAGAGTCCGCATAGAAATGGAGTCGTACAACATTGATTTTCTCTGTCTGACTTACTTCCCTTAACCTAACGTCCTCAAGGCTCATCCAAGTTGCAAATGGCAAGGCTTCCTTCTCTTTTAAGGCTAAATAACAGTCACGCCTTTTTTTATGATTGGAGTACAGTGGACGCACAGGTTGCATTCGTTTCAAGTGTACAACTTAGTGCTTCGACGACTCTAGATATGCTTTGCTCGTCACAAGGGGCTACGATCTGTCACCATGCAATGTCACCATTGACTACATTCCCTATGCCGTAGCTTTTATTGCTGTGATTTGGTCATTCCGTGGCTGGAAGCCGATGTCTCCCACTCCCCTTCACCCATTTGCCTATGGCACCTGGCAGTTCTCTGTATTTATAGGTCCGATTCGGCTTTTTGCTTGTTTGCTTATTAATTTGTTTGATTTTTAGATTCTTCCTGGAGGTGAAGTCATACGGTATTTATCTTTCTCAGTCTGACTTGTTTCACTTCGCACAATGCCCTCTAGTTCCATTCACGTTGTCACAAATGGGAAGATCTCATCATTTTTCACGGCTGAATAATATTCAATCATGTATATATACCACATCTTCTTTATCCATTCATCTATCACTGGACACATGGGTTGCTTCCATACCTTGGGCTTCTGCAAATAATGCTGCAGTAAACATATGGATGTATATATATTTTCAAATTAGTGTTTTGATTCCTTTGGGTAAGTACCCAGTATTGGAATTATTGGAGCATACGGTATTTCCATTTTTAAGTTTACCAATTTTTTTTAATGTGTATTTAGTTTTGAGAGAAAGAGACAGAGACAGAGAGAGGGAGGCACAGAATCCGAAGCAGGCTCCAGGATCGGAGCTGTCAGCACAGAACCTGACACGGGGCTCAAACCCACAAACCGTGAGATCGTGACCTGAGCTGAAGCTGGAGGCTTAACCAACTGAGCCACCCAGGCACCCCCTCTGTTTTTAAGTTTTTGTTGAGCTGTATTAGCTCTTTGTATATTTTTGATATTAACACCTTATCACATGTATCATTTGCAAAAGTCTTCTCCCATTCAGTAGGTTTTTTTTGTTTTGTTGATAGTTTCCTTTGCTGTGCGAAAGCCACTTCGGATTAATACTGATTTTATTTCAGTAGCATACTAAAACTTTGCTCCTACCCTGGTAGAAGCCGATTCTCTCGTCTTTGGTTTATTTGGGGATGTCCTAATTTCTCTGTTATTTCTGAAGGATAATGTTGCCTGATGTAGATTTCCTGGCTGACAGTTTTTGTTTCTCACCGTTTTGAACATGGCATCTCATTGCCTTCCGGCTTCCATGGTTTCCGATGAGAAGTAAGCTTTGCATCTTCCCGAGGATCCCTTTCACACCGTGATCTCTTGCTGCTTCCAAGGTTCCCTCTTCGTCTGTCTTTCACCCAATGACAGTGATGTAGCAATGACAGTGTAGTAGGGTGGAAAAGTCAATGCCTTTGGCATAAGGCGAACTTGGGTTTTAATCCCACATGTATCAATCTCTAACTGGTTTTCTCATGTCTGATAGGAATATAATAATATCTAACATTAGGACTATTGCAAAAATAAAGTTGAATAATGTAAACCAGTCGTGGAAAGCAAGGGATACATCGTTGCTCAATTTTTACAGACTCTGGACATGGTTCTGCCCAGAATAGGCTTCTATTTTATTGCCAAGTGACTGGCCGCCATTGTTGCTATCATTTTATTGGTCCTGTGCCATTTCCCCTCCACAAGGACTTACGTCTACAGTCGGGAAACACCATTCGTCTATATCCCAGGTTTTTTTCGGTGGCCCACCCCAACCAGTGTTATTTCCCTGAAAATATCATCGAGGAAAACTTAACAGAAGAACATAATGTTGTCACCTCGAGGCCCTCTCTGAGATACAACTGGTGCCCACAGCTTCCCTTAAATAATGCATGATGGTAATAAACTGGCTTCATCTTTGGTTCGTTTTGGTTCTGTGGTCAGATTTTTGTGTCGTACATTCGCCGAGCCTCCTCAGGGATCTGTTGGCTTCATTCGCTGCCGTACTTAGACTGGTAGACAGGAGGCGCTCAAATATCCGTTGATGAGTGAAGGGCGGAATGAATACACTTCCTTTAAATGGCTTTTTCCTTTTTTTTCTAACTCATTCGTATTTTCGGTGGCGATTCCCTTTCCAATTTTGAGTAGCCACTTAATGGATTCGTTCGCTCTTGTGCACATTTCTTTATTTTCTCTTTCCCACCTGAATGCCGTCCATCATCCGGCTTTGATCGCGGTGACTCGGGGTTCCAACAAAGACAGATGTTTTCAGCACCTGTTCTTTTAAAAGCACGTTTAAATGATTTCCCTCCTCTTGGGTCTAAAATAGATCCTGCTCTAGGAAGCCGAGGAGAACACATCCTGTGTCACCCGACAGTTTTTGCAGGATGAGTGTCAGCATAGTGGGACCAAAGTCCCAGACTGAATGCTACCCGCAGTTTGTTTGGTCTACAGATCCGGGCTGGTCCATGAGCTAACTGTCACCGCCTTCAATAAGCACAGAAAGCGAGAACAAGCACTTAGAAACTTTTACGTGAAATTCGACATTGCCACAACATCCAAGTGTCTGATTTTATGTTTTATAAAAGCAGCAGTCCCTGACATATTGGAAATAAAAAGCCCTGGCCCTTCACCATAAACAGTGTGAGAAGCCCCAGCCTGAGTTCTCAGCTGGGTCACACGTAGAGGTGGTTCCATCTGTCTGTACGACAGGCTGTGAGCTTGAGGCGTGTCCACATCACATGACTTTCTGGAAAGACTGGAAACCTGGGGTAATGATTCCTGATGGGTGGGAGTCATAAGCCCTTGTATGTGTTTCCGTAGGAAAAAAAAAAATCCGTTTATGGACTAAAGGGACATTATCCTGAACTTCTGCACTATAATGAAGTTTCAAAATCGGTTTATGTCCTTTTTTTAAAAGTTTTTAACATTTATTTATTATCGAGAGGGAGAGAGCGTGCAAACAGGCAAGGCGCAGAGAGAGAGGGAGACACGGAACCCAAAGCAGGCTCCAGGCTCCGAGCTGTCAGCGCGGAGCCCGACGCGGGGCTCGAACCCACGGACTGTGAGATCATGACCTGAGCCGAAGACGGAGGCTCAACCGACGGAGCCACCCAGGCGCCCCTGATTTATCTTCTGCCTTTGCAGCACACAAAGGTGGCTGCTTGGCAAGAGAAACCCCATTCACTGGTAGAAAGAGGCATCTGTGCCAGAGGAGGGGACAATGAGAGGGAGGCTGTATCAAGTCAGAATATACCTCATTGACACTAAAGCTGATTGATGATCGGGGAGCTTTCTGCGTCCAGAGGACAACAAAAGAGAAACGAGATAGACAAATGGCACCAGGACGTGCGAGAAACTGTAGGTGTGACACAGATGTGTGTTCTCCTGCAAAGGGAAGATTAGGGTCTTTAAAGACTGACAGCTGTTGTCAGTGCAGTTGACATAAATTTTGCTAATGTTAATGGAAATGTACTAGCACGATTCACCAAAGCCATTTACAGCTGTTGAGCTGGAGTGAGACAGAAAGCGATCGCGGGAAGAACCCGAGAGGGTTGGTACTCTTGAGTGGGAGCAAACGCGAATTTTCAGACTGTTCTACATGCAGAGTTGTCCCCCTAGTGTGTCCATTTTTATCTTTCTTCAGAGCTAGTCCTTCAGATCTTAAAAAGCCTACAGCAAATTCTGTGGTTCCGGAAAGCCTCTCGAACTCTCCGCTGTCTCCACGTTGAGACTGTGCGTCTCATGTTCACAGGCTCTCGTTTCTAGCAATTTCGTGTTTCAGGAAATGATGTTCCTTCGTGCTTCCTCATGGTGCTGGGATTAGACACTCTCATCCGGGTTGAGTCACACCGGTGACAAAATATTCTGGAATGCCAAGACATTGCTGTCAGCTGTGGAGTGACAAGGCCAAGGGCACGTGAAGTCTCTACAGATAATGGATCGAATATGAAAACCACCAGGGCCAACCTTGAAGGGCGTGGGGTGAGGCTTGTGACATCTCTGTGCTGCCATGGCCAGCGTTTGCAAACAAGCCTAAGAGTTGATAGTGGGAGGGAGGTGCCTCCAGAGCTGGGATACCTCCCGGTGTGGAGGGGACACCTGGATGGCCTTCCACCCGGGAATTTCTTCAAGTAGCTAAGCAACACGGACTGGTCCTGAAGGCTGCATGCAGCAGTAGGGACAGTCAGAAATAATGGTCGGGGCCCTTAGAAGCATTCTGAAAAGGCAACAGAGGGCTTTTGAACAAGGATGGAAGGTAGGAAGGCAGCAATGGAGAGAACTCTGGAAGAAAAAAGATAAATCAGGGGGGTCTGGGGGGCTCAGTCAGTTGGGCATCCAACTTCGGCTCAGGTCATGATCTCACCATTCCTGAGTTCGAGCCCCACGTCGGGCTCTGTGCTGACGGCTCGGAGCCTGGAGCCCACTTCGGATTCTGTGTCTCCCTCTCTCTCTGCCCCATCCCCACTCAGCTCTGTCTCTCTCTGTCTCAAAAGTAAGTAAACGTTTTTTTTTCAAAAGATAAATTATATGTTATGGAAGAGATGAAGGGAGAAATCCTGGGCTGCCATCTTGCATGGAAAGACTTCGGGTGAGCCAGGGAAAGAGTAAGAAAAGAGGAAAGCCTCTCCCTAGCTAGGATGCTAATTTCTGTTTGCCTGCTGGGCTCTGGGAACGGAATGGCCGTGGTGCCGTAGAATAGTGTTTTCACCAGGGTTTTGTCCACTCTGGATTATCCAAGCTCCGTGTTTCACCTCCTGTTTGGGGCTGGCCCTCTCGCTGTGTGTCAACATCGCTGCCCAAGATGATCATGAAAAATAGGAGACCGTGGCAGCTCACAGAAGAGCAGTTTTTAGTAGGGTCTTGCTTGGACAAGGCTGAAGCTTCCATGCTGGCTCAGCAGCATGTGACCCTTGCTTCATCAGGCCCACACTCCACGTCCCCCCGCCCGACTTCAAATCTGTAGTTTCACAGTGACAATGATTTTTGACTCCGGAGTCCCATATAGACCAGCCACTGGGATCCTTTGACCCTAAGCCCACTCCTTGGGCCCTAACTAGCTCAGCCACTCATGGAAAAAAAACAGAACAAACAAAAAAAAAACCCTCTGAAGTTTTCTGCCAACTTTTGTCACTACTTCTGAGACACGTCTGCTCCTCCCTCAGGGGACTTGTCCCTGCTCCAGACCCTTCTTCACTGGAGCCTCTTTGATATTGCTCTCCACGGCCCTTTCCCAGCGGGACCCTCTGAATCGCCTCCTTATTCTTTGTGTCAAGTATGCGGTGACTTCTTCAAAAGTTTCAGAGTCACTTTTTTTTAAGCTTACTTATTTATTTTGAGAGAGACAGAGAGAGAGAGAAAGAGAGAGAGAGAATCCCAAGCAAGCAGGCTGCTCGCCGTCAGCAGAGAGCCCGACACGGGGCTTGAACTCACGAACCATGACATCATGACCTGAGCCAAAACCAAGCATCGGACCCTTAAACGACAGAGCCACCCAGGTGCCCCAGAAGTTCCAGAGTCACTTTTTATGACAAGTCCTTCCTACGGGCTTCTCCATTTGCTCCATAAGCATTGATTCAGCACCTACAGTATGTCAGAGCTTTAGCCGGGGTCCAAGCTCTGGTTTCTCTCCTGTGCCATATTTTTTAGTATGTTAATATGCCAAAGCTCTGATGCCACAGACTAAGCTGGAGCCCGAGCCCCCAGGGCTTCGATGGAAGCAGAAAAACCACAGAAGGAAGGTTAAGGGTTGTGTAAGCTGCAAGGGCTACCATGACAAAATACCACGGACTCTGTGGTTTAAACAACCACAAACAGAGACTTATTTCCTCGCAGATCCAGAGGTGACAAGTTCAAGGTCAAGGTGTCAGCAAAGTTTCTTTCTCCTGGGACCTCTCTCCTTGGCTCATAGATGTCCGCCTCTGTCTGTGTCCTCACATGGTCTTTTCTCTGTGCACAAGCGCCCCTGGTCGTCCCCTCTCTTCTTATAAGGACATGGACCAATCGGATCATGCTACCACCCTTATGACCTCGATTAGCCTTAATGATCTCCCTAGTTTGTGTCTCCCAATACAGCCACATTGGGTGCTAAGGCTTCAACCTAGGAGCTTGCTGCGGAACAGGGGGAGGGGAGCACACAGTTCCGTCCATATAACACATTTTCTGCAAGCAGTAGAAACTCAACTCTCGTGTTGGGTTGTCCGGAGGAAGGGCGTCTCCCCTGTTCATTCAGGAGCTCAACAGCGACCCAGGCTCAACAGCAACCATAGAATGTACGTTCAGTTATGTGCACAGATTCAAAGACAATGACTCTCAAGTCCAAACACTGGTTGGAGACTCCGTGGGTCTGTTCTGCCCAAGTTAATTACTCTCTGTAAGAAGCCCCGAGAGCACCTACTCAACCACGCTGCGTTGTTGCAGGGGTGTGCGAGGGTGCTCACAGGGTCCGCGTCATCGGAAATGACGTTGACGTTGCTTCCCTCATTTATTTATTCAGAGCACCGGTAACAAATAACTGCGTAGCATTGCCCAGACCTTGAGTTAGGAGGTTTTAAGGCCACCAAGATGAATCAGGAACCAGAATGCCTCCACCTTGTTTTACGAATCTCAGGGCAAGGGTAGCCACTTGTACACATGCCAAGGAGAGAATTGTGAAAACCCAGATGGTCCCGAAGACATAAGTCAACAAGAAACAAATAAGTATTGCCACTTTTTAGAATCAGCTTGTACCCATCAACTGCACAATTACTTCAAGATTCACACTTGAGGGGGCATCGGAAAAGGGATTTCTGCTGTCACTGTTCCGTGTTGGGTTCGGTTTGCCTCCTGCTTTTCTCAACGTATCACAGCTGCCACCAAGCAGCTCTCTGTCCTCTCCTCGCTAAGGTTTATCCACTTTCTTTTCTTTTCTTTTCTTTTCTTTTTTTTAAAGATTATTAGGCTACTTTGATAAGGAAGTTTTAGGCCCATTCTGGCCACTAAAGAAATGCGGTAACCCTAGAGTCAGAAGCCTCGAGAAGGGACAGAAATAGTCCTCACAAAAGCTCAGTGAATTGAAGGGAACACTTAGTGACCCCGCCGTCACCAGCGCGGGGGACTTTTTTATTTTTTTTGTTTTTAATTTGTTTAAAGTTTATTTTTGAGACAGACAGAGAGACAGAGTGTGAGAGGGAGAGGGACAGAGAGAGATGGAGACACAGAATCCGAAGCAGGCTCCAGGCTCCGAGCTGTCAGCACGGAGCCCGACGCGGGCCTCGAACCCACAAACTGTGAGATCATGACCTGAGCCCAAGTCGGATGCTTAACCGACCGAGCCACCCAGGTGCCCCGGGAATTTTTTAAATAAATAACAACGATTTGTGCAATTTGCTTAGCAAGCACACACCCAATCACCAAGCCGAGGCACTGTAGGTGTGCGGCAGGTATCCTGCTGCCTCTGAGTAGAAGTTTCCAGTAATTCCTCAAGACCAGAAGTGGCAATAGGACAAATAGTCTCGATACCAGAGGAGTTTACAGGGAAGGGTCCAGAACGATGTCTTGAGGACTGGGCTGTTTGGGAGAGCTGCAGGGCACACATACGCTTGTCCTTCGGTGGATTGGGTATGATATAGACACAAACTTTGTTTTGCTGGAAAGGGGTGTGGGAGATCACCTCCTAAATTCTGGTTGACCAGAAAGAATAAGTAGCTCCTCGATGCAATGGCCAAAATGACTGCCAAAAGCCTCACAAGGAGAAACAACTCTTAGAAGCAAAAAAGAAGGTCAAGAAGCTAGAGAACGGAGAACACGTGACATGGGGAAGAAAGGCATGCAGCCCTTGGCACCACATCCGGCACGAGAAACTTACTCCACCCATGTTCTGGAAGAAGCGAAAGTCGAAATGAATAAGTGGAAAAGGTTTAATCCATTGTGTCAGGACCAGCCTCTTGCCATGGAAGGCGAACCTGGAGCTTCAAAAGGAGGCAGCATAAGCATCTTACAATTCACAGACAAATAACACTTCGTGCTGTCCTTGGGACAAAGAGACTCATCATGGTGGCTGATATCTCCCCACTGAGGGTCCGGGGGCAGCAGCTATGGGTACGCCTGGAACAGCCAATGGGAAGTAAAGGAAACATGACGGGCACCTTTTCAGCATTCCCCAGGTGTCCTGAGAGTTACCCAGTGTTAACTGACTCGGGTGTGAACAGACAGCATCCACATGAGAGACAAACTTGAGTTTGGGCCAGAGGTAGTGTTTTTAAGCTCTTCTTCTATTGAACCCATGACTGGAAGTAAAGGAGCCTTTAGGAAGTAGGCAGTGGAAGGCTACTGTCCAGGATATCCCCAGAGTTTTTCATCTGGGAGTGAGCACCGTTTTCGCTTTGGGTGGGACACTATTTCGCTTCGTAGGCCAACATGGCAGCCCAGTTTGCTGCCCATCAAACACCAGTTAACACCCTGAGGTCACACTGGCAACCAACAAATGTTGCAACATAATTCCAACTGCCCTCCCAGGAGGGGGAGGGGGTATTATCTGGTTGAGTAGTACTGGATTCTCCCAAGGGACTTAATTTAGTCTTCTGGATCATAGCCTGTTATACTAAAATCGTGGGTCTTGGAAATGATAACGTTTATCCTGTAAATGTTGGACTCACATACTTAGCAAGATGTGATGATGTGTTCGAGGGAACTTTGAAGGATATTCAAGTGTGGAAAAGAGAAGAACTCAAGCATGCACTACGTCATTATTGCCTTGTCCAGCTTGCTCCCTTCAAGTGTTCACTCCATGACAAAACATCCATTGGGTGTTTTGGGTTTCCAGACTTAGGCCCTAAGACCTATCCATTTCACACGCTCATGCCCTACCTCGGGCCTTGAATGACTCATTTTCATTCTTGTCCTGCTTTTCATCTTGCTCTCTGGCTGGCTCTTTTACTTCCATCCACAGAGCAACCAATGGCCAGCTCCCAACCATAGCTTGGCTTCCTGGCTGCTGTTTCTGTACTATTCCTTCAACATGGCAACCTGGACAGATCATCTTGGAAGGACCACTGTGCCTAGTTGAGCCCCGGGAACACCCACACCTAGGCAGGGTTCTTCCAGGCCAGCCTTTCCCAATTTTGACTCAGTTTTGGTGGCGCGGCAAAACCAGACCTGGCGTAGAATGGGCAAACAGTAGTAAAGCGGGTACCCAGTTACTCCCGGGAAAGAACAATGGAGAAAAACGTTTAAAACAATGCTTATAGCTTCACAGTTCACATGCAAGGGCACACAGTGTGCATCATAAAGCAAAATTCTAAGAATAGGAAATCAGTAGGATCTCATGGGTTCAAGCTGACAATCGGCGGTTCATGGAACTGAAAAAGTCTAAGTGTAGATCTAGGTTTGAGACGAGGTGGATCAAGGAGTTCGGTCTGTAAAATAGACGTGAAATGTCTTGGTCTTGCTCTCTTCTGTGTTGTCTTCGTTCTTTAAAAACTTTCCACACTTGAAGGACGATTGAGACAGCCACAGAAAGTACAGCTTGCCTTCTGTGAGCTTTACACCCAGTGTAAAGAATGCCTGTTCTTCAATGATTCCAGAAAAAGTCCTGGGCTCTCATTCTTCTGGTTTCATATGTTACATATGCCCGAACGAGTCACAAATCTCAAGGGTGTGAAGTACTCTTGTAGGCTCCGAGAGAGCCAGAGGTGGGAGGGACGGTTCCCCAAAGGAGAGCCAGAGTACCGCGGTCAAAATAAGAGGCAAGGAAGTCTGAGGAGCCAAGAACGATGGGTGTCTGGGACGTGGGTCAGGGGCTCTTGACCTGGATTTGGTAATGGAAGAGTACAGTTTTATTTTATGTGTGTGTGTGTGTTTGTGTGACCATCAGCCCTCTAGAAAGTAAATTCCACCATCCAGACGGGCAGCCATTCTTTCTGTCTCTTTCGCACACTACTGCATTGCCGTTTTCTAGAACACTGCCTAGCAACATGGTGGGTTCCCCCAAAATAGCTGATGAGTAAACGAGTATGGAAATCCATGTCTAGGCAGGGAAAGATCAGTGGAGAGTGTGTGGGTAGAGACTGCAATGTGCTACAGACTTCCATGCCAGATAGAGGACATCGCTAACACTTTCCTGAGATCCGCCCCTATCAGTAGTGATGGATTTAAACTCTGCAGACATGCGCCAAGACCAAGCACACCGAATGCATGGTTTCTTTGCCTTATCTTGCTAATACTTCCATTTTCAGAGAATAGAGGAAGTTGTGTCCCTTAAAATTGCCTCTGATCAAATGGTAAGAACCACTTAATATTGAGAGTGAAAGAGATAAGCACTTTGAGACAAGGTGGCCATATCAGCAAAGTGTTAAGGATATTGGTCTAAAAATGCCGATATGGTGATTCAGAACTTCATATGAACAAATAAATAAGATTTATCTGAATACAAAGGGCAAGGAATGGGGAATATTATACCAGATATGAAAACATGTTCTAAGACAGTAACAACTAAAAAATATGAAACTACTTCAGAGCAGACAGACAAATCAATGGAACAAAACAGAGAATGTGGAAATAAGCCAAAATACATACATAGTTGACATTTCAAACGAGTGAGGAGAAAGTGTATTATTTGATCAGTGGTGCTGAAGCAGCATAGAAGCTGTCTTGAAAAAATAAATTTAGGGGCGCCTGGGTGGCGCAGTCGGTTAAGCGTCCGACTTCAGCCTGGTCACGATCTCGCGGTCCGGGAGTTCGAGCCCCGCGTCGGGCTCTGGGCTGATGGCTCGGAGCCTGGAGCCTGTTTCCGATTCTGTGTCTCCCTCTCTCTCTGCCCCTCCCCCGTTCATGCTCTGTCTCTCTCTGTCCCAAATAAATAAATAAACGTTGAAAAAAAAATTTAAAAAAAAAAAAGAAAAAAGAAATTTGGATTATACCCTACACCTGGATAAATTCCAAATGTAAAAACTTAAAACCCCAAAGTAGAAGAAAAAAGCAGAAGAAAATTATCTAGTGATTTTAGAATAAGGAAGACTTTTCCAACTGTGACGTAAGATTGAGGAGCCACAAGAGAAAAGATAATACATTCTCCTATGGAAAAATAAAATAAAACCTTTCCATACAATAAGTGTTACGAATAAAGTCAGAAAGACAACAAATCGGGGGGAAATTTCTACTTCTCCCATCATAGACAACGTCTCAATTTCCCCAATAGGTTGAGTCCAAATTCATTTTTTTTAAAGACGATCAAGCCATTCAAAAGTCAGCCAAGGATATAAACAGCTCACAGAAAAGTAAATATGAAAAGGCTCTTGACCATATGAAATATGGTCAACATCACTTGTTAACAACATACAAATTAAAACTGCCCTGAGAGACATTTTTGGTCACTCAGACTGGCAAAGATCCAAAAGTCCAATAAGGTCCTGGGTTGGTGAGGCCTGAAGTATGGGGAACTCATTTATCACTGGAGAGGAAATAAATTGAAAGGCTGCAAAGGTCAGTTTGGCAATATCTATTAGAATTACAAATGTGCCTCCCCTCTGACCCAGCAATTCCATTTCAAGACCTTTATCCTGCAGTTATACTCACATATATGCAAAGTGATGTATATGCCAGATTATTCGTCACAACATTGTAGGAGCAAAAGATCAGAGACTATCTAAATGTCCATTACAAAGGGACTTGGACAAAGCAATATTGTTCAACTCTGAAAAAGAATGAAAGATCTCCAAAATGTACTGATGGCTGAAAAAAAAAAAATCAAAGTATCTAGCGATGTGTAAAAAGGAGGGGGGAAGTACATACGTATATTTTTTTCAAGTGCTTAAAAATCTCTGGAAGGACCTTCAAGAAACTGGGTCACTAAGGCCTGTTTATATTCAAGGGGAGAGGAATCCGACTCTCTCTCTTGATAGAAGGAATGGCAAATGGCAAAGAATTTACAGACGTATTTAAAACCCACACTACATTTTTATTCTCCTAGAATTCTGAACCATGCCGTGGGCTTCCTAGTCAAATATTAAATCATTCACTTCTGGAGAGTGAATACCTTTGGGTTTCCTGGTTGCACTGGTTTGCACTCATTAAAAGGAAAGAAAATTTCAACTTTCTTCAGAATTGGTTGCAAGTTAGGCTTGATTTCGGCCTTTTAAGTGGTCTTGGAAAGATTCTTTCTGGTTTCTGGTGGGGATCCTGGCCAAACCAAAGACAGAGAAAGAGAGAGAAATATGTTACATCTGTGGTAGTTAGCGATGAGGTAACTGTTGTGCTCCTCTTTATATTCCTTTGTGATTTCTAATATTTCCTCAATGAGCAGAAGTTCCTGTTATAACCAGAAAAAATGAGTTATTTAAAAATTTATGTGATATTTCAAATTCACATATCCATTAAAATCCACATATTTCAGATTCACCCTAGTTTCCAAAGGTCAGTCCCTAGAAGAATGTTGCCTCTGCTGATGGAGTGATGAATAGAAGGATGCTAGTTGGAAAATCTAAATGAGAATCATACTTGTCTCTAGGAAGGAAGGAAAGAAGGAAGGAAGGAAGGAAGGAAGAGGGAAAGAAGGAGAAAGAAAGAAAGAAAGAAAGAAAGAAGACAAGAAAAGGAAAAGAAGAAAGAAAGGGAAAAGAAGAAAGGGAGAGAAAGAAAGAAAGAAGAGGGAAGGAGAAAGAAGAAAGAAAGAAAGAAAGAAAGAGACAAGAAAAGGAAAAGAAGAAAAAAAAGGAGAGAAAAAAGAAGGAAGAGGGAAGGAAGGAGAAAGAAAGAAAGAAGAAAGAGACAAGAAAAGGAAAAGAAGAAAGGGAGAGAAAGAAGGAAGAAGGAAGAAAGGAGAAAGAGAAAGAGAAAGAAAGAAAGAAAGAAAGAAGAAAAGGAAAAGAAGAAAGGGAGAGAAAGAAAGAAAAAGACAAGAAAAGGAAAAGAAGAAA
>NW_024412467.1:12232253-12271352 GCF_014898765.1 Herpailurus yagouaroundi
AAGGGAGGGGGGAGGGAGGAAGGGAGGAAAGGAGGGAGGGAGAAAACTAGGGTGGATGGGTAGAAATAGAAGCAAAAGAAAAGGCTGAAGCGAGGATGGCTGGAGAGGTCACAGGGTAAATGTCACTGGCGACGGAAAGGAGCCACCAAGAGATCACCAAAAGAAGGACGCTGGGGATCTTAAGTAGTAGACATTAGATAGGCTTAACATGTTATATATCTTTAAATGAAATCTTACGATGTTTGGCTCTGTGGTGAGGGATGTGCAATTCTTCTCAATTCCTTTATGAAAAGGTCAGTAATTTTGTGTATTTGTATTTCAGACCCCCAAAAGGAATTTAGCTGGAGAGGAGCCTGTAAGAAACCTTCAGCTGTGGAAGGGCTTCCCCAGCACAGTCACGGGAAGGGTAGGCGGGTCAGCTGGCTGGAGCATGAAGTGACGTGCCGGGGGGGGGGGGGGGGGGGCACCACCACTTTTTTAGAAGGAAAAAAAACAGGAGACACAGGGGGGGCCGCCCCCCCCCCCCTGCCGCCCTGTAGGACGTGCGCACCTGGTCTCGCAGATTCCATACGAGCGCCAAGGAGTTTCACGCGGGGGTTTCTTAGATTTGTCACTTAGACCACGTGGCTACCACTGAAGGACAGATCAGAGTGGTCAAGGTTGGCGACAGGGAGACAGATTAGACTTTTATTTTACAACAAAACTCATCCAGGTGATGGATGAGGAAGGCAGAACAGGATCGTGGTGGGGGGGGGGGGTGAAAGAAACGCACGGGTGTGGGAACTTTGCAGAGGACAGAAGCAGCAAGCTGTCGTGATTGGCTGGATTGACTTCAGATGAGAGAAGCGCGTCAGGGACACTTCTTAGGCTTCATAGAATGGCTACTGTTGACACATTAAAAAAAAAAAAGAAAAGACAAAGCACATTTGGAGAAAAGCAATTGGGGACGCCTTGCTTCCGTTGTTGCTTTCTGTTTCTTTTTTGTGAAAAGCTATGAGCTCTTTTTTGAAGTTTTGTTTGCAACATTTAGGGGGCAAAAATTTATAGAGCTGTTTAGCAAGGGGCTGGATATCTGGTCTATGGTTTGGGAAGGAAGCAAAGAAATCATTAGGATAGAGGCAAATAAGTGAGAGGGAAGAAATGGGTTTGCCCCTGGGAAAGAAGAATGGAGGGTCAAGAATGACGCCCTTGGAGGGGTGCCCGGGTGGCTCAGTCAGTTAAGCGTCCGACTTCGGCTCAGGTCATGATCTCGTGGTTTGCAACTTCGATCCCCGAGTCGGGCTCTGGGCTGACCGCTCAGAGCCTGGAGCCTGCTTTGGATTCTGTGCCTCCCTCCCCTGCTCACGCTCTGTCTCTCTTTCTCAAAAAAAAACATTAAAAAAAAATTTTTTTTAATGATGCCCTTGGAAAGTGATGTTTGGAGATACAGATGTGACTCTAGGGTGTGTGGCTTGTGTTACTGGTTCATGACGACCTGATTATTTAAGTCGGCACCTTCAGCTGCAAAAACAGAGACTCATTCAATTTATCTCAGGAAAAGTGGGATGGCTCAGTCGGTTGAGCGTCCGACTTTGGCTCAGGTCATGATCTCACAGCTCGTGAGTTCAAGCCCCGTGTCAGGCTCTGGGCTGACAGCTCAGAGCCTGGAGCCTGCTTCGGATTCTATGTCTCCCTCTCTCTCTGCCCCTAACCCACTTGCATTCTGTCTCTGTCTCTCTCAAAAATAAATAAACATTAAAAAACATTTTTTAAAAAAAGTGGGGTTTATTGGAAAGGTCATGTAGACCAGAACCCAGCGTGTAGAGCTCAGCAGATGAGGCAGGTCTAGGGGTGCCTGTCTCTCTCCAACCCCATTTCTCTCTGTGAATCCTCTATACTATCTCAGTACCAACCAGATTTATTAGCTCTTTTTTAGGACTAACTACCCCAAGACTTAGAAGATGTATAAATGTCTTGGAACCGTAGGCAAAAAGTCACATATGTGTTCGTTT
The DNA here is from genome assembly GCF_014898765.1 of Herpailurus yagouaroundi. NCBI lineage: Eukaryota > Metazoa > Chordata > Mammalia > Carnivora > Felidae > Herpailurus > Herpailurus yagouaroundi. The sequence goes on from NW_024412467.1 coordinate 12,234,245, forward strand.
GTACATTTCCCTGGGGGAGAGAGTCCACACTTTTATACGCTTCTCAGAGCGATCCCAGATACAAAGGAAGCCTTCAGACCTCCTCGTCTCTCTCTCTCTCTCTCTCTCTCTCTCTCTCTCTCTCTCCCTAGGCAGAGGCAAGCTCCGGGGTGCCTCAGCCCCAACTCAGCCCGATCATATCCTTTCACTACCAGATCTATCTATTGCAAATTACAAAATTCTTTTCATTTTTGTTAGTTCAGATGGGTCGAGCGTTTTCTGCCTGAGGCCAAAGGCGATTGGAGAAGGCCAGCACGGCTGAATAGTGACAAACGTGAAGCAAGTTTTCCTAAGTAGGAGGTTAGGCAAGGCAGTTTCCTTTCGAAGAGAGACAGTAGAGCCAGGATCTCAGGAAAGGGTTGGCCTTTCCTGAAGCATGGCCACTAGCCCTTCAGGGCAAATAGATTCTGTATCAGGCACCCTGGCTGGAATGATCACCCCCTGGCCGACTGAAACGGGCTGATAGTAAGCTGGAAAGAAATCGCTGATGGAATTCTATGGAAACTGTTCCTTGCCTTATCTTTTCTACCCTTTCGGTCAGTAAAAGCATATCAAACATGAATATCAAATCTGCATTTATCAGAAAGCTGGGGACACCCTATAGCATGCTGGAGGACAGATCTCAGTCTCCAAAAGACCTTGGCAGCCTGGAGTCATGATTTGAATCAAAGACGATGCGATTTGGTGCAACTGAATGTGAAATACTGTATTTAGAATTTTTTTTAATGTTTATTTATTTTTGAGAGAGAAAGAGAGACAGAGCATGGGGGTGGAGAGGGGCAGAGAGAGGGAGACACAGAATCCGAAGCAGGCTCCGGGCTCCGAGCTGTCAGCACGGAGTCCAACGTGGGGCTCGAACTCACGAACTGTGAGATCGTGACCTGAGCCGAAGTCGGAGGCTCAACCACCTGAGCCACCCAGGAGCCCCTAAAATACTGTATTTAGAAGGATTAAAATCAAACACGTACCTGCAACATCAGGAAGAGGAGGCCGAACCATAGTGTCAAATAATCTCTCGCCAACTTGAGCCACTAGCATAAAATGATTGCGGAGAAGAAAAGAAAAAAAAACAACCACTTTGTATTAATAAAGGTTTCAATGCCCAGACCCAAGTGAAATGGTCCATTCGTCATTGACTAGACAGTATTTATCTACATGTAATACTTGCTTCCTGGGGCCATATTAAAAAAAAAAAAAAAAGCGTTGGAAGACTTTTCTTCTTTAGAGCAGTTCTAGGTTTGCAGCAAAATTGACGGGTGGTGCAGAGATTCCCCTTACCCACCCCCCCCTTGCTTCCACACATGAAGAGCCTCCCCCATTACCAACGTCCCCCACCAGCGTGGGAGAACGGCTGAAATCAATGAACCTACATCGATCGTCACGTCAATATCACTCAAGGTCCACAGTTTACATTACAGTTCACCCTCGGTGCTGCGCTTTCCAGGGGTTTCTGGGACCACGCAGGCCCTTTCTGGGACCATGCAGGCCCTTAGGCTGGCCTGCCCCAGCTTTGATTTGGATTTCTTCCTAAGGTATTTTCTCTCCTCTTTGCTGGCCCACACTCTATCCCTTCCGGTCCCTGAGCAAATGATGCCTTTCCTTCTGCACCCGGCCGGGTTCTACCGCCTGACCTCCAGTTACGTTGGAGAGCCCTGGACACAGCCCTGGACCCAGCCCTGGCCTTTGTCACCTTGCAATCCCACCTCCCTCCACCCTCCGAAACAGACTCCTACAAGTTGCAGGGAGCAATCACGAGGGCTGGCTCTTTAGTCTTCACGGCGCCCACCACACAAGAAACTGGGGCACGGGGTCGAGTCTCAAAGTAAGTGACTGGCAGAGTCAGGGTTCAGACTCCACGTATTTGACCCTCGAGGCGTGTCGAGCCCCGGTCCACTTTTTCAGTCCCTCTGTGAGCTCTGCCAGGACGAAGTCCCAGAAACCAGTCTTAGAATGGCCCGTTCTGTCTCTTTGGAAGTCTCTATGTTGCCACTTAAGTTGTCAGCCCTTGTTTCCTCGGTCCACAGCACCTGGCTGTCTCTCTCTCTCTCTCTGCCCTTCCCTGCTCCCACTCACCCTCCCTCACATACAGAGTCAGCTCATGACAAAACGAGTTGTTTTTACTTTGGCACCTCATCTGAGTCTGTGACCTTCACTCGAAGAACACCATGAGAGACGGATAAGTTTTGGCTACAGGTCGGAAAGGACGGACGTTTGCCGCCCTGATGGCGCGGCTTATCAGACAAGCTCGTCACATAAATCTGCACAACTCCTACATCATCACTGATACCAACTTGCTTTCAAACCCAGCTGTGACTGTCCAAAGATTCGTACATTTCTTTGCCCAGGGGATGCAATTTAGCCACATCAGAAATTGGGTAAACTGGGGCGCCTGGGTGGCTCAGTCGGTTAAGCCTCTGACTTCCGCTCAGGTCGTGATCTCACGGTTCGTGGGATCGAGCCCCGCGTCCGGCTCTGTGCTGACAGCTCAGAGCCTGGAGCCTGCCTCGGATTCTGTGTCTCCCTCTCTCTCTGCCCCCTCCCCCACTCACATCTGTCTCTGTCTCTCTCTCTCTCTCTCTTTCAAAAAATAAATAAACATTAAAAAAAATTTTTTAAGAAATTGGGTAAACGGCATATGTGGGAACCATGTAACTGAAAAAAAAAATTAGACAAAGTCCTCCACGGGCACAGGCTGGTCAAGAAGGTGCTCAGACATTAGAAGAAATCACGGGAGTATCATTTTGAACTTGCCGGTGGTATAGACCGTGTATGGGGGAACAGGAGGCAGAGACCGATCATGGCAGGGTAAGGGGGGCCATCAGATGAAGTTGGCATGGCCGTGGAAAGCAGTGAGATTTGAAAAGACCAAGTGCGATACCCAGCAGAGCCAAATGCTCCTGCCGAGTAAATGAGAGTCTGGGGTGGACCCATCCTTCCCCTGACAGCAAAGAGACAGGGTAGGAGCGCCGGTCTGAGGCAGGACTTCAGCCAAACCCGGGGCTCCAGGAGTCCCCAGGGACAGGAGGCTGGCCTCGGATGGCAGAGCGTATCAACACTGAATCGTCGCCATTCCCTTCCTCAAACCCACAGGCAAGGCCAAGTGTATGCTTTCAGGCTAATGAGCTCTCAGAATGCCAAACTAAACTTCATTTGCTGTTTGAAAGATTTTTCCATTTCTGGCCCTGGTGAAAGACCCGGCGGTTTCACCCAGAGCTCTTCCTACAGTGAGAACAATTAACCCAAAGCAAACTACGTGCCCTAGGTTATCAGAGCCCCCATAGAATGGGCACACGAGTCCCCAAGGCAGGCCGAGAGTCAGGCCAGGGGCACATCTGCTCGTTTTCCCTTCCAAAATAACCGTGGCACTAAGATCCTGTCCGCGCCTGCCAAGAAAGCACTGCCCAGTAACTGGCCGTGGCCAGCGGTGACCACACAGGGCGACCCAAGTAGCAATTCAGGGTGATGTCCCCAGACAACGGTAACGTACACTAAGTCGTAACACATTTCAGACTTCTGTGGCCGGAGTGTACTTAAATAAAAATTACCCTTGGAGAGCGTAACGAGAACTTGGTCTCTTTTAAGGGCTATGATCTACTTAATTGATTCAACAACATCTCTCCCTCACGCGACTACCCACCCAGTCACAGAGGGGACCCGGATGATGCGGGCTAACTTCCCTAGCCAGAGGGTGACGTCACTCACACCTCTCTTCCCCAGCATGAGGACCTGCTGGCTTCCTTTCACACACTCTCTTACCCGACACACTGTCTCCAGTATCCATGCCAGGCAATTAATCTATTTTTAAGAGGCCACTAAAATGAGAAATTATAAAAAAAAAAAAAAACTAAACTAAAAAACGAGACTGATACGTACAATCAATGACCCTTTTACTTTAATCTAAAAACAAATGTACATTAATTGGCTGGTTTTTCCTTGAGCCAACAGTGCCTGATTTCCCTCGGACCGCAGTCAACCAGGAAAGAAAGAGAAATGTCACAACATCTCCACGATTAGTTTCCTGACTAATTGTAAGAGAATCCCGGCTGAGAAGTCACCTGGGGGCTTAGCTCTTTCAACTCCTTCAACGGAATTGAAAATAATGTATGATTTTTGTGATTCTACAGACAGGTAAAATGAAGTCCAACCAACGATGTCAGCAAACACTCGAGAAAGCTCTGTCTTAAGTGCCTCCAAAAAGGGAGATTAAGGGTGAACAGTGATCTGCTCTCTAGAACCCTAGAAAGATTCAGAAGTTAGAGTATGGTTGAAGGCAGGAGGGAGGCAGGAGACTGGTTCCCATCCCCACCTATCAAGGGGTGCAGGGGTCTTATTTGGGGGGTGAAATGAACATGAAAGGCTCCAAACAAAACCACCAGGTATGGTGGAGGGCAGGGGAGTGGCACTCTACTGACATCAAGGCAATGGGTAAAAGTCCACATGCTATGGGGCGCCTGGGTGGCTCAGTAGGTTAAGCATCTGACTTCCGGACGGTTCATGAGTTTGAGCCCTGCAACGGGCTCTCTGCCCTCAGCACAGAGCCTGCTTCAGATCCTCTGTTCCCCTCTTTCTCTCTCTCTCTCTCTCTCTCTCTCTGCCCCTTCCCTGCTTGTGCTCTCTGTCTCTTTCTCTCACAAAAATAAATAAACATTTTTTTAAAAATCCACATGCTGAACCCTGAGGCCCCACTGCTACCTTGTCGGCTGCTCAGCTCTGAGAAGGCTGGCAGCCATGCAGTTACCCTAAGACAAGAAACTGGAGTATGACAGGAGGGCAGGGTATGTGCAAAGGCCCAGGGGTTGAGACAGAGCTGCAAAGTGGATGGACGGGGTGAAGAGTGAGCCGTGAGCACAGTGACTTGGGCAGAGCCAAAATAGGGAACCTGATCCTCATCTTCTAGCCTAGAAGGAGTTGCAGAGGGTTCTAGAAAGTAAAGCGACACAATCACATCAGCATTAAAAAATGCTGTTTCTTTATTTTGGGGAGGGACAGAGGGTGAGTGGGGGAGGAGCAGAGAGAGAGGGAGACATAGAATCCAAAGCAGGCTCCAGCCTCTGAGCTGTCGACCCAGAACCTGATGTGGGGCTCGAACTCTCGGACCGCGAGGTCATGACCTGAGCTGAAGTCAGACACTTGACCTACTGAGCCACCTAGGCGACCCTCACGTCAGCATTTTATTTATTTATTTTTTCAACGTTTATTTATTTTGGGGACAGAGAGAGACAGAGCATGAACGGGGGAGGGGCAGAGAGAGAGGGAGACACAGAACCGGAAACAGGCTCCAGGCTCCGAGCCATCAGCCCAGAGCCCGACGCGGGGCTCGAACTCGCGGACCGCGAGATCGTGACCTGGCTGAAGTCGGACGCTTTAACCAACTGCACCACCCAGGCGCCCCCACGTCAGCATTTTAAAAAGATCCCGTCTTTCTCCCTCTCTCTCTGTCCTTCCTGTGCCTTCTCTCTCAAAATAAAGAAATAAACATTTAAAAGAAATAAAAAGATCATTCTGCAGCAGAATGGGATGTAAATGGCTCAGGAGGGAAAATTGGGAATGTTTGGTTGGGTACGAGTGATGATATCAACTCCTCAAAGAAGGCCTAGGAGAGGGGGAGGGTTGATTGAGATGGGACGGAATACCCCGGGCAAGTTAAAACTAAAAACCAGAGTCAGCCTCCCGATGGCCTCTTATTCCAAAAGGCAGGACTCTGCACTCACGACGTCGCCCCTCCACCTTCCCGGTTAATAGACCCAGGAATGAACTGAGCTATTGATTGTGGAGAAGAGCTACCCTGTGGAGGCCAGAAGCTCCTGTGGTATTTTCGACCGCTTGCCCATCGCTTGCCAGGAAACGTCATTTAATTTTGGATTAGATGGATTTGCCAGGAAACACGCCCTTGGGTCGCAGCGCCGAGGAGCAGAGGTCGGTTTTACAATTATGAAACAGCTTTTCCAGAAGCACCGGAGGTCATCAGGCCATCTCCTTAAAGGGCAGCTATTGAAATGATACCCACACAGCCTCTCACTGGTGGGCACACCGGTGACAATGACGTGTGCGGGGGAGGAACTCTGGGCACAAGGCCGTGAGCTAGGCGGCTTGGGAGAAGAGGTTGGGGTTCCTCTGCAAACGTCAGCGGCAAGGACTGGACATCAAACTTCAAGCTGAGCCCCTGCCAAGACCCTCACTGTACCTTCCCATGGCCTGGAGAGTTCCTGGACCGTGCACGGGGTATCCAGAATTAACACTACCCCCAAGAGAACCAATTCCGATTTACTCCTCAAGATGACTTTAGCCATGACCAACCAGGCAAATGACAAAACCTGAGTGCCATTCTGGGCTCCAATAGTTTCCAGCTAGAGGAATAGTTCAACAACTCGTTTCCGGTTTGGGAACTGAAAATAAATGCCAGCTAGGATCTTCGGCCAGTCTCGGAAACAGCCCTGCCTCTGATTCGGGCCACGCCTTCATGAAGGGGGCAGGGACCTCGAAGAGGTAGTTCAACCAGCGTGGGAAACTTCCAGAGATGCCACAAAACTCAGTCAGCAAGATAAATAATACCTTCGTGCAAGATTTTAAAAATCAAAATTAAAGTGAAAAAAACCAATGATGAAGGACAGAGCAAAAGTTCATGAAAAAGTGCTGTGCTGAGTCATACTGGAGTCTGAGGCTAAAAGGAAGATCAGGGACATCAATTGTTTACATATCTTAAATGCTGATATGGTGTTCGTTATGGATAGTTTTGCATTAATTCTTATTATTAAAGGTATGTTACGGGGGCGCCTGGGTGGCTCAGTCAGTTGAGCATCTGACTTCGGCTCAGGTCATGATCTCACGGTCCGTGAGTTCAAGCCCTGTGTCGGGCTCTGTGCTGACAGCTCAGAGCCCGGAGCCTGCTTCGGATTCTATGTCTCCCTCTCTCTCTGCCCCTCCCCCACTCATATTCTTTCTTTCTCTCTCTCTCTCTCTCTTTCTCTCAAAAATAAATAAACATTTGAAAAATTAAAAAAAAACAAATAAAAATATATTACATTAAAACAGTGTAGCTTGAGTGCTGATTTTTTGGACACCTCCTTAAATCTTGAACCAGAAGCAAGCACCTTGCTTGCCTGGCTCTCAGTCCGGCCATGTGGGCAGGAATTTGGAGTTTTATACACCTTCTCTCCTAACATCATGCACCCTACCCATCCCTACACACACACACACACACACACACACATGCACGCATGCACACACGCACACGCACACACTGGCATGGAGAAATTAAAAACTGCTCTTTGGAAACATAAGCCCACAGCCCGTTCGTTCATTTGTGGAGGTTAGAGAGGGCATTCTTAAAACAACTTTTCTCGTTTATCTTTGCAAGAGTGTTGCCGTTCGCCTTTAAATACACACCTGAGATCAGCTTTCGGAACGGAGCTGTACCCTCGGGTTGTGCTCACACACAGAGAGGAGGAAAATCAATTTCAATCCCCGAAAGACGGAATTACTGGTGCAGAAGGTCACTACACGCTAGCACTGCTCAATGGGCTTGGAACAAGATCCTTGTCCGCGTTGCTTCGCTGCCCGCCCAGCGGAGGGAGGAGGGAAGACCGGAGACGCTCACGCTCACCAGGGAAGAGAAAGATGTCGCTTGTACAAGCCACAGGGTAAATACTTTAAACAGCGAAGGGGAAGAGGCGGACCCCGCGCGTGCAACGTGGAGTCGCAGACTTCTGTTTGCACCTAACGCTCTAGAGAAATTGGCCACGACTGGCTCAACCAACTGAAAATACGACTGCTGTAATTCTGTCAAGGTCACTTGTCAGGCTGGCTTATCTACTCCCCAAGGGCTGCTGCACAGATCGGCCCTACCGAAGGGACATAACTCACGGCCGGCCGTATCTCCGGGGAAACCTCCCGGGCCTGGTTGCCATTTTGCTCACGCCCTTCCCTGCTCAGGTACCAGATTCAGGCCAGCTGCCGTCTACAGCGGATACCGGCGGGGCTTGGAGCCCGGACCAGTGGTCACGGCCGTCCTGAGCCCTTCCAGATGTCCGTGGACCGGTGCCACTTCTGTCACCTCAGAGATTATTGCGAATATCTGATTGGCAAGCTCACGAACCGTAATAAGACCTGTGGCACAGAGGGGGCGGCAGAGGGAGGCGGCCAGGCCGCCCCGGGAGGCAAAGTGTCAGAGCTACGTACCTGTTCCCAGGAGCACACGCATTTTTCTCCCCGGTGGGAGGGGTAGGGTTTCGTGGAGAGAGCCGGGGCATGGAAGTCACAGAGATCTGCAGACCCAAGTCTGAATCCTGGCTCCACTCATGAGCTATGGGACCTGGGGACGTGATTTAACCTCTCTGAGGTTCGGTTACCTAATCTATAAAGTGGGGGGAAGCTAATGGATGTGAAGTGCCTGGCGCAAAGCCACCCGCGGAGCCCAGCCCCTGTTTGCAGCAAAGACTTGCCCCGGGGGTTCTGTTGTCTCACTGCCTCGTAACTGATCCCTTCAATGCCCTGAATCTGGGGGGGTTATTTTGCTTCCTGCCGTCACATTCGAGGCTTGGCCTGGCCCTCTCTGTACCAACCATTTGGGAATCGGGGACGATGGGATTGGATTGTCATAAAGGAAAAAAATACCCAGATTGGCACATCACGTTCCCAGCCAGCAGGAGGTTGGGCAGGGAGGCGGCAGCAAGAACAAAGGCGTATCTCTTACTGTCCCTTCTCCTCCTGTCCCCGTACATCGTCCCCAGGACCTGGGAAACCAAGCAAGCCACCATTCCAGCCGCATCCCAGCCAGTCAGCTGTCGTTCCGAGCTGAGTCGTGGGGAGGCATGAAGGAGATGTGGTTCTGAGTCTCAGGGAGAAGGCCGGATGCTCGTCCTTAGATCCTCTCACTAAAGAGGCGGTGTAGGAGCCCCGGAAAATGTCAACCGTACCCCTAGCATGACCGGGAGCCCTGGTATGCCTGAGCAGAAAATATGGGGACCTTTTTAAAAATATTTTTAAGCCTATTCATTTATTTTAGGAGAGAGAGAGAGAGAGAGAGCACAAGTGGGGGAGGAACAGAGAAAGAGGGAGAGAGAGAATCCCAAGCAGGCTCCATGCTATTAGCACAGAGCCTAATGCGGGGCTCGAACTCACAAACCGTGAGATCATGACCTGAGCCAAAATCAAGAGTTGGTTCCTCAACCGAATGAGCCACCCAGGCGCCCCGAGACCTTTTTTTAAACAAAAAAATCAGACTCATTTGCTGTGAGAAAGATGGTTTGGAATAACAAACGCCCATCTAAATCTAGGATATAGGACAGCCAACCTCAGTAGGCCTCCTGGGGGAGATTATTGGGAGACCTTGAATCTGACCAGTCAGGTCCTTCCTGGGATCAAGAGTCTGAAAGATGAGAGAGAAAGTCTGTATGCCCCATGTGGGCAGGGCAGGCCTCCTGCGGTGGCAGCAGGAGTATGTTCTAGGAAAAATTATGCATGCCACCTGTTCAAGATGGTAAGGCAGCCCCTTGTTCAACCGGGGCTACTACAGGAGGGGAGAGACACGGGGCTCAACTCTACCTCCAACAAGGACAAGTGGGAATTTGCAGCAAAGGAGTGGAGTGGGGGGCAGCGGTTGGAAAATTCTAAGAGAAGGCATCAGCAATGAGGCGGATTCTTGGTAGGCCAACGCCACAGAAACGCTGCTGAAGACAGCAGCTAATACCAGCATGCTCTCTCAAGAAGAGTCAGACAGCTAGGATGGGGAACTTCACTAAGCTGAATTTATAGGATGCTTGCTCAAATGGGATTCTGCAAGAATAGAGAGGGAAGCCAAGGCCCGGCCTGGACCAGCAGAAGGTTCCGAGAAGCCTAGCTAAGGTTTGGTCGAAGGAGAGCGTCTTTGTCGAGTGCCTGGGCCCTAATGTGGGTTTTAGCTCATCGCAGGGAGACAAGATGCCTCTGAACATAGCACTGCAGTGATGCCCCCGTTCTAGGAGGAGAGGAAAGGTGTTTCGAGAAGTTAACTTTTTTTTTTTAATTTTTTTTTCAACGTTTTTATTTATTTTTGGGACAGAGAGAGACAGAGCATGAACAGGCGAGGGGCAGAGAGAGAGGGAGACACAGAATCGGAAACAGGCTCCAGGCTCCGAGCCATCAGCCCAGAGCCCGATGCGGGGCTCGAACTCACGGACCGCGAGATCGTGACCCGGCTGAAGTCGGACGCTCAACCGACTGCGCCACCCAGGCGCCCCGAAGTTAACTTATTTAGGGAGCTTTTATGGGCAAGAGGGGCCTCTCCAGCTTTCCTGGGCTCAACAGCAACAAGAACAGCCACAAAGAGCCCCCGTCGACCTCTGAAAGGTAAGCCGCCCCAATGGGGGATGCAGTTGCTGAGCGAGTCCACTAGGTGGCAGAGCGAGAGTCGCATCGCCACGCAAGGGGAAAACATGGTGGTGGCCAAGGGCAATGGTGAGCCACTCAGGACCCACCAGGAATTGGGTCTATGTTTGGAATACCAGCCATTTTGGGTGGGGGACACTCGACATTAAAGATACTTTTATTGTTTTTAAGGCTGACACTGATGCCTTCGGAAGTATAGAGCCGGGGGGAGAAGAAGAACTTATACTCAAAACTTGTTAGCATTTGTAATGAATGAATGAATGAATGAATGAATAATATAATGAGCCACTTGGCAGAGATTGTTTCGGTTTAGGTGAATTAGAGCTGACGACACATTTAATCGGGTCCCAGAGATCACCATCCAAGGAGGTAAGATTATTGGTTTCTCCCTTGGTCCCGTCTGATGGAAGCAACTTCTACTTTTTTTCTTTGCACCCCGTGGCTCCCAGCCCGTGAAGAGGATTCCACTGACCGTTGGACCTGCCTCCAGTGGCCCGCCATCTCCAGCTTCTCGGACGTGGGCCCTGCCTCAGAGGGCAAAGGCAGACAAGGAAGCAGCCCCATTGCCCACGGCTGGCCCCGTATGGGCAGGGTCCTGCTGTCACTGCCGGCAGCTCTGGGGGACCCTAGACGAGGAGGAAAGAAGAATCCTAGGAACAGGGTTAACCCGAGGCCAAGTGGACAAGGAAGCAACTTCTCAAACCACCGTCCCATGGCAGACTCAGATATGCGGGAGCGGTCAACAGGGCCCTCTTCCCCCAGTGTCCCCCTCTGCTTCTCCCCAGCCTGCCTTCCCCCTTCATCCATTCTCCATGGGAAGGACAGCCAATTCTCAAGCAGTAGCAAACACTGCTATGAGTATGGTAACACTCATACTGTACAGCAGGTTTTGGAACAAATATCAACTCATTTAATTCGTTACACTCACTTAGCAGATAAGCAATTCGAGGCACCAAGAGGCTGCCTGACTTGCCTAATACCACAGAGTTAGTAAACGACAGAGCCTGGATTCCAAGTCACATCTGACCCCAAAGACCATTTTCTTTCCAGAAGAGTGTGTAGGCTGGCGTTATTGTATCGCTTTCCGTGTTGCCCCTCCCAGGACTGTTGGCGTTTAAAAAAAATTTAAAAAGGAGGAGCCCAAAAGGGGCAACACTGAAGCTGAATATAGCCGATGATCTCTTGCCCCACACGTCAACAACCTCACCCAAGCCACACTGGTTTTCCCAGTTTGGATCTTAATTCCTATAGATTATTTTTCCTTCTTGCTACACTCCATCTGGCTTCTAGATGCATTCCTTGGCTTTCTTTCTATTTCATTATAGGGATTAAGAAATGGGATGCGTTAAATATAGTTGCACAATTACAATTCAACAAATCGTAAGAGGACTTACCTGCCAAGACATCTAAGTGTCTGAGAAGCATCGGCGTGTGCCATGTCAGAGGACACGGAGATGTCACTGTCACTGACATTACAATGTGCCCACCCTATCCTCGCCTCCACTGTCAGGGCCCCATCTCTCCGGGAAACCTTCCTTCCCTTATTACAATGGTGGAATGAGTTTTCAAATGAACAACCTAAGTCAATGACCATTTTATGATCCTACATTTGGAACTTCCAATGTTTAGACTCTTTTTATTTTTTAAGGTTTATTTATTTTTGAGAGAGAGAGACACAGAGTGCGAGCAGGCAAGGGGCAGAGAGAGGGGAAGACACAGAATCTGAAGCAGGCTCCAGGCTGTCAGCACAGAGCACACGGGGCTCAAACCCACCAACCGTGAGATCATGACCTGAGCTGAAGTCGGCCGCTTAACCAACTGAGCCACCCTGGCGCCCCAATGTTTAGACTCTTGTGTTAATTTCTAAGGGCTGCTGTCACAAAGCACCACGAACTGGGTTGCTTAAAAACGATAGAAATTGATTCTCTCACAGCTCTGGAGGCTGATAGTCTGAAACCAAAGGGTTGCAGGACCACACTCCCTCCGAAGGCTCCAGAGGAGAACCCTTCCTTGCCTCTTCTAGCTCTGGTGGTTTCCAGCAATCCTGGTCATTCCTGGGCTCATAGACTCATCACCCCAACCTCAGCCTCCGCCCTCCGGCCTTCTCCTCTGTGTCTGGATCCAAATTTCCTTTTTCTCGTGGACCCTTCATTGGATTTAGGGCCCACTCCAATCCAATATGACCGCATCCTAACTCAATTACATCTACAAAGGCTCTCTTTCCAAATAAGGTCACATGCTCAGGTACTGGGGGTTAGGAATTCAATGTATCTTTGGGATGGTGGCGGGGGACGGGGGACAACTCCACCCACAACTACCTTTTCCCACATGCAGGGCAGGTATTAATGACCAATCATGAGGATTTTCTGCTGGGCAGAGGAGACATCACCATCCTGCTTCACACAACTGTCCTGGCTGAAACGCGAGGGGATCGGAGCCAGCACCTCTGGTGACCCGGACTTGCCGTCATGTGTGCCACTCAAGGGATGACTTGTGGTGACGAGCGCGTACCGGCCGCACCTTCCGAGCCCAGGGCAGGTGGGTCACCTATCCACTTTCCCCGTACGGTGCTCCGCGAGGCCGGCCCAGCAGGTACCACGGCCCGTGACCCTAGCCTTGGCTGCACAGGGGACGAGGTCCTGTTGTTATTTCTGAGCCCACGGTCCACGTGCACCATAGCATGGCTTGGTTCCAACCTCACTCCGGGCGCACGTCTCTCCTCCCTCCGCCCCCAGCAAACTGGCAATAGTGATACGCGACCATCTCACGGGGCTGCGGGGCAATTTAATTAATGTCTCCCAAGCACTCTGAGGTCTTCGGATGAAAACCGCTGTGTAAGAGCAAAATTATTATTAGTTCTCAGCCTCCTGTCCCTTGACTTCTGACACGGGCTTTTGTTGCTCCTGAGTAGGAGCCGTTTAGGGGCTGCCCAGCCGGCTCTTTTCGGGTCTGTAGGCAAATACGTACGCGTTTGCAGATTTTTTTCCCCCTTTAAAAAAAGCATTCCAGCCCTGTGGGATGTCTTGAAGCTTTTCAGTGCCTGAATTTCTCTCTCCTTGTCTCTCCTAAGTACCAGACTCTGCAAGAGTAGCTCATAAACAGGCTCCTTCGGAAAAGTGTGTGGGGGGGGAAACGGTCAATTTGAAGAAATAGCCCCTCTTGCAATGAGGAATGAAACAATATCTTCTTCTCATGCAGAATCTAAATGAACCACTAAGTGAGGTCTGTCTCCCTTGCCCAGAGGGATTCTGTACGTGTTTATGCATGGAAAGGAGAAAGGAACAGAAGACTTGCTAGCAGGGGCCAAGTTTTGCCTCCTCCCTTCACCCTAACTTCTCAGGAACCATGGAAACAAATATGCCCCTCCTAGATGATGCTTCCCTGATAGTCCTTTGTTACCTAACCGTGCGCCTGCCTGGGATCCCATGGGGAGAATGAAAGGAAGAAGTGGAAAAGAAAAAGTATGTCTGCAATGAAATGCCTGGTCTCTGAAAACAGAATGGGGCTCGTGTGTAATTTATCAAGCTCTGGGGCAACAATGTTCCCGGGCACCATTTCCTTTTCCCTGACACAGGGTCACTCCTTCCCATCCCACGCTAGCCGCACACAACCTGTGAGGCTCCCCTCAAAGGCATCCTTTGGTTCATCATAACGCTTTGTTGGCAGGGTCTGTTAGTCACCCAACGGCCGGAAGACTGTATTTTTAAAATTTGCTGAGGAGCAATTACGTCACCTGTAATCAGCCGGACCAAAGTCTAAGGGCTCAGAACCAATGAAAGAAGCAAATGTTCGTTGTGTGGCTGTAAACGCAGGAAAACATAAACACAGAGAGCTCGGATGATGCCCTCCATGTTTTCTGAATCAACCAACCGTGGACCAAACGTTGTACCAGATTCTATAAGGGAAAACCCCAGGAATATTCGGCTGGGACAGGGAAACTGAGGCAGGAGTCAGAACAGAGATGCATGAAACCAGCTTTCCCCATGCAGCATCTAGTACTGAGGCAGAACCAGAGTCCTCTTAGCTACCTCAACAGCTGGGACACATGAGGGCCTTTTCTGCGCTCTAAGATGACTAAAGTTCAACCTGTTACAGAGCGATCAAAGGGATAGCTTCTTTTTTCCCATTCTGCTATTTTAAAAAAAGGAAAGCAGATCTAATTCCAAAAGAAATATGTACAGGGGCACCTGGCTGGCTCAGTCAGTTGAGAGATCAACTTCAGCTCAGGTCACGATCTCGTGGTCTGTGAGTTCGAGCCCCGCATCAGGCTCCGTGCTGACAGCTCAGAGCCCAGAGCCTGCTTCGGATTCTGTGTCTCCCTCTCTCTCTGCCCCTTCCCCGCTCACTCTCTCTCTCTCTCTCTCTCCCCAAAAAATAAACATTAAAAAAATAAAAAAATTTTAAAAAGTCTCCAACCAAAGAACTGATGGATATTTTACCAATCAAGCAGATCACATCTGGCTCTGCAAACGCTCAGTTGTAAAACTATGAGGGATAATTGCTGTTGAATTAAGCAAACAGTTCCTGTTCTAGGAGTTTTAGGGTGTGGGCTATTTTACAAAGGAAAGATGGAGTATCAAACAATGAGCTGTTTAATCCAGCCAAAGAAAGTTGCCAATGAGGAAAGGGCAGGGGAACCATACGGAATGATTCTGAGACTCCCAGTCTTTCAGCTGTGGGGTCAAACACATAAGACTCACATACTCTATGTCCACAGGCTGTTACTGGATTCCTCCTCCTGCAACTCCAGCAAATAATCAGACTTTGTTGGGTTCTGTGAGCACAACTTTTCTTATGTTTTCTATGATGAAACCCGCTAAGAATTTTTATGAAAACAAAAACCATCGGCCTTCTTTTGGAAAGATGTGGAGCTGATATTCATGTCTGTATTTGTGTCTTGGGGTATCCCAAGGTAAAATTTTTTTTTTAATTTCTTTTTTCAACGTTTATTTATTTTTGGGACAGAGAGAGACAGAGCATGAACGGGGGAGGGGCAGAGAGAGAGGGAGACAGAGATTCGGAAACAGGCTCCAGGCTCTGAGCCATCAGCCCAGAGCCTGACGCGGGGCTCGAACTCACGGACCGCGAGATCGTGACCTGGCTGAAGTCGGACGCTTAACCGACTGCGCCACCCAGGCGCCCCAAGGTAAAAATTTTTTAAGTTTATTTATTTATTTTGAGAGAGAGAGAGAGATGGAGGGAGGGAGAGAGAGAGAGAGAGAGAGAGAGAGAGACAGCATAATTGGGGGAGGGGCAGAGAGAGAGGGAGAGAAAGAATCCCAAGTAGGCTTCTTCTCACTGTTAGCACGGAGCCCAATGGGGGGCTCAAACTCACCAACCTTGAGATCAAGACCTGAGCTGAAATCAAGAGTCGGCCACTTAACCAATTAAGCCACCCAGGAGCCCCTGAAGATGAAATTGCTTTAACTGCGGAGCTAACTCCATAGACAAAGGAGGGCCCTGAGAATAAAGCTTTCCACGGCAGTGGTGAAAAAGAACAAATATGGTCCATGATCATCTACTTTCTTCAACGAAGGCAGTTCACTCTCCTTGATGAATTCTGCCCTACCCACCTTACCTTTCTCTCTCTTTTTCACACACACACACACACACACACACACACACACACCCCTTTTCTCATGCCAAAGACTAGGTGCGAAATGCAAGTTGGATTTCAAATCTGCATTATGTTTTTAACTTGTCAGTTCAAGCTAATGAAAGGCGGCCCCCTCCCTGGTCTTTCCTGAACTATAACCTTAATGGCCATGAAAAATTTGGTTTCATTGGGTATTAATCCTTTGAAAGCAACATAACTCCCCCACCAATTCAATTCCTTCCTGTTAACAAAACCACTTTGTCTGTTCAAGATTCATGGTCACTGGCACCTTCTGTGTTGCCAAGATTATTCAACGGCTTACTATTTGCCAGATATCAGGCTCAGCCTTTAGATATATTATTTCATTTAATCTTCACAACAAACCTATTAGGCAGATACTGTCCTTATTCTTATTCTAAACATCTGCCAACTGAGGCTTAGAGAGGTCTGTCTCCTGCCCAGAGTGGCAAAAACTTGAGTGATGAATCTAGGCTTCAAACCTGGCTGAGTATGAACTCTGAGCTCTTAATGGCCATGCCAATGGTCTCCCCAGCACTTCTGGTAAAGCTTTGAGAACGGAGTTAATTCCACTGAAGGGGAATCTACAGCTTTTACAGAAATTTTATAAGCATTCATCTTCATAAAGAGCCATTTTCCAAAGAGGATTCATCTATGATGAAAAAAAGGATCTATGATACTTTTAGAACTATTACAACCACTTGTCCTGGATTGTTCTTCATTTTGAGGCTAATGGACCTATTTGAGAATCTTGAGTGAAACCCCACGAATCCCAGGTACAGGGACCCTGATTGTACACATCCTTCTGAAGTCATAACCCTCCCTCTTTCCACCCCCTTCTCCACCCCCGTGACCGGCAGTCATACATGTGGCCAAGCTAATCATGCACTACCCAGTGGCAAGATGCAGGGGCATCCTTGGGCAGAAGGGGGCGCTGTTTCATAGAGGTCTACCTGCCATAAATGCTCTCCCTCTCAGAGGAAGGACTCAGCCAATGTTACACCTCTAGAACTTCACCTTGGGTTCTGGTTCTCAAACTACTTTACAGACATCCTAGCACTTATCCCAAAGTTCTATGAGTAGTTTTAAATATAAAAAAGAAAAACACCCCTGCTCGCATCCAGCCCCTTAATGGCATGAAGGCTATGACAAAAAAGCAAGAACACTGAAGCATCTTGCCCTTTCTTTCCCTCTCTAGTATCAGTGTGGACCATGCACACACTACCAACGGGATAAAATCGCTTTAGAAAACAAGTAGGGAAAGGGCCCAGTTTGAGAAGAGTTACCCAACAACTGTCAAAATGTCAATGGAACATCCTGTGGACTCTCTTCTCCCCAGGGCCCCGTGATTCCTGTGTGTCCATATCTTGGAGTACTTTTGGCTTGGTGCTTCGCTGACCTGGTCTCCTCACTTCCCCAAAAGAACTCCTAGAAGACTATGGAAAAGGTCTTATGTCTGGCCTTCTTTGTTTGGAATAATGGTAGACATGAGAATGAATGAAAAGCATTCTCTCATGCCCAGAACACCTCTGTAAGAATAAGGATAGTGACCCAACGGAGCTTCAAATTTTTATGGTGCTTTATGCTTTTTCAAAGCATTTTCACATACACTGTCACAATCAACTCATACAACCACCTTCTGGTTTACGATTGAGAAAAGAGAAATCACAAAGACCCTGCTCAAGATCATACAGCTTGGCAGTGGGACACCTGGGGTCGGAACCCAGATGGCATGATTTGTCCGGCATTTTCGCCAGGGCATCAAATAGCTCACGATCCTGGGGTCATCCTCTCTGACTTCGTTCTCTCCATACTGAGGTTACTTGTGCTGTGAGCCTTGATATCTAACCGTAGACACAGATTTCAAAAGGAGAGAAAAAAACCAGTCCTTCTTTGGCAGGAATCTACGGATATCAAAACAAATGTGGCATCTTCTTTATTGCTTCTTTATGTGGGTCTTTCTGGATGAAAAGGCTCCAGTGGGGAACAGCTCATCAACTTGTTACTTCTAGGTACACACAATACTCCTTAGTAATAGCAGGGCCTTCACACCGGGACATGATTCGCTAAATATCCCCCCACTGTCTCACAATTTGGCCCGTCAACTTCTCCCAGACATAAAACATCTGGGCTAGCACAAGACAACACAGCAAACTCAAAGAGAGATGTTTCCCAGATGTGAAGAAGACCACGGTCCTCAAGAGTCTGTCACAGGGCCGGCTCTGGGCGTCTGTATTTCCCAAGACCCTCTTCCAGCTGCGTCTCGCCATAGCTTGTGTGGGACTGAAAACAGCTCCGGGGGGGTTGACCAGATAGCTGAATAAAATGCTAAGAAGTTAGCTGTGAAGAAGCAGAGAGCTTCCCTGCAGGCGGCCCCGTGCTTCGTGGTCCTGTACCGGTTCCCAAAGTCCTGCTCACAAAGAGCGGGCTGTGACCTGCGGTTTCCGGAAGGACCTCACGGGAAGGACGCCCTCTTCGGTGTGGGGCTCACTCCGCTTTTGTCCAGCGTGACATCCGGGCACACCGCTGAGCTTTCTTCGACTGCAGAGAAAACAACCTGCAGAAATCCTGCTCATACCAGTTCCGTCTTGTGAAGAGTCGCTGGCTCCAAATGCTTATTTGGGGAGACGACTGGGAGGAAAGCTCGTGGCGTGCCCGGTTTAGAAAAATCTGGAAAAATACTCTGTTGTTGTGCAAACTTCTGAAAAATAAAAGAAGTTGAGACATGAACAATCGGGAAAATGCAACAGCGGACACCTCAATGTAAGCTCCACTCATTTACAGCGGGCTGCCCAGCTCATTCAGGAAGCCCTTGTTAGCCTAGTAGCTTAGCTCGCTCGACAAGTGGGCTTGTACTATTTCACCGGCATCCCCAAACTGTGACCAGGAGACACACGGACTACAGACTGGGGCCATTTCCAGCCCCTACTATTAGCTACCTGCATGGAAAATCAGTGCCCCCTGAAACAGGCATTTGCCAGCAAGAAACTCAAGTCATTCATTCTTTAAATTTACCCTCCAGTAACTCTAATCATCTTGTGTGCAAATGATCCTAATGACCCCCAATTGTAAGCTGATGGCTTATGTCCTCCACAGTGCCTAGCTTAATGCCTGTACCCAGTAGGTGCTCACGGGAGTCTTTTTGACTGGCGTCCAAAACAGCAACTAGAGAGATGAGTCCATGGCCAGAGAGGCAAGGAAGTGAATACAGGGGGCCAGTGAGTGACAAGGCCCCGGGATAGCTCTTGGGTGAGATCTGTCCTGGCCCCTAAGTAGCCAGTCCTTCCTGATAGTATTGAGACATATGGGACAGATCACCTCCTAGGGGGTCAGGCCCAAAGCTGGCCTCGCTCCCTATAACTTTGGTCTACCCAGGCAAGCAGCCATGCACAAAGAGGCTCAGGGTCTGTAAGCTGGAGCCTGCTACCAACAGTTCAAGGGCTACGGTCAAGGCCACTTCAGCACCGGCCGGCCATCTTCCACCCTACGACGACGCCTGTATACCCCACTCCTCTGGCTTCTCAGGGCTAATTCCCAGGGAGTGGAGGCAAGCGCCAAAACTCTTAGAGGAGACCCCCCAGGAAGAAAGGGTTCAAGGTCAAGAGAAGGAGACTGATCCACCACCGTGTGGTGGGGCTGCGTCACTCGCCTACAGGCAGAGTCGTGCCTTTGCCCCAGGATGATGGCAAGTCAGAGCCACACTTGCCACCACTGTCACCACCAGGGCCTCTGGCGCCCCGGAAGGATCCTGTGGCAGGTCTCGAACTTCCTTCACACACCCTACTTCGTCTTCTCTCGGCAGCTCTCTGTGCAGGGCAACCGGATTCAAAACAAGCCGGGCGCTTCCCGCACCGATCCTCACAGCGCGGACGCCTCAGCAGGTGCCCGGTTCACAGAACATCTCTCGCCAGCATAACGGATTCACGCCATCTAGCAAATATATTCGGATTGGCGCCCCCGGGCGATCTTTTAATCATAATACGTGTTTTTTTACGAAGATACTTACACAAGTGAAAATAATGAGTGTTAAGTAGAAAACGACCAGAGCCAACAGCAGTACAATCTCGGCTCTGTATTTCTGAAAAGTGTCTTCTTTGCGTTCCTTAGGGCATCCTTTAAAAAAAGAGAGAGAGAGAGTAAAAATATGAAGCTGTTTAACAGAACTTTCCTACCGTGATAAAAAGCTAAGAATGCTTTGCTCTGGCTTTTCTTTTTTTTCCCCCAAGTCCTTCTTGTCTCCCACGCCTAACCGCACACGTCTGTGCATTCGGGAAGAACAATGCTAGTGACAGCGGTGACGGCGGTGGCCGGTGCTCACTCGCACCTGAGCCTGGCTGTGTGTGATGGGCCCAGCATACGGCATCTCGCTCAGGCTCTATTTCCTGGCTTTTCTGGTGCCTTTGCATCAGATGACACGCCCTTTGTTGAAGCGTGAGCCTGCTTCATCCGTGCTGTGTAGAATGCTAGGTGTTCTCACCTCGGGAGGACTGGGGGGACGAAGGAACCGGGCAGGTGAGCCGCCCGGCTATTACTGAATGAGTCAACACGTTTTTGTAGAATCGTGACATCTCCACCAAGGCTGGCGGCAAAGGTGGGCTAAGGGGCTCCCCGAGGGGCCACTGAAGGCTGTGGCTGCAGCACTCGGGGACTCAAAGGCAGGGAGAGACATGGAAGGGGACGGCCTCTTCTCACTCAGACATGACATCCGACGTGCGCTGTCTGGGATAGCCAGGTTGCTAAGCCTGCTTGAAGGCCCAGGCAGGGGCAGGTGGAGTGCAGGTGACCGGGGGGGGGGGGGGGCGATCCCCTGGGGCCACGAATGGTCCTTGAGAGAGCTGGCAACCTCTAAAGCTCGATTCAACTTTTCACAAGTAGTATCGGGATGGGTTCTCAGTAGGGTCTGTGACTCCAGAAAGGGAGGCTTGAGGGCCTAACATTTATCCAGCACTCCGTGCACCTCAGGCACCGAACTAAGCATTTCAGTGCAATATCCCATTTAGCCTTCACGCGAGCCCATGCTGGAGAGGTTATCGCCCCCATTTTAGAGATGAGAGAACTGAGGTTTAGAGGCTGTGAGAGATGTGCCCAAGGGCACACACGAATGAGCCGCAGAGCTCTTAAGTGAACCAGATCCAGGGGACTCCAGAGGAGTCTAACCACTGAACTTGTAGGCAACCTTGTCCTCAGCAGAGGAAAGGAAACCAGCCATTCTGTTCCTCTCCTCTCTGCTCTTCCCTGCAAGGTTGCTCTCATTTGTCAATCACCTCGATGCGGATGCTGACTGACAGCCCGCTGGGTGCCAGATAGAGTGGAGAATAAAACAGATGCCAGGTCTGGGAGGTGCATGCAGACAGACAAAGCAGCATTAAGGGCTAAAGACTGAGAGGGGTGTAAGGGGTGTGTGTGTGTGTGTGTGTGTGTGTGTGTGTGTGTAACAGTGAGCCAAATCCAAACACTGAGCTCTAAACAGTGATCGTGTTCTTGTGTAAAAGGAATATTATCCCAAGTCAGACTCCCTTCAGATCCCCAATAAAAGGAGAAAGTATTCCTGGTATAAACATCAGGAACTGTGTGACAACAACACGTTTGTCATTTCAAGCCCCAGCCACTAATGAACGCTGGGCAAAAGTCAAATGCAAGGCATATTTTAAGCTACATAAAGAAGAATTCTGGGGAAAAACCCGAAGAGGTAATCCTCCCCTTGGAGTTCAATTCTTGCGATTACTGCATAGAGCAAAAATGAGTATTCTGTCACTGGAACATTATTTTCTTGCTGTGCCCTTTTTCTTCGGCCTGAGTTGAGGCATAGGGCAATGGAGCCATCGCAAATGGGAGGGAAATGCTGCGGCTCATCAGTTAAAAAGGTGGAAACATGATGCGGCCCCTCCTGGGCCAGATTAGAAAGATCCAAGGAGCAGAATATCATAGTCACCTGACGTATTCAGGACTACACAGTTTCTCTGTCCTCCGAAAATTTATCTCAGATACTTCCTATTTTTTGTAAATTTTTTAAAAATCTTTATTTATTTTTGATAAAGAGACAAATGTGCACAGGGGAAGAGCAGACAAAGAGGGAGACGCAGAATCCGAAGCAGGCTCCAGGCCCCAAGCTGTCAGCACAGAGCCCCACACGGGGCTCGAACCCACGAACCATGAGATGATAACCTGAGCCGAAGTCAGACGCTCAACCGACTGAGCCACCCAGGCGCCCCTTGGATACTTCCTATTTGCTTCAAAGGACTCTTGTATGAATAAACAGCACCCAGATTGGTGGTTTGGCTACATTTGGCATCTACACAACTAGGGTGGATCTGTCTTTATTGGGAAGGAAGGAAGGAAGGAAGGAAGGAAGGAAGGAAGGAAGGAAGAGGGAGGGAGGGAGGGAGGGAGGAAGGAAGGAAGGGAAGGAAGGAGGGAAGGAAGGAAGGAGGGAGGGAGGGAGGAGGGAAGGAAGGGAGGGAGGGAGGGAGGAAGGAGGGAGGGAGGGAGCAGAAAAAGTTATGACATTCTTATAGGAGAATTTAGCTTTTAGCCACAGGATCCTAAGCTTCCAGTTGGACTCCAATCGAGAGGACGGAGCTTAGAGCCTATGCAAGTGCACACGCATCTTGCAAGAAGGAAACAGGTGCAGCAGATCACCTCACCTGTCACTTTCAAGGTCACAGTGCCGCTTTGGTTTCTCCGCCCTTCTGGTTCCTCCAGGATGCACCTGTATGTCCCTGAGTCGACACTGGTAGTGTTTTCAATCTTCAGGGAGTACAGCCTTTCACCAGAGGCTTCTAAGGAGCCATCCTTCTGCTGGTGGTACCACAGACCCTCCGGGGGCATCTCTATCCTTTCCTCGCCGTCGCCTGTAAGCTGTTGAAAAAGCATCACGCTGCATCAGGTTCCACTAACAGGACTTGGAAACACTGTCCTCACCCGCATCAAGGTTCTGCCTCTTGTTTTCATAACATCCGTCCTCAACTTTTTTTTTTTTTAAACAAAACAGTATGTGCATGTGTGACCTTCAGGGGGGGAGGAGAAAATGTATGAAAATTCTGTAAGGCTGTATCTTTTCTGGCATAAGATCAGGCCTGCACTTTACGATTCGGCGTATCCCAGCTTCCACCCCCTAATAAAGGACACAGTGTTGTTGCTGCTGACAATAATGATGCGTCGATGAGGATTTGCGCGAATCACTTTGAGTCACATATTGCTGCTGGTTGTTCTGTATTAAATGTCCTTCTTGTTTTCTTCATATACCCACTCACCCCCTGAATGATTCTTACTTTTGTATCTCAGCCTCCCAACTCGAAGACCACTGCCAGACGGCTCGGTGAAAAGCACAGACATGCATGAGCAAATGCCTCCTGTAAACGGTCACCTTGTTCTTAAAAAACTGGGTGTCTGTGGGGTCACCCATGATGTCACAGGGTGCACCACACTGACGCCCTAGCAGGGCAAGAAGACAGCCGCTGGTGGTGCCCCGGGGAGACTTTTTGTGCCACGTCACGCGGCAGTCACACCAAGATGCACACAGAAGGACCGCGACCGCTTAAATCTTTGGACCCGGGACAGACCAGCCCGACTGGGGCAGATGCCCAATTCAGCCAACCGCACCCAGTGGGGGTTCTCTGCCTGAACTATCTTCTTTGTTATGTCCGTGGGGTCTCTCCCTCACCTCTTACTTGACAGATTAGGCCACAACCGCATTCCCCATCAGTTTTTTTTTTCCCCCAGATATATTTTTAATCTGCCTAATGAGCTCGCCCGTGCATCCTCCACCGAAATGTTTTCAAGCGTCCAAACCGGATTGACACAAAAGGAAGGCAAATCACCGTTCGTTCTCGTTCTCCTCGTTCTCGGCGTTCAGCCCTCGCCCTTTGCTGGATGGCCTGGGACCCGGCGGCATCCCTCACCTGCCCCTAGAATGTGAGGGCGCCAAGGAGCCACCTCTGGGAATGACCCAGCGATCAGCAGGATTCCCTGTCGCTGCAGAATGTCATCTCCTGTCCTGGGAGCCGCCAGCTCCTCTCCCACTTTCCAGGCGAATCAGGGCAGGGGACGCCCAGGGAGGCAGAGGCAGCTCAGGCAGGGGCGTGCACACACGCACACACACCGCACGTGTATTGTGCACGCGCACACACACTGCACACAAGCCCTGTACACACACAACACGCTACACGCACACTCCGTGGCTTCCCCTTCATTTACTACGCGAGGGAAGCGCGGAGCCCACAGCAGGCCGGCTGGGCCCCGGGCGCTCGAGGACTCGGCGGAAGGACGGACGGACGGGCTGCAGAGACACCTGGCGGCGGAGCCACCACCGCTCCCGCACGAGCCCCGCTCCGTCCCCGCCGCCACACGGCGCCCCGGCGAGCGAGCGAGCGGCTTTTCTCCCGCACCGCCTAGGAGAGTGGAGCCCATTGCTGAACGGTTCTTCTGGTGTCGAAAGGTCCTTTCCTAAATAATGAAGGATCTACAGCCTCGGGGCTTCAGGGCTTCAAAAATGGAGCAGAGAAACGAGGAGCGGTCGAGGAGGCCGAGAAAGAGCTGGAGGCATCCAATGGGCGCCAGAACGCATCTCCTTTAGCCCGGGGTTCCCCCTTCAGGCCTAATTACACCGTGAACTGCAGCCTCCCGGCCCGCTCCCGCCCCTCCCCTCCCCTCCCCTGGCCGGGGCGGTTGGGCTCCCCCTACCGGGGCTGGTGGGGGGCGGGCGGCCGGGACCCTCGGGGCGCCTGCTTGGCCCTCACCCCGCCACGAGGCCACTCCTCCAGCCTTTCTTTTCAGAATTAACCTCTAAATATGTCAATTGCAGAGTTATTTCTAACACAGTTCACCGGACTCTGTCTTGGTAGAACTCCTGCGTCCAAAAGGGCAGAAACTTGGTGGCAGCAATCATTCTGAGATTACCTGTCTCCGGTTTTCTCCTTGGGGGCCTCTGGTCCCGTTCAGCGATCCCTCCCTCAACTCGGAAAGATCCCATCTTGAAAGTCAAGATCAAAACCGCAGACCCTTCCGGAGGGGGTGGGAACAGAACCTGTGGTCCCGTTATCCTACTGGCTGCTAAGCTGGCCGAAGCCAGCGTGCAGGTGATCAGAACCGGCGGGCGGTGGCCGCCTGTCTTTTTGCGAAAAAGAATTTCACTTTAAAATTCAGTGGTAAGGAGCACCTAGGTGGCTCAGTCCGTAAAGCGGCTGGCTTCCGCTCAAGCCGTGATCTCACAGTTCGTGAGTTCGAGCCCTGCACTGATAGCTCCAGGCCTGCTCATGATTCTGTCTCCCTCTCTCTTTCTGAAAAATAAATAAACATTTAAAAAAAAAATCAGTAGTAACAGCGAGAAGTAGTTTATTTGGTGGTCAGATTTCCGTGGGCCTCTGGCAAAACCTCCAGTGGGTCTCCAGTTACTTTTCAAATAGAAAAACAAAGGCAGAGCGAGGTCATGAGAAAGACAGCAGAAGTAGGGGAAGGAAAGGCAAAACAAAGGACCCCAAAGCAACCTGCAGAATTGTGATTTACTGACCCATCACAGCCATCAGCGGGATCATGGCAAAATACCTCAAATGTCGTGGGGCCATCTTCCAATGGCCTCTTCCTGGGTCTTCCTGAAAGACCCAGAACACTGGGAGAACTACTCGCTGAACTTGGGAATTCTTGCCTAAGTCATGAGCCCGGCCTTTGCCGATGACTAACTATAGCAAAAGGAACCTTCTGTGAATTCACACAATGCACCCGGAAATATTTCAGAACGCTCCCTCCTGGCTTCAGGTTGTAGATGCATACACAATGCCTATTCCCCCTTCTCTATGCCATTTCAAGATAGATCTTGTCATGTGACTCCAATCTGGGCAGTGTGGGATTTGCCTACAGCTGCAAAAATAGTTGTAGTTTTTATGTTAATGTAGCATGCTCGAAATGCAAGCAGGCATTAGCAGTACCAGGAGACTTTTTATGCAAAAGTTCAAATCATTGACTTCAGTTCTGGGGCCCGGCAGCTAGCAGCACACCGCGGGATCAAGGGGAGTCCCTTGTGGCAAAAGCAGCACCGTGCAAGAACCAAAGGAGAATTCCAGAAAGAGGTAAACTGACCAGCCAGCAAATGGGCCATCCTCAACTGTGTTTCATGAGTTCTTGTAAGCATTTGAGCTGGCTCGAAATCAACCACTGGCAAAGAACAGCTCTTTAAACATTCCAAAGCTGAAAGTGTTTCATTGCCTCTCTGCGAAGGCATTTTAGGAAATAGTAATTTATAACAAAAGGAACCCTCGGATTCATTCACAGCCAAGCATAATTGATGGGAACTATTTAATGCGCACTTTCCAAAGCTAATATTGTTGTGTGCTAAACCACAACACGATTTGCGCAAATTAATTCCTCAAAAGAGTCATCCCAATTATGTTTTAAAAATCCACGCTCCGTGCATTAACTCTGATGCGGACAATTCTATAGTTTTGATTGGATTAGAGAAGGGTAAAATATAGGACATCTCATTTTCAGCAAACCTAGGGACTTTTGATTTGCCTCAAGGCCTTCAATGTGACTAAACAATTTAAGTAACCTATTCTTTCCCTAAAATGGAGATTTGACCTTAAGGAAACCACAAGCCCCAAATTAAATAAACTCTTTAATTTGCTGAATACTAAAGCAAGCAAATACAAGTATGTACTAATTTTAACGGCATGTGAATTAAAGTTTGTTGTTGTTTTTTTAAAAATTTTTTTTTCAACGTTTTTATTTATTTTTGGGACAGAGAGAGACAGAGCATGAATGGGGGAGGGGCAGAGAGAGAGGGAGACACAGAATCGGAAACTGGCTCCAGGCTCCGAGCCATCAGCCCAGAGCCTGACGCGGGGCTCGAACTCACGGATCGCGAGATCGTGACCTGGCTGAAGTCGGACGCTTAACCGACTGCGCCACCCAGGCGCCCCGTTGTTGTTGTTTTTTTAAAAAAAAAATTTTTTTTTTCAACGTTTATTTATTTTTGGGACAGAGAGAGACAGAGCATGAACGGGGGAGGGGCAGAGAGAGAGGGAGACACAGAATCGGAAACAGGCTCCAGGCTCTGAGCCATCAGCCCAGAGCCTGATGCGGTGTTGTTGTTTTTTTTAAATGACGGACAAATTGGAACTAGAACAAAAGAAATGAAATAATTAATATGTTTGAAATTGAACTGATATTTCTGTCAAAAACCCTACTGTGGAAAATGATGTTTTTTAATTTAAATAATTTGATCCAAATATATGCTCACCTTCTAGATTGCCATATTTGAATATAAGAGAGCAACAGTTCCGGGGGTGCCTGGGTGGCTCAGTTGGTCAAGCATCCGACTCTTGATGTCAGCTCAGGTCATGATCTCATAGTTTGTGAGTTCGAGCCCCGCATCGGGCTCTATGCTGACAGTGTGGAGCCTGCTTGAGATTCTCTCTCCCTCTCTCCCCCTCTCTCTCTCCTCCCTCTCTCCCTCTACCCCTCTCCCCAGCTCATACGCATGCATTCTCTCTAAAATAAAATTAAAAAAAAGAAGTTTTTAAAAAGGAAGAGATTTTCTTGGGGGGCAAAATGTGTGTGTATATATACGCATATATATATTTAATCCAACAGTTTGATTAAACATATTTAAAGGTATGGACCTTATGTATTTAAAGGTGGTATGAAAGTAATCTGATATATTCCAATCACATTGAACAGCGTTTGCTTTATTGCATTTCTCATGCACTAACTTTCATGTACCTTGGTTTCTAACTCAATTAAAGTGCCAATATAATCCCCATTCATCATAAAAACAGCTCTTTATAACGTGCAAAATAGTTTGGCTCGGAGGTTGATGTCATAATGAGGGTAGAATGTATGCGCATTAACATCGTTTTTTTCTAAGTGTAGTTTTATTGGAAAAATGATTTTCCACTTTGAAATTTACTGGGTCTAACAGACAGAGTTGAATTTATGGCTGCTAAGAGAGTTATGAGTATGGCAGAGGCAACATAATTAAGAGCACAGGCTTTGGAGTCGATCAGACCTGGAAGCAAACCCCAGCCTCACCACGGCTAAGATCTGCTCTTGGCCAACTGACCGAACAGCTCTCGGGCTTCCGTCTGCTCCACAGACACGGGGTGGGGGTGGGAGTGGGGGGAATCATATCCCCCAAGGGGGGTGAGAAGACGCGCATGATGAGCGGCGTGGATAGTACAAAACAGTGTCTGTCGATCGCACAGAGAGCCCTAAATGTCTTACTCTTCTCTCTCATGTTCCCAGCCCAGGTTTCACTCAGCTTCTAAAGAGTTCCCAGCACACTGGGATTATTCAAAAAGCATTTGCTGAGTGCATGAGTGAATTAAAAAAAAAAATAAAATAAAAGGGAGTTATAAGGGCACTGGCTTTGGAATCAAAGGCGTAAAGTCCTTCAATTTGTGGTCCATTAGCCAGGTCACCCGTGGTAAGCCACCCGCTCTCTGGGTCTTGTTTCCACACCTGTAACTTTCTCACTTGCTCCGTGGAGCGATTTAAAGTGCCAAAGGAGAGAATACATGAAAGGGCTTTACAAATGGTAGTGTGGGTAACGGAAGTTGTTATTATACCTGAGAGCTTTCCACTCGTCCATGCTCTCATTCTTTACCGCTGATTCGTCCCGTCTCCTCCCTGGCAAAGTTGTTCTAGAAGTCCCAACATCTGCTCTAGAGAGGAATTATTTTTCTAGCCCCCGTGTGTCCACAAAATATCCACAACACTCCGAATTGTCTCCAGCATCGTGACAATCAATGCGGCAACACCCTTCGGCACTGGGATTTGACCAGTGTCCGTGCCGAGCGTCCTTCATCCACGTGCGTCCTGTGGGTCCCGCTGGACCTGGAAGAGGCCCTCTTAGGAGCTCTGACTCACATCGTACACAGGGATGGCATCTGGTTCTACAGGAGGCACGCGTGACTCAGGCGTGACGCCCGTGACCACAGAGACTGGTTCTGACAACCACATGACCCCACCAAAGCCACTTAAATATAACCAGACATTCGTTGAGCTATTAGAAGAGAGGCACAATCTTGTCCTTCGCCCATGCCCCTAAGAGGGTACACAGGACTGCCGTTACTGGCTACTATCTCACTGCCGTGGGGAGGCTGACGAGAAACCCAGTATGAAGAAAGGAAGAGTTGAGGGACAGAAAGACACCAGGTCCCGGGGATATTTAAGGACCCCTAAATCCAGCTGTCTTTGCTTCTTATGCTGCCGAAACAAAGCACCCCAAACCGAGGGACTTAAGGTAACAGGATCTTTTCGGAACCCTCCTGCACTGCTGGTGGGAATGCAAACTGGTGCAGCCACTGTGGAAAACAGTGTGGCGGTGCCTCAAAAAGTTAAAAATAGAAAGATCACATGCTCCAGTAATTCTACTGCTGGGTATTTACGCGGAGAATACCACAATGCCAATTGGAAGAGATTGATGCGCCCCCGTGTTTATTTCACCATTATTTACAGCAGCCAAATGACAGAAGCAGCCCAAGTATCCCTCGATAGATGCATGGATAAAGCAGATAGGATATAGATACACCATGGAATATTATCGGCCATAAAGAAGAAGGAGATCTTGCCACTTGCAGCAACACGGATGGATCTGGAGGGTCTAATGCCAAGTGAAATAAGTCAGAAAGACAAAATGCCATGTGATTTCACTCCTATGTGGAGTTTAAGAAACAACATGAACGAACAAAGAAAAAAAGAGACAGACAAAAGAGCTGACTCTTAACCATAGAGAACAAACGGATGGTTACGGGGGGGGGGGGTAAAATAGGGGTAAACTGGGTAAAATAGGGGAAGGGGATTAAGGGTACCCTCATCATGAGGAGCACTGAGTCATGCATAGAACTGTTGAGTCATTCTATTACACACCTGAAATTGATATGACACTGTAGGATAACTAGACGGGAATTGGAAATCTTTTAATAAAATTATAAAAATAAACAACTGTATTCTCTCACAGTTCTCGAGGCCAAAAGCCGACAAGCAAGGATGCTGACAGGGCTGTGCTCCCTCTGAAGGCTCTAGGGAGGAATCTGTTTCATGCCTCGTTCCTGAAGCTTCTGGCATTGCTGGCCATCCTTGTCATTCCTTGGCTTGTGGACACATGCACTCGTTTCTGCCTGCACCCTCACATGGTGTCCTCCCTGGGTGTCTCTATCTGTCTATCCGTTTTCTCTTCTTCTAAGGACACCAGTCACTGGATTAGGGTGGGCCCTTATCCAGTGTGACCTCACTTTAAATTGCTTGCATCTGCAAAGACCCTATTTCCATATAAGGTCACCTTCACAAATACCAGGGATAATCTTTCTGTGGGACGCAATTCTACCCACAGTACCAGACGTGACTGGAGTGTGAATTAGCATTTTAAAGCTTCTTCCATTTCGGGGCGCCTGGGTGGCGCAGTCGGTTAAGCGTCCGACTTCAGCCAGGTCACGATCTCGCGGTCCGTGAGTTCGAGCCCCGCGTCAGGCTCTGGGCTGATGGCTCGGAGCCTGGAGCCTGTTTCGGATTCTGTATCTCCCTCTCTCTCTGCCCCTCCCCAGTTCATGCTCTGTGTCTCTCTGTCCCAAAAATAAATAAACGTTGAAAAAAAAAATTAAAAAAAAAAATAAAGCTTTTTCCATTTCAATTATATAAACCAATATATTCCCTTTATATGAAGCTAGATTTTTTAATATCGTTTATTTGTATTTGTTTATTCTGAGAGAGTGACTCAGACAGCATGAGTCAGGGAGGAACAGAGAGAAAGGAAGAGAGA
Source organism: Herpailurus yagouaroundi (assembly GCF_014898765.1). Lineage (NCBI taxonomy): Eukaryota > Metazoa > Chordata > Mammalia > Carnivora > Felidae > Herpailurus > Herpailurus yagouaroundi. Next base: position 12,265,015 of record NW_024412467.1, read on the forward strand.
GAATTCAAAGCAGACTCCTTGGGGTCAGCAAGGAGCCCGGCGCGGGGCTCGAGCTCACGAACCGTGAGATCGTGACCTGAGTCGACATCCAGAGTCAGGTGCTCAACCAACTGAGCCACCCAGGTGGCTACTTGAAGCTACCTTTGACGGGATTACAATGCTTTGCAAGTAAAGAGTCCTACCTGGTAGGGGCGCTGTGAACCACCCCAGAAATAAATGTGGCAGGGAGGGCACTGCCTCCACACGGCTCCAGGCTGTAGACCAGTCCTGCTTACCTCTTGGGCTCAGATGCTCCCCACGCCCCCGGGAATGAGACATCCAAGACTAATCTGATTCAGAGTCTTTGTGCCCCAGAACTGACCCAGCGTGATCCAACATGATTACGAATTGTTTATGGCAACTGGCCTCCCTCTTTCCCCGTAGGTGTTCCCCACCTGGACCTATAATCCTAAACAACTACCCGCTCTTCTGGAATCTCTCATCTCTTAGAGAATTGGGACCAGAACAGACTGGGTGATGCTCCACAAAAACATGAAGCTTATTAAAAGCCTTGGGCTCCTAGTCCTGTACCACTCCTACAGGACCCCACAGGAACGTTAGCCAACGGCATCCCAGTGCAAGAACAAAAACCCAAGGTAGGTTTGTGGGTGTTCTTTCCACCTCAGGGAAGTCCTCATGTCTAGCTCTGGTTTGAGCGAGGGCTTTTGGTAGAAAATCTGCGGTTATCACTGCAGTAGCCAGGAAAAGATTATGCAAACAATTTTAGACGGAGAAACCCTTTTTTAGGTAGAATCTCTTTTTAGCTCTGCCTCCCCTTTTCGCTAAGACCTTCCCTTACATCACAGCGACCTTCTCCTCACTTCCTCTTTTTTGCGTAGTGACATAACCAAATACAGAACTAAGATAATGCGGTTCTCACATGACCTAAATCCCCCTTTTATTCATGGAAAACAAGTGTTTGATTTCATTCCATTCCACTCCCAGCCGCCTTCTTCCTCTCTACTCTCCTGCACACTGAAAGATTTGAGCAACTTCTCTCTGATTCATGATTGTCCCAAAGTCTCGATGAGGAACCAGTCCCAGTGGGCTGAGGTTTCTATGGCCCCTATGAGGTGGCCACGTGCTGGGCTGCCCAGTCCTCTGTAGAACCACGGGGACACGACTGGTGACCACGAATGAAGGGAAGGGACGTCTCAGAAATGTGTTGAAGTCTCGGCTGAGTTACCCTGATTGTCTTTTGCAATCGAGCGAGAAAACGCCTCCCTCGGAGACCCATCTTCGAGGATGAATCACAGCCTGTGTTTCCCCACAAGAAATAATCTTTTCTCTACAAATGCGTGCCATTACATCACCCTCTTTGCTTAAAAACTTTCAGTGACGCCTTGCTGCTGAAAGGAGTTCGAGGCATTGTAACTGGGCATTCAAGGTCCTTCACCATCAGTTCCAAGCCTTCTCTGTAACATCTGCCAGCCCTCTTCTATATAACTCTCCCTTCCAGATCACTGGTCACCCCACTGGCTCCCCCAAAATGCTTGTGGGTTCCTTTTCCATGCCTTTGCTCAAGACGGTCTTTTGGCCAAAGTCCCGTGTTGATTAGGATGGGCCAGCATGAGGCCCAGGACTTGGAACGCACTTGGGACCCAGAAATCTTTACTAATGAAACTGTAAATGTAAGGGCCATCTGAAAACTAACTTTAGGTCTTTCACGGTTTGGCCGAGGGTAAAGGCCATCGAAGTGAGTCAGCCAGGTCAAGCGGTGTAGGTGCCCATGTGGACAGCGTGATTTTTCCGTGACCCTGACACACTGCTTTCACGTTTCAATGTTTCAGTGCTTCTGTGTTTACTATAGGAATGTTTCCTTCTCCTCCCAAAGACACACTCTTAAATCTCATCTTACAGCAGATAAAATTCTAGAATCAAGGAACTGTAGTGAGCGGCACACCCTGGCTCCTTCACGGGTCCATCCGCATTTGTTGGCTGCACGGGTTACATCCGCCCAGACCACTCATCCGCTCCAGCCCCCACCAAAGGACCCCGGTTTCCTCAGCGCCTCCTGGCTTTGTGGTTCACTATCACACAAGCCGGCAGAGACACAAAATACAAATACACTGAATGGGAAGTCAGCAACCTACACGGACGGCAGCTTCATCACAAAACAAGGACAAGCAAGATGTGCGTGGTGACTAGCCTGGAACTTTGGAAGTAGCCTCACACAAGCCATTCACCTGCTCTCTGACAGCTCCCTTGGTTCAGGGGATAACCCATGATCCCTTCTCACTCTTACAAACCCAAGACTGACTTCTGAAATCCGTCTTACTTCCCCTTTCTCCCTTCCTTTGGAAATCATCTGAAAAGGGCATGTGTCTTGTGACACATCTCTGTCTTCACCCCCGCAGTGTCACCCAAGGTTGACACTATATATCCTCTTTCGTTATGCATCAGCGTAGGTCGTCAGGGCTCCCGGCATGACTCCAGATGGTACTACATCTCCCTGATAAATAACCACCCGCTATTATCAGTTGCAAACATCACCAAGCCCAAACACTGCGTCCAGGGGCATCCTCTCCCTGCAAACCTGTGCAGCCTCATTAAAGAGAATGTGAATCCACTTGTGCTCGGCGTGAAGCACAGAGGTAGCCCTTTTCACGGATGCTCTTACTCCTGGAAGACATGGGATGGTGCCACGCCCTCTTACACAAGACACTCAACAGCCAGCGGGAGAGAGTGCTGGACCAAGTCTGTCTGCATATTTTCTCAAAATCCCTCCCTAAACAAACACAGTCAGTTCACGACTTTCAAAGCTAAATTCAGCTACTAGCTTGATGGGTATGTGTATTCATGTTTCTATTTCTTCCTAACCATCTACTTTGCCTTAACAGGTACAATACAGGAAAGGACAAGAGGAGGGCCCACTGTTGGATCCCAGTTAGAAGGGCACTGGTCCATGGGAAATAAAAGCTGGGTTCACAGGAAGTGGGCTATCTCAGCCCACTCTTTGCTCCACCTACAGCCCCCTGTGTTATATTACGCCCCCTCACCCCCGCCCCTCACTGTACCTCTCTTTATCCAGAGAGGATAAAATGCACACTGTTTCTTCCTCACTCGCCCTAATGTTACAAACGCTAATTGGACGCCCTCTGCGTTGCGTCTTTTGGTAAAAGGCACATGATAAGAAACACACGGTTTCCATGGGTCCTCTGGTAATCACAAGTAATCGCTGCCAGTTGGACAGTGGCAGGATGCCCTATGGTTGTGGGAGAACCAAGTGGCACATGGAATTTTACATTGTGACTCATTATAACCGCAATTGTGATACGCAGAAGTCCTGAGAGAATGTGATTCAATCTGGTGGATGATAAAAACAAAAACAAAAACAACACGCTAAGGGACTCTGCTTCACTCGCCCAGCGCATAGCCCACAACTGGGCAAAGCGGCTTGACGAACCACACTAGTGATGGTTAGACAGGTGACATGAGCAAGGCGGGTTACGGTCACCGGGTTTAAATTTCTCCTTTTACAGCCACCTCCACGCTGAAACATTTCACAAAAAACAAGTTGTGTGGGGGGAAAAAGAAAAACAATAACGAGATGCTTAATCTTCTGGAGAACCAAGTACTTCAGTCTCCCACCACTGACCTTATTTCCAGAATAGTCTATCCATTTGTGTTGTACAAACACAATCAATGCGAAAGTGTAATTACTGGGCTGGAAAATAATAAATATCTACAGAACATGCTGAGGCCTGTTAAAAAGTACTTGAAGGAACAATGCATTTCATTTTCAAGGTAGCTGAATAGTTTATGGGCAGAACACAGCTTTCCTATTCCCCCCGCGACTCGATCACTGTTTCCCTCTTTAAAAAAAAAAAAAAATAACTATGGCATGATCTTTCAATGACCCTATTCCATGAACCAAAAGAAAAAAGAAAATGCCAAGAGACTGTTGTCATTTAAAAAAAAAAAAAATCAGTTTTGAGAGCCTTCAGGGTAAATCATGCAAGAACCGTGTTCAATAAACAAGCTCATGCATTATAGAGTTACATCATCAGCTGACATCCAAGGAGGAGCCAAAGGTTAATGGCTCCGGTTTACTGCATCATTCCAAATGACCTTGTGCAAGATTTACCTTGACAACTATTTGAACTTTACAGTCTGAAATTCCATCTACTTGTTTCACGAGTACTTTTTAATTACTCCCCTGGGGATAGTCTTTTTTTTTTTTTTTTATTCCTCTCTGGAAGGGATCATGGTTTCATGTTTTGCCCCTTCTTTAAGGTAGCTAAGTCCCTGCCTGGCTAGACCAAGGAGACTTTTCTATTCTTTACCCTAAGTAACGGAGGTGGAAACCAGAGAACTCAGGCTAAGGAATCAGACTACTTGGTTCGAATCCCCCTTTCTCATTTAGCCAAGCTGTATAACAGTGAGTGGCTTCCTTCACTCCTTAAGGCTCAGTGTCCTCATCTTTTAAATGGGAACAGCAGTAGTATAGATCTCTTAAGTCCATTGGAAGGACTGACACAGATAATGGATGTAAATATTTACCCCGGAGGCTGGCACACAGTGAGCACTCAAATAATAATGTCTTCACGATATTTTTGCTTCAGTGCTGTTGTTTTTACCAGAACAATCTTGCAAGTGTTATGTTCTCTGATCCCACAGTGAACGAAGTGGAAGCCAAGTAGGAATAATAACAGACGTGCTTCCCTACACGATACAGTGCTCCAAGGCAGCAAAAGTATATCCAGTGCACATACCTCACCAAGTGCCAGCCTGAATTCACGGAGCACCTTCCCAACTGGCCGGGCAAACACTGGGTGCTGCGTGGAATTCACAAAAACAGGGGTGCAGCAGCGTCCCAGGGAAAGAGGCCATCTGGTCTGGAGAGGACACGGACACACACACACACACACACACACACACACACACACCTGTCCTATACTGCCTTGCTAAATGGCCAGATACACGTGCAGGTTCGTAAAGCATCTTTCTTTTGGAGGGCAGAACAAAGGCCTGCATTCTGCAGAAGGCAACGAACACAGAGATTTCTTCTCGGATGCTAAATCAGAGCCGCGGAGTAAGGCTAGGATATCACGCGCCCTCGGCTGAACCTGGAGGTGCTGTTGTGGCAGAACCTCATTAGGGGAGGTGGACAAAAGACCAGGGACTGCGGGGCTGTGCGAAGCCGCTGGAACCGAGGTGCTAGCCTCTGAGAATGTTCCAGTTGAGGAACTCTTTAAAGAAGCCGCGGTGCAACTCAATTCTCCTACGGGGGAAGGGGGTGGGGGGGGGGGGGCGGCACAGTGACGCTGGTTCTTACTTGCGTGGGTGCTGCTCACGCCCCCTCCCAGACGCCCACGCCCCCAGGCTGGGCCCCTCAGGACTGTCGGAGCGCCAAGCAGCATGGACAAGCTAAGGGACAGGGTAACCCAGAAAGCGGATGCCAGACAACTCCCATCTGGGACACAAGCCTAGAGCACATTGGACTATCTCTTAGTGGCCTTCCTCTCAACGTGCCTATTCCTCCCCTCCCCGCCCCCGAATTAGGGACACCACAGCCCCCCAAACCCCAGAAATCAGAAATCTGGGGGGCATTCCTACTGTCCGATATCTAAATCTGCCCTGGCTGCTTTCTCGTGGCCACAACCACAGGTGGCGTCCAGAATTCATCCAAATCAGCGAGTCTCCGCGCTTCCAAAGCGTCTTACTTGGATCATTCATCTCAGGCCACCTCTAGGGGCAGGGAGGGAATTAGGTCCTTGGGGAACACAATCTAAGTCGCCTTGTCGCTAGATGCGGGTGGCGCGGGGTGGGGGTGAGGAAGCGTGTGGGAAGGCGCGGTATTCGGAGGCTAGCCGCGGTTACAGAGGGTCGCCAGCCCAAAGGAGGTGGTCCCCGCAGCCTCCAACGGGGCTGGCCGAGCCCTAGCCCGGGGGCATCGCCGCGCTTACCTTGGTCCAGAAGACCGTGTAGGGGACCTGCGGGTCCCAGTGGGCGGTGCACGGCAAGTCCACGTCCTCGGAACAAGCCACCTTCACCACCCGCGCCGCGGGCGCCAGGCTGCAGGCTGCAAGAGGGACAGAGAGAGCGGCGTGAGCCAGCGAGAGAAGGGGGTGGGGGTGGGGGGGAGGTCGCCAGGACCCGGTGGGGAGGCGACAGGCGTCTGGAGCCCTACCGCAGCTCAGGAGCAGGAGCCGGAGGCCGCGCGACATGGCTGGGGACGGCCGGCCTGTGGCGCGCTCCGCGGCGCCGCTCTCTTTGTACCCGCGCGCACCGGGACTTCCCCGGGCGCTGGGCTGGGGGAATCCCCGGCGGGGCGGCGGAAGCGGACGGCGCGGCTC
>NW_024412467.1:12271752-12348983 GCF_014898765.1 Herpailurus yagouaroundi
CGGCCGGCCGGAGCCCAGCCCCGGGGTGTTCCGTTCTGTGCACGGACACGAAACCAGATCCGGAGAGGTGGCGCCGCTTCCCCAGGGCGCGCAGCGTGTGGATGGTGACGCCAGAGGTGAACTCAGGACCTCGCTCTCCCCCAGATTCTGTTGTAACCAAAGACTCCTCGGGCCTCCCACAGAACTGCCTGAGTCTGGTACGCGGCTCCCTGCCTTCGGACATGGGTTATGGAGCCAGCCCATCGAAATTATTTCAGCCAAAGGAGAACCTCTCCTGTTAAAAAGCACACACACACACACACACACACACACACACACACACACACGGAGTTTTGGGGCAAAGCACCCCCCCCAAAAAAGAAGACAACCCAGAAGAATATAGAAATCACCTACGATTCATCCAGAAGTAGCTTCTGTTAATGTTGAGGTGTCTTCGCGTCAATGCCTGCATAGGTATTTTTAGTGGGACACCTGCGATTTTGTAACCTACTCTCTTTTAGCTTAATATTTTGCGAGACTTCCCATAACATTAAAGAGCTCCAACAGCATTGTGTTGGTGGCTACGGAAGAGTCTATCACACAGTTCCGTCATAAATTAGAATCCATGAGATCGTGTTAGACATGATTAGTCTAACCACTTAGACTATCGCTGGTGATGGTATGTTGTTTCTTTATTATTATTACAAACGATGTTATGACTGCTGTGATGAACTTCCGTGGAGGTAATTCTTTGCCCTAATATTGCTTCTTTTCTTTGAATGAATACCTGGAAGAAATTGGGCTAAGTCAGCATTTACAGTTTTGTTAAATAGTGCCAAAATTACCTCCACTGAGGTGTTCTCGGTCTACATTCTCACCCGCAGCATATGAGTGTGCCTGTTTCCAACACTCTTGCCAGCATAAATGGTCATCAGACTCCCACCTTGGTCCACCCGAGGGGTTAAAAAGAACAGCATCACCTGACGCCTTATTTTGCCCTTGAAAGTGGTTAAATCAATTGACAGTCACACCAAGCTGTTCCTAAGTGCCTTTTCTCCATAACCATCATCACACTATTTTTTTTAATTGAGACATTGTTAGGCAGACAAGTACAGAAAATAAAAGAATCGAGCACATCTGTATGCAATGTATTCTTAGTAAAACATCTATCCCTTGCTAGACCCCATACCTGGGCATTTAAGCTGTTTTCCAATTTTTCTCCGGTACAAACAATGTTGCATGAAGCTGGGGATGGTCAAATCCTCTGACCTAGCAATCCCATCGGGTCTTGTCCTCCAAAATACATGTGTCCATTTACACTCTCCTCAGCAGGACTTAGTAAATCATCAGATTTTTTTTTTTTTTTTTTTTTACAATTTCACCAATCTGATGAGTGTGAAATATCAGTTCCTCTTTAATTTACATGGCACTGATTAGAGGAGGGAGGAACAGCTTTTGTTACATTTTGAAGCCATTGTGTTGTCTTGGGGTTTGCTGGTCATACATCATTTGGCCTTTTCCATTTGAGCTGCTTATAAACTCTGGGCCAAATCCTTTCTTGGTTACGTGTATGCCAAATATTTTTTCCAAGCCAAAGGTTTGTTTTGTTTTGTTTTGTTTTTACTTTGTTTCTGATGTCTTTAATGTACAAGAGGGATTTTTAAAAAAATATTTCCATGTAGTCAAATTTATTGGTCTTTTCATTTACGGTTTGTGCTTCTGGTGCTGTGTTGAAGAAATCTCTTCCTACCCTGAGAACATAAACACATTCTCCTTCATTTTCTTTCAAAACTTTTCAAGTTGTGCTTTTTCGTAAGCAAGTCTTTAATCCACTTAAATATGGCTTGATGTAGAGATTTAACTTATTTTTTCCATATGGAGACCTGGTTGTTCAGTGCTGCTTGGTAAAATTCCTTATTTGCCCATTGATTTGAAATAGCATCTCTGTTATATACACATTTCCATATGTGCTTCTATATTCTGTCTCTTTCCGGACTACTGTCACTTTCTAATTACTTAAACTATAGTTAAGTCTCGCTATGGTGGTAGAATAAGGAAGCCATCCTACCTTAATCTTCCTCTTCGTAATTGCCCTGGAATTCTTGGTTCTTTGGTCTGCCTTATACAAATTATAATCGACTTGTGAATCTCAATTCTTTTTTGAATTAAAAAAATTTTTTTAATGTTTATTTATTTTTGACAGGGAGAGAGAGAGAGAGAGAGAGAGAGAGAGAGAGAGAGAGAATGAGTGGGGGAGGGGCAGAGGGAGAGGGAGACACAGAATCTGAAACAGGCTCCTAGCTCCAAGCGGTTAACACAGAGCCCAACGCAGGGCTTGAACTCACGGACAGTGAGATCATGACCTGAGCCAAAGTGGCTGATTGAGCCACCCACACACCCCCTCTTTTGAATTTTAAAAGGAACACATTCAAATTATGTACTGCAGAAAAATGACATCTTTAGAAAGCAACTCTACAAATCCATCAATATTGTTTATCTTTCTGTTTATTTAGGTCTTTAAGAATTTTTTAAATTTCATGCATACAAGTCTTCTCCATTTTTTGGTAGATTTATTCCTAGGTACCTTTATATTTTTGGTCACTATTTTCTAAACTAAAACTTTTTTTAATTGCTCATTACAAGTGAATAAAAACTTACTTTTGTACAGCCAGCAATCTTGTTGAACTTTCTGGTTACTGTTTACAATCTGTTCTTAGATTCCGCATGAAGACACTTTTTCTGGTCGCGAATTATTTAGAGGTTTTTTTTTTCCTCCCCAAATCCCAAGTATGTAGTTTGGTTTTAATTGTTGCTACTGATGTCTAGCAGTCGAGTATGCTCAAGACTGTGGTCTGTATGATTCTTGGAAGCCTCTCAACAAATTTTTGTGGCCTAATATGTGGGCTTTTGGTAAATGTGTCATATGTTCTTGGAAATAATGTGCATTCTCCCTGTGGGTCTCTTTAATCAAGCTTGCTCGTTGTGTGATGGGTCTATCTATATCCATCCTCATTTTTTGTCATCTTAACTTATCAGTTATTGAAAGAGGTGTGTTACAATCCGCCTGTGATGATGAAATTGTTCATTTGTTGTTCTTTTTGCCTCATATAATAACTTGATGCTGTTTTAGGTGACGGCAAGTTATAATTATTTCTTCTCAGTGGATGGTTCCTTTTTAGCTTTATTTAGTGACGTTTTTACCCCTAATATCCCTTTTTTGTTTCAAAGAATTTGCCTCCTCTTATTAGAACCAAACCACTTTCTTTGGGCTGGTATCATGCTGGTATTTTTTTATACTTTTAAGTTCAATATTTCTTTGTCTTTACGTTCTTAATGTCTTTCTTAACGCATATAATTAGATGTTTCTAATCCAGTACAACTGACAATCTGCCTTTCTATTTGAGAGTGTAATTTTAGTTTTTTCTGAATTCTGCTATATTTGAATTTAGTTCAATCATCTTGTTTCATGCTTTAGACTTAACCTGCTTTCCATCTGATTCTTTTTTTCTTGGTTGCATATATTTAACATTGACCAAATTTCTTGTAAATGAAGTCTAAAGTTAACCAATACTGCCACACTTCTCCCCCAAATGCCTAAATGCCCGACCTCTGCCCGTTCACTGCCTGTGACCGGTACCTTCATTCCATCCTGTTTTTCAACGCCCCAGTCTTTTTTATATATTAAATATTCGTTCAGATCTGATATCCTACATCTCACTGCTGCTTTTTAGAGTCATTTTCTTCTGAAGTATATTCTTGAGCAATTCTTGTCCTCCGCTTCTGTTGCAACTTTCTGGGCAATCTGATACTCATTCCTTTGTAGGCAAGGGTTCTTTCATCTACAAATGCGTCTAAAATCTTCCCTTCCTATTTGGTGGTGTTCTCATTATACAATGTTGTATGTACTCGAGAATGTGGCATTATTCAACCTACTAGGTTTGCGGCTTTCATTAGTTCTGGAAAGTTCTCTGTTACTCTCTTGGAATATTGCCTGACTCCCATTTGCTCTATTTCCTTCTGGAACAGGTGATAAGTGTGTCCTAGCCCCTCCCATTACCCATCCACCCCACCCCCGAACCCTTCCCCCCACCCCCCACAGTAAGCTCCTCCCCCACATGCTGCCCGCCCGCGTTTCTCCGTGCAGACCTCTGACTCTTCTTCAAATCGATCTTCCCACCTGCTAGTTATTTATTCAGTGATATGTAATCATCAGTTTAACATATTAAGTTTTAACTTATAATTTTTTAAAAACTTCTGAAGTTAGAGTTGATTTCTGATTTAACTCTAGTCTGGTCTTCTTTGATGGTGTCTTATCCTTTTTTGTCTGTTCTCTTACTTCTTTTGTGCCTCTCATGATTTTAGACATGTTTATTTTATAATCTACCTGATAATTGTATTATCCGAAGTTCTTTCATATTGGTATCTGTTTTGGAGAGCCGACTCTTGATTTTGTATGGATTTTTTTTTTCCATACGTTTTGTGATTTTTAGCGGTAAATCAGTCTCTAGTCGAGACTTCACACAGGGGAATGCCAGAGGGTCTGGGAGGAAGGTGAGGACTCCTAGAGAGATTTTATGTTTGTTTTAACCAGGTGCCCTAAAGGTGCTACCAGCTATGACAGCATTTTATGTTAATTTTTTTTATTTTATTTTTTACTTTTTTACATGTGCATCCAAATTAGTTAGTATATAGTGCAACAATGATTTCAAGTTTTATGTGAATTTTTTTAAGTTTATTTATTTATTTTGAGAGAGAGCATGTTTGTGTGAGCAAGAAAGGGGCAGAGAGAGGGAGAGAGAGAATCCCAAGCAGGCTCCATGCTGTTAGCGCACAGCCCGAGGTGGGACTCAATCCCAGGAACGGTGAGATCATGACCTGAGCCGAAACCAAGAGTCAGCTGCTTAACTGGCTGAGCCACCCAGGCACCCCAGAATTTTATATTAATTTTTTGGTGGGGTGTGTGCTAGACCATTCTACTAGTATGATAACTTTAAATATCATATTCCCGTGAGGACACCTCTATGACTATGAATTTTAAGGAGAGGCTTTTGTTTGAAAAACAAAAAACAAAAGCTACAAGCTTCCTTGTCATTTTGCTGTATGAGTGGACAGTTATTTTCAGTTCATCCTTATTTTGGGGGTGGGGGGGTCTCAGGATTAACTTTCTTACTCTCCTAGGGCCCGGGGGCCTCTTGTGTGCCTGGTGGTCGTTAGAGCCTAAGCTCCTTGACTAGACAGCCAATTCCCAAGTCTGGACAACTGATCTTCCCCACCTGCACCCCCCCTTGTCCTCCACCCCGCACCCCTGCCCCCGAGTCAGCTCATGGGAGTTCATAGCTTTCTTCGTTCTGACCCTCCAGCTTGCCTTTGCTCTCTCGTGGGTAGTTAGACGTCAGCGAGACTTTACTCCTAGGTTCTAGAAATTTGCAAAAGAAATTTTTAATTACACAGAAACCCATATTGCTGAAACCAGAAGTACCCGATCTATCATTTAATAGTCGACAGATGTGACTGCCCAGCGACCACCTCTCAACCCACTGGAGAACCCAAGTATACTTCCTCACTTCCTCTTCCTCCTCTTCTAAACAGCCCCCCTCACACTGAGGTATGAACACATTTCTGAGAAGGCCGTTCCTTCTGCAACGTTCTCGGGCTAACTACCGGCCGCGTCGCGATTAAAACCTGGCGTGTCCCCCAGCGAGTCTCTGAAGTGACACGGATGTGGGAAAAGCCACCTCTCCAAGCGCCAGCTTGGGGTCTTCTCTGAACCAGCGGGAGGAGTTCCCAAGCGGGTTGAGCTCCACTCTGACTGGAAGGAGAAACGAACAGTGAATGCAACGTGCTTCCTGTCGCCCTGAAACCCCCGGCTGCCACCCGGACGTCCTTCTGTTCTGTACTTTCAAAAAGAGAAGACCCCTAGATCACTAGAAAACGCTGTGGTTACACACGCTCGCTGTCCTTGGCAGACATCTGTTAACCTTGGGCGAAGACGCGGAAGATAACCAGTGCCCTTGTCACTCCTGCGGACCCTCAGGCCCTCCTTTATTATTAGGGCTTACGTCAGGGGATTCTGTCCCAACTACCCTGTTATTTTACTTTTCTCAGAGAGCATGCCAGGAAAAGCACGTCACACCTCTGGGGCTCCGACATTTGAGAACCTCTTCGGGGACTGGAGACTGGGAGGAGAAAGTTCTGGAAGGTTCCATCAGGTCTTCTCACCTACCGCTCCCAGGGCAGGGATCCCGGGAGTGGGGAAGGGCCTGGAGAGGAGGAAATTTGAGTTCCCTGCTGAACATTTACTAAGCAGGATGGAAGTTGTGCATATGAAAGATTGTTCTCGAGAGGCTCACGCGGGAGGACACTGCCTCTCCAGGTGGACCTTGCTTTGTCTCTCGATTCTACACGATTTCTCTCTGGAAGTCTGAGGCTGGCAGGGTGTGGCGTAAGGGGGTCGAGGGCAGCTCTACAGGGAGGGCAGGAGCCAGCGAGGAGTGCATCAGGAAACCAGAGATGGGATAAGGAGAAAAGGGAAATGAGAGGAAGGCTTGCCCTTTAAGGAAAAGGCCTGCGGGAGGGGCCAGGGAACACTTTGGGGGATGGCCTTCAGGCACGTGTCAAATGCTGAGCACATCACAAATTTGCAAAAGATGCCTGGAGACTGACCACCATTAGCTCTTCCGGTGCCTGCTGCTGGTTGATGGGGGGCAAAACCCCGGCTTCATACCCTGTGCACCCATCTGTCTCTCTAGTCTCTCACCCTCGGGTTGTCAGACCTGGTAGATGAGGAAGCCCTACAAAAAGGGAAGACGGGGTTCCCCGTTGCCCCAAGGGTGCCTTCCGAACCTCCTTTCCAGGGAAGGGTTGTCGAGAGAAAAGAATACACTGGAAAGAATTCTGCCAATAAACTTACCACAGCAGCTACCAATTGTTGAGCCCTAGCAAGAGTCAGGGTCAAGAGTCCTCTTCTGAACCCGAGCCCCCAAGGCCGCCCCATGTGGAGAGCTCCTTGCTGCTGGCCCGACGTCCCTCCCACAGTCCTTCCCTCAAGCCGAAAGGACCTTCGCGCTCACCCTCCATGACTCATGCTTCTCCCAACACGGGCACCTGTGCCCTTCTCCCCACTACTGGGTGGGGGGATTGGTTTAAGAACCACAGAGAGGCTGAGAGGGAAGCCCGAAGGGTGGCTATGTAAATTATATCTCTCAATAAAATTCCCCCATTAGGTTTTTCCCTTTGGGCTACTTCTTAGTCACCCTGTACTTTCCAGCTGTGTGTTCATTTGTTCACTTCATGAACAAAACCAACAGAAGTAGCTCATATTCCTGTACTTTCCTGGCTTTCTTTTTTATCCCCCTCTGGGCAACTAGAAGCATCTGGAAGACACTGCTGTTCCTGCTCCATGAGGGAGGAAAGAGGCAGGTGACATGATCCCCGTGTCGACCAGGCGGAAGAAGCCATACCACCCAAACCAAGTTGCAAACAAACAAAACCACAGAGACGCTGGCCTCAGGCTTGATTTGAGGCACTTCGGGGAGGAAAGCACACAACAGTCCTCCAAGGGCACATGAAGAAAATCTTCTGTAGGATGAGTTCCTCGTGTTATAGTATCACCTATGCTGGAGTGCCCTGTTCACATGCTCCTACGTCCTAGGTCTTTGGGCCAGCTCATCCCTCCTTCTAAAACCTTCTTGCCCTGAACCGTAACCCAACTTTCTCCTTCATTTCGTCCAAGCCTATTCACATGTCACCTTTCCAGAAGAGTCCTTCTTGACCACCCTATACAAATAGAGCCACCTGCTGGACCCTACTTTGTTTTCCTCTAAGTATGTCTCACAATCTGACATTACCTCACATGTTCGTTTGCTTTTTAGATTTTGTCTCCTCCTCTGGAATTTAAGGATGTGTGTTATTAACTTCTTTTAGTCTCAGATGCTGGAATAGCATGAGACATGTATACCGTAGGTGCTCAATCAGTGTTTGCCGAATGGATGAAGAAGTGAATAAAGATGTGCTGGAGAGGGATATTGTGGCAAGTTGTGTCATCAGCTTCAACCTTCATCCCTTCTTAAGAAGTTTCTGCGCTGTGGGAGTTCAGGTCAACTGCAGAGTTAGGGAACAGCTCACACAAGATGGCTGCCCTCACCTCTGACACCAATTCAACTTCAAGGGGGTTTCCCAAAACCACCCTCACTCAGTTCTGATAATTCACTAGAAGGACTTACAGAACTCACTGGTAACCTTTACACTCAGCGATGGTTTATTCCAGGGAAAAGATGTAGATTAAAATCAGGAAGAGGTTCGGGGCAAAGTCTGGGAGGCGTCCAAACGTAGAGCTTGTAGGCATCCTCTCCCTGTGTGCTCATGGACAGCATCGCCCCCTCCCGGCCATGGTGTGTGACCATATGGGTGGGATGTTACCATCCAGGGAAGCCCACCCAAGCCTCAGTGTCCAGAGGTTTTACTGGGTCCTATCACATGCTACCTGCATGGCTCCAGAGGCAGCACTGCCACCACTACCCCACCACAAGTGACCATCATAAATCACACTGTTAAACTATCCAGTGGCCAAAGCCCCCAGGCTAACAGGGATAATCCTACCAAGCAGAGCCTTCCAAGGACCTAGTGACCACTTTCCAACAGCCAAAGGCAAAAGCCAGACCTCTTTAGGAGTGAGATTAACAGCTCACCATACAAATGCCTTGCAACTTTGCCGTACCCTTGAACAGTGGGCAGGAATACTCCTCCACCTCTTGACCTTGATTTTGGTCACATGACCTTGTTGGCCAGTAGAATGAGGCAGAAATCAGAGTGTGCCAATTTCACTCTCTCTCTCTCTCTCTCTCGTACCTCTGCTGTCACCATAAGAAGAACATGGCCAGGCTAACCCACTAGTCCCAGGAAGATGAGAAATGTGGAACAGAGCCACTCCCCCCTTCCCTTCCAGCTGAGCCCAGCCTGGAACAGCTGACCTTCATCCACTGAGCAGACCACTTGAACAAAGGAAATGCCATCTGTGATTGGTTTTTAAGCAATATTATCATGGACACAGTTAGCTGATAAAGTTATCAATCTAGTGGGAACCATTAATACTGTTCTGGGGGGTTGCTGATCCAATTAGAGCTTTTTGTATTGTCACTGAAACAGGGTGGCTTGTGGAAATGGGCACAGGTTGACAAGGTTTGTAGGGAAACAGGTGAGGAGGTAGAACACTTAGAAGATCCAGACCAGATGGGGCACCTGGGTGGCTCAGTAGGTCAAGCATCCAACTCTTGATTGAGGCTCATGTTGTAATCTCACGGTCTGTGAGATCGAGCCCCACATCAGGCTCTGTGCTGACAGCATGGAGTCTGCTTGGGATTCTCTCTTTCCCTCTCTTTCTGTCCCTCCCCCATGCATCCACTCGCTCTCTCTCTCTCTCTCAAAATAAATAAATAAACTCAAAAAAAATTAAAAGAAGACCCACAGCAGAGACTGCAAACACCTACAGGACCGGCAAGGTAAATGTCAGTGAATAAAAAGAGCCAGTTGCCTGACTATAAATTTGAACTATGTGAGAATGGAGGCAATAGGGAATAGTGGGGACTGCAGTAAACAGAACAGCAGCAGCCCATCTAAAAGGAGCAGCCACTACTCAGTTCCAGTCAATTGCTGCTAATCCGAAATTAACCCAGGCTTGCCAAATCTTTCATTCTTTCAGATGGGGTGTGTGTGTGTGTGGCTAAGAATTTAGATATTTATGAAATCTCATAAATGCTGCAAATGACAGATTTTTGTCCAAACACCATGCAAGATGAACCGAATGCATCTGTCACCATGCCATGTCTCCTTTATGTCACGGAGTCCGACATCTGGTGGCAGTGGGCTTGTCTGGGACCTTACAGAGAGGGTCCTTGAGAGCCTGGGATTTCAGTGGAGAGAGGAAAAAATCACGCTAAGAGGAGAGAGGACATAACAACTGGATGTCAAAGACAAAGTTCCCCATGGCCATGTGGCCCAGGGCCGTTCCCGTCACAGCTTGATTGGCGTTCCTCAAATGTTACAGAATGACTCATTAGCATTTTTCTTCTTTGGGGGTATATCACGTAAGCACCAGACAAGGCACAAAGCATGTGTCTGAGTCCTTTGCTTACATAACCCCCTATGATGCTGGACAACATTCAGTAGCTCCCAGCTACCCAGGCGGCAGCCCGACAGGAATGTTCTCGGCCGGGGCGAGGGGGCAAGACGGGAGACGCTCACGGGGCCCACGCGAGCTCACCCTCCACTGGGCATCGCTGCAAACACTGAGCGACTCTCATGCCTCTGTGTCTGCAGAATTCTGCTATTCCAAACAGAGAGCAAGAGGTGGGCTCCCCGCGTGGTGTGACTGACAACCATGAACGTCAGCACCTGCTCTTTCTCCTGGAACTTAGCTGTAGACCCAGCAGAGCGATCAGTAGGTCCTGGGACTGCCTTTCAGGTGTTTATCGTCTAATCCCGGGTCCTGGCGTCGCCTTCCCTCTGCTCTACATGTGCAAGGATCATTATCCCACAGACAACTCATTTGTAAGATGATGGTATTTGTTCAGTGCCAGATGTTGCTTGCTTTCCCTCATTTCCTTGCTGTTCGGAGCCCTGGGGATGCTTGCACAAATGATGGTTCTGTGGAAGGCCAGGAAAAGTCTCCCCCACCGGAACAGACCTGGGAGCAGCCACCAGAAGAAAAGCTGCAATGTCAGATTGTAACGGCAGCCAAGGTGTTCGTGCGCAAAAGCATCTAAGCTTTCTTAAGGCTCTTACGTTCAAGAACATATAACAACAGAGCCACAGGAAGCACACTGTGGACTAGGAAGGGAAAAGAAAGTTCCACTTCTACTAAGTGGTACTCACCACACGCACGCATACATCACACCATTTAATCCTTACAATGACTCCCAGAGGTTGTATTACAACGTCTGCTTCCCTGCAGGAGAGAAATGATGCCCCGCTAAGCCTGACGCGAAAGACCATTGTTAGATACGGTAATCCTATGTCTGGAACGTTGCAAATTTTGAATACTCCTCCTGTTCCCCGGCTGGGGCTCCAGAATCTGCGCAGACTCTGTTGTTTGGTCAGTAAGGAGGCCCCCCCATGGCCCATGGTTCTTTCGTGCCCTATAAAACTTATTCCATAACTGCCCTCTAGACAACTCAAGTGAGCAGCAAGCCGAAAGAAAAGCGATCAGGGACACCTGGGTGGCTCAGTGGCTTAAGCGTCCGACTTCCGCTCAGGTCATGATCTCGCGGTTCGTGGGTTGGAGCCCTGCATCAGGCTCTGTGCTGATGGCTCAGAGCCTGGGGCCTGCCGCAGATTCCGTGTCTCCCTTTCTCTCTGCCCCTCCCCCCCCCCACATGCTCTGTCTCTCTCTCAAAAGTAAATTTAAAATAATTAAAAAGGAAAGAAAGAAAGAAAGAAAGAAAGGAAGAAAAAAAAGGGATCATTCACATTTGTCTGTGGTCACTGATTTAATAGAGATGCAGAGCAGCTACAGAGGGGACTCCTCTGGAGCACAAACAGGTAGCCCGCCTGAGTGCAGAGTACTGTGGCATCCCTAAATCACAGGCTATCTTTCTTGTATCTCGTATCTCGTATCTCGTATCTCGTATCGCAGATGATGGGCATCCGGGGATGTGACAGTGTGCCCAGGGCCGAGACCAGCGTTTGGGACAGGAAAGTCAGGCTGGGAGCAAGGCCAGAGCTCTGACCCTGAGGACTCCGGGCCACCGGCCAAGGCAGGACCGAGCGCGTGCCAGCTGAGCAGAGCTTCCCACCCAGGACCCCCCAGCCTCGTTCCCAAGCCCAGAGCTGGGTGTTGTAGACACACCCATAACCCTCAAAAAGCCACGGACGCTGGGGGATTTGGGGAGTCTTTATTTATCAAGGGGCGTCTCCCCTGGTCTGTACATTTTAACAAACTTTGGTCCTGGGGTCCAAAACACGTTTTCTACGGGATGAGGCTCTTCTCCCCTCCCTAGGACCTCCGATTACTGAGCAAAGAGAGGGTATGCTTGTGTCTGCGTGGGGAAAATTACAACTCTGAGTCCGTGATTTGAGGAGGTACCTAGGTAGGAGTGCGTGTGTGTGCGTGGCTACAAGATCTGAGGCGTCCCTTTCGGACGGGGATCCAGGGCTAGGAATCCTGAGTCTTTTCTCCAAACAGAGGAACCTCCCCCTCATCCCTCCCTCTCTTCTCCCCAAATCCGGGCTCTGTCTGTCAACCTGAGAACCCGATCCCGTTGGCCAATCACAGCCTGAGGGTACCAGCCGATTGGACCTTGTCCCTCCCCCCGCCAGCACAAGGGCCTCCTGGGACATAGCGTGAGTGCAGAGAGGAGTTCTCACCTGTCCTCTCCAGTCGTGTGAGCATGAGCCCGTGGCCCCAAGACCGGTGTGCACTTTTCTCCTACCTCTACACCACCTTCCAAACTGCTATCCCTAATGCAAAATAACATTGATTTGGACTTTCCTTCTAACATCTTAACTGGTCACAGACCATAATCTTTCATTCTTGACAAAGACCCAGATCTCACATGCCCCTTCTCAGACAGGGACCCTATCCTCAGTCCTTGAACATGCCTGTTCCCTCAAAGGTTGATTGTCTGGACGTTACCTATTTCTCCCTCACGGACACCCGAGGCCCTTCCTGTCAACAGGCTTCAGGTAGAGTGAGTGAGCCTCAGCTACATGAGCGAAGTTACACTGGGGCCACCTCTTCAGCCACGGATCATTACAGCTTGGGTCCTTTCAACGTTTATTTATTTTTGGGACAGAGAGAGACAGAGCATGAACGGGGGAGGGGCAGAGAGAGAGGGAGACACAGAATCGGAAGCAGGCTCCAGGCTCTGAGCCATCAGCCCAGAGCCTGACGCGGGGCTCGAACTCACGAACCGCGAGATCGTGACCTGGCTGAAGTCGGACGCTTAACCGACTGCGCCATCCAGGCGCCCCACAGCTTGGGTCCTTTCAAAGGTGCTGAGGCCCAGTGCACTGGGCCGGGACGTGTCGTCTTTCAGGAGTGACTTCGGATGCTTGGGCTTTCTCAGGAAGTCTGGATGGGAAAGGAAGCTTGGAGCAGGAGGGTGGTTTGGGCACTTAGGAACTCTCCAAGAATGAGCTAAGGAGCCCAGGTTGGCTGTCCTGAGGGTGTACAATACCCCCTCATGTAGGCAGCACTCCCCGGGCCTATTTGACCCTTTGAGCGTTTAAGCTCACCCCCTTGAGTTCCCGGATGACAAGTAGCATCTCCATTCACCTGGTCTACACTGCAGAGGAACCCCAGGACCCATGATGAAACTCATGCCAACCCTTCAGAACATGGCCCACTTGGCTCGCCATGATCTCCCCCAAGGCTCCCTGGTTGCCTCTGAGTTTCAAGAAACAGCAGCCTCTACAAATTTGAAGATAAATCTCTCAGGCAAGCCTCTTTGACTTCACAGCTAAATCCAACCCTGGAAGGTGGCCAGGGGAGGGAGCAGACTGAAGAGGAGCCTGAGGAGATTCTCTAGGGGTGACGGGGACCAGAGCTTCCCCATGCTACGGTCCTGCGGGTCCCTGAGGAACGATTCATGGAAACACCACCTGCGACCCCTCTCCCTGCAGCCATCTCCAGCCTCCCAGCCACCGTCCCTTATTCACGAACATTTCAAGACCTGGCTCACTGTCTCTCTGTCACTATCACGACGGCAAAGACAACCTACCCCACGTTCTGGCCTTCCAGCCTCGTTGTGTCCTGGTTGATATCTTTTCTTCTATCCTGACTTATCCACCCACTCCCAAGATCATGGCGTAGATCATTACCTGGGATCATGGCCTGCCCTTCCAAATACCCCAACATTTCCTAGACCACTTCCGTCTTCTCGTGTCCCTCTCCCACCCCGCACTGTCCTCATTTCTCTCTTACCCCGCTTGGATCCCTGGCCCGGCCTTTGGCTCACTTACATCCAGGCTCCGACTCCTACTTAACCCCCTGTTTCCATTTGTCACATCTGGTTGGCTAAATCCCAACTTTGCTTACACTCAACTCTTTGCCCACCCAGCTCCCAAACTCAAGCCATTCTATGAAGCTAGAGAACAACACATAACTATGCTGTTGCGTTCTGCCTGGTATTCGTGACCACAAACTTCAGGTGGGTCCTCTGCATCGTCTGAGTAATTCCCTAGTCGCTCGGCAGCCTCTGTCTGCAAGACGACTCCTTCTCTTCTTCATCCCCTTCCCCAGTCCGGGCTGATGACCTTGGTCCTTGCTTCACCAGAAAACAAAATCAGAAGGGAATTCTTCTCCTCACCAACAGATACCAACTTCCAGAATCTGTATTGTCTGGCTCCTTTGAGACTTCTCCACTCATGCCCATTCAAGGACATCAGAATTGTTCCCTCTCTCTCCTGACTCATCTGTCTACATGGTCATTCCCATCAGCTTGCAAATATTCTGTAATAACTATTCCCTTAAAAAAAAAATCTCCTGTGAAAGAGGAGTGGTCCTATAAGATATTAATACACACCACGAAGCCTTTGTCATCGCAATAGGATAATACCAGAACCTAAAAAGACAGACATGACTGGAATCAAATAAGAAGTCAAGAAATCAGCTCAAATACTTGTAAAAGTCTAGGTTATGATAAAGGTGATATCCCCAAATCACTGGGGCTAACTGTATTGGGCTGACCGGATAGTCGTTTAAACAAATGATAAAATAGGGGCGCCCAGGTAGCTCAGTTGTTGAAGCTCCTGCTTCAGCCCAGGTCCTGATCACACGGTTTGTGGGTTCGAGCCCCGCGTCGGGCTCTGTGCTGACAGCTCAGAGCCTGGAGCCCGCTTCCGATTCTGTGTCTCCTTCTCTCTCTGTCCCTCTCCTGCTTGTGCTCTGTCTCTCTCTGTCTCTCGAAAATAAATAAACGTTAAAAATTCTTTTAAATAATAATAAAATAAAATTCAATCTATGTCTCGCACTATCCACAAGAATAATTGCCAAAGGAAGCAGAAATCTAGATGCGAAATGTAATTGCACAGGTGCCAGAAGTGAACAAGGATGAGCTTTTATGTAATCTGTGGAGGAAAAGATTTTTACATATGACTAACAATCTGGAGGAGAGATCAATAAATCTGACTACAGAAAATGTTCACAAAAATTTTGTAAAACTTCAGACTAGTCAAAACACAAAGAAAAACTGACAGAAAAAAATATTTGCATCACAGACCATTAAGAACCAACATCTCATATTGTAAAAACTTCTCAAAATTGAAGGGAAAAAATAAAAAATCCAATAGAAAAGTGGGCAAAAGACGTGAACACACCAGTGACTTGAAGGATGTAAAATTGGTCCCAAACATGTAAAACTATGACCAGTTGTACTCCAAATAAAGAACTGCAAATTGAATTCATATTGAGCAACCTTTTTTACCCATCTTATTTAAAAAAAAAAAAAAGAAAAGAAAAGAAAAGAAAAAATCAAAGGTTAACAATACCCTCTGTTGGTGAGGTTGAACAAGAAAGCCCTTGGGTCCATTGTTGGTAGGAATGTGATATGGTGCCACACCCGTGGAGGGGTGCTCGACAACATCTAACAAAACACATATGCATTTAACCTTCTACACAGAAATCCCATTTCTTTTTTTTTTTTTAAGTTTATTTATTTTGCAAGAGACAGAGACAGTGCAAGTGGGGGAGGGGCAGAGAGTGAGGGAGACAGGGAGAGAATCTCGAGCAGGCTCCGCACTGCCAGCACAGAGCCTGATGTGGGGCTCGAACTCACAAAACGGTGAGATCACGACCTGAGTGAAAATCAAGAGTCGGAAGCTTAACCGGCTGAGCCACCCGGGCGCCCCCAGAAATCCCATTTCCAAGAATATACTCCAAATATATACCTCTCACAATATAAGTGTAGATACCTGAGGTTATTCATTGTAGCATTATTTAAAATTGCACAACATTGGAAACCACCTAAATGCCCAAGCACAGGAGATCGGTTGGAAAAAATACGCTTGTACATATAATGAGGTGCTGAGATATAAAAAAGTACACAGAGGAGCTCTATGGCCCTTTTGGGATACGGTTTGGGATACGATATGGAGTGACTGTTGAGCGAAAAAGCAACGTGCAAAAGAGCGTCTGTAGTCTGCTATCTTCTGTGTAAGAAAGAAGGGGGATGAGAGTTGCATCCATGTTTCTCTTTACAAAAAGAAACACAGGATGAACAAATAAAAAAATATATATATGTTGCTGGTTTCCTACAAAGGAGTGTGGGAGAAAAGGGGTGAGGCTTCTCTGAATATACCTTTCTGTATAGTTCTGACTTTGGGTAGACTGTCAATGTTCTACGTATTTAAAAAAAAAAAAATCATATTCAATCACTAATGGAGCTTAACCCCCAGTACCCTTTCGTCCTGCTTTGGGTGGCCGTGCCCTGATTGTCCTCGGGGAAGTGCTCCTCCCACACGCCAGCCCACAGATGTTTCAGGTGGTGCAAGTCTGGCCATAGGGGCAGGTGCAGGGCACCCAACACAAGCTAGTGAGTCAGTGATACGCCACAAGCCTTTAGCTGCCTCTGTTCAAAGGCCACCTTCCTCTTTTCCTCTGGGTTTAACCCAGGGAGCTGTAGACCTGGGGTCAGTGGCAAGCCTCTCGCCGCCTTGAAATGAAGCCAAAACGGAGGAGAGCAGAGCTGAGAGAGGTAAGAGAACAATGTATGGAGATACCGTTTAGGCACCTGCTATTTGTACCGAATTACGTGAAATGGTTGCATTTCAAGTGTTAGCCTTTGCCTGCCTGAGTTGGGTTTTCGGTCACGTGCATTCAGTCTCAACCGACCCACTTGGTTCAAGCCGCATCTTTTGTGGATGCGGAATCTGACACCCAACGAGGTGAAGGGAGAGGTCCAAAAATCACACTGGAAGATTATAGGGAAGGTGGTGCTCGTACTCAGACCCCACCCCCGCCCCAGGGTCCAAGTGCAGATGATGGAGTCAGTGTGGTAGAGGGGCTTTACCGCAGGCTTACCTGAGGGAGAAACTGAGGAAGGGGTTACATCCCAGGTAGAAGGGGAGGCCAGAGGAAGAAAATGTCGGCTTCCTCCACCCGTGGCCGAATATGCCCCAGACCACCTTCAGCGTGCGGTCCACCTGCCCCTGACTGCTCCCAGGCAGTGGATTTGATCCGGGACCTCTGCTTTCCTTTGAGTGAAGACAGGAGATGCTCTGAGGCCGTTGTGCATGGCCACCAAGTCTCCGGCCGCGCTGGGACGCACTTCACTGGAGAACGCTGACGTCTCAGCCCAGACAGACCTCTGGGGGCGAGTAGACACAGCGTCCACGAGAGTAGAATGAAGGTTCTGTTATTCCAATAAGCCCATCGGGGTGTGGGCTGAGAAAGTCGCCAGCCAGGACAACAGTCGGCCACTGTGGCAGCAAGACCCACAGCTGGCAGATGTGGGTTCAGATCCTGGCTTTTCCACTCACTTGTGCAGACGTGCGGCCTTTCACCTGTGAAAGGAAGGTGCCAATAATGCCCCATGGGTCAGAGAATTGAGCCAGAGTCCTTCAACCCGGTAGCTGGCACCCCGGAACACAGCCCACGGGTGGTCTTAATTGGCCGGCACAGAGCTTTTCTTAAACCCAACCAGCCAGTATTGAAAAATTCTGGTATCTTCCATACCAATCCAGATTTTTGGCCGTCTTCTTGGATAGAAGCAAACAAGATTGAGAACACTGGCTAGAACCGTGACACAGATACCCGCTTTACCCAGGCATGCGAGGCTGATGGGCCCTCCAGCTCCCCATCACCCACCCCCATTGGAACCTGAGGCTGGGCTCCAGTGGCCATGTAGCATCTCACACCGCTATTGGTCTCATGGCAGAGAACTATTGCTCTGCACCCATGTGTCCCCCAAAGTGGGAAAGGAATGTATAAGTCACTGAAGGTCTTGTCGTCCCCACCTCCACTTACATGCTGCCCACTATCTCCACTTGTGACCTGAAATTCTGGGAGGCATCTTGAGTTTACAGGCAGAGCTGTGAATAAAAATTGCTATAGAAAGTTCATAGACTAAAGAAAGGAAAGGAGAATTAGGACCCAAGTTCAAGTTCTTTTTTTTTTTTACGTTTATTTTTTTTTAAAAGAACCGGGGGGGGGGGGGGGGTCAGGGGGGAAGGGGCAGAGAAACAGAGAGACAGAGAATCCCAAGCAGGCTCTGAGCATTCAGTGCAGAGCCTGACTCAAGGCTGGAACTCACAAACCATGAGATCACAACCTGAGCCGAAATCGAGTCAGACACTTAATTTTCTGAGCCACTCAGGCACCCCAAGGACCCAAGTTCAAGTTCTGTTCGTTGTGATAGAAAATCTAGGCTCTGAACCCAGAGGGTGATCGGCGAGTTATTGGCAGGTGGATTGGTGAACTTGGTATGTCAGTGTAGTAACAGGGTCAAGGACAGAGAGGAAAGCAAGTGCAGAGCTAAGAAGAAATCCAGCCTCCGGGTACCTGCAGGGGAACCAGTGACACTGGTGGCTGTCTAGATCAAGCCTGGTCTCCTGGTAGTGGGAACAGGTATAGCTGGCTGGGGGACAGGAAACCCGGTGAAAACTTAAAAAAGTCTGGGTGACATTCTCATGGGTTCCCATGTGGAACCCACAAGAGTCTGGGTTTAGTCTTAACACACTGATGAGGAAGTTCCCCTGAATGTAGTTTTATGCTTTGACAGAGGAAATAGAAGTTCTCAGTAAATTTCATGAGAGGTCTATCAAAGCTTAATGAAATTTCACCCAGAGGCCCGTGGCCGATGAGCTGGCCAACGTTCACTGTTGCAGCTCATTCAACACGAAGTCTTGGTTCTCCAACTTGGCCATTGGGACAGTCTCATGAGATAGAACATCCCCTATACCATAAGGTGTGATCGTATACTGGATTAAGTTTTAGCCCATGATTTGAAAATCCGTGAAGCCCCAGCTGATGTGAGAATGTCGGTTGACTCTGGATGTACTCACTCAGCAAACGTTCATTAACTGAGTAAATGGAGTTTACACTTGGTGACGCCTAACCCCATGGAGCCCCCAACAACGGATAAGACATCACCTTCACCCTGGAGCAGGTTACAAGCCCGTGGGGTCAAGTGTGTGCCTGGGGGCAGAAAACCGCTGCGGGGAGGGGAGACCCACCCAAATCACCTACCACACTTCTGCAGTGTGGCCCAAGGCCAGATAATGTTGCCTATTGATAAACAATTCTTGGTAAGGGACTTTTTTTTTTTTAACCAGACTTCCCTCCCTGGGGGCATCTGAGGATTTTTTTTTTTTTTTTTTTTAACCAGGACCTCAACTTGTAGCTGGTGGTATTGCCCAAGGCCAGCAGTGTCTGTATAAACACCAAACTGAGTTTCAAAGAGAAAAAAAAAAAATCATCCAACTGTTTTCGAATAATGGGGTTCTCTTGGTGTTGTCTTTATTTTTTATTTTTTTTTAATTTTTTTTTTCAACGTTTATTTATTTTTGGGACAGAGAGAGACAGAGCATGAACGGGGAAGGGGCAGAGAGAGAGGGAGACACAGAATCGGAAACAGGCTCCAGGCTCTGAGCCATCAGCCCAGAGCCCGACGCAGGGCTCGAACTCACGGACCGCGAGATCGTGACCTGGCTGAAGTCAGACGCTTAACCGACTGTGCCACCCAGGCGCCCCTCTTGGTGTTGTCTTTAAACAAACAAACAAACAAAAAAGCTCTTTCCATAAGTTGGCTATTGTTGACAGTGCTGCCATAAACATTGGGGTACAGGTGCACTTATGCATCAGCACTCCTGTATCCCTTGGTAAATCTGGCCTTTGGAAGCAATGTGGATGGAACTGGAGAGGGTTATGCTAAGTGAAATAAGTCAACCAGAGAAAGACAGATACCATAGGTTTTCACTCTTAGGTGGATCCTGAGAAACTTAACAGAAGACCGGGGGGAGGTGAAGGGGAAAAAAAAGTTAGAGAGGGAGGGAGGCAAACCATAAGAGACTCTTAAAAACTGAGAACAGGGGTGCCTGGGTGGTGCAGTCGGTTAAGCGTCCGACTTCAGCCAGGTCACAATCTCGCGGTCCGTGAGTTCGAGCCCCGCGTCGGGCTCTGGGCTGATGGCTCAGAGCCTGGAGCCTGTTTCCGATTCTGTGTCTCCCTCTCTCTCTGCCCCTCCCCCGTACATGCTCTGTCTCTCTCTGTCCCAAAAATAAATAAACGTTGAAAAAAAAAAAAAAACTGAGAACAAACTGAGGGTGGATGGGGGGTGGGAGGGAGGGGAAAGGGGGTGATGGGCATGGAGGAGGGCACCTGTTGGGATGAGCTCTGGGTGTTGTATGGAAACCAACTGGACAATAAATTTCATATTTTAAAAAAAAGCTATCATCAATAGATATTTTCTCTGTGCTGGACACCATGCTGGGACCTTCACATATATTTTCTTGTTTCACCTGCAAAAGGCTGTGAGGGGCTGGTGCCGTCCCCCGGGGCACACTGGGAATGCTGATGCAAAGCGGGGTTCAATAACACTTGCGTTCCACTTGGACCTGAGGGCCCTGTGATCCGTGTGAAAGCTTTGGACGTGGAACCTGGTCTTTGATGAAGTCCCGCCCGCACAGATCAGGCGTCTGTCCTTCCCCGGGCACAACCCTCTTCAGCACAGGGAGGCCTCCAGAGGCTGGCACCCAGGGGTGCCATCTCGGTACCAGTTCGCCAGCCCACCCCCCGACCACAGCCCCAACGCACGCCTCTAGCTGCTGCTCCTCCTCCTTCCGCCTCCAGGCAAGGAAACCAAAAGAAGAACTCGCCAAGACGCCAAGACGCCAAGACCGTCACGGGTTTTGTGAGCTGTGGCTTCTGACATTCGGCCACTGCCGGGGGGTTTTGGGAGAGGAAGCAGCACTGACATCACAGAAACACAGAACTGGAAAAAAGACTTGAAAGGGTCAGCGTGTCCAGGCGCGTCAGCAGGACGAGACGCGGCCCCCTCTCTCTCCCTGAAGGGCCAACATCGGATACTCCACCTCGTCCAGGAGTTTCTGCCCCTGTTGTAGCCCCCCAGCAGGGAAGGTCCTTCACACGGGTCAAGTTCTTTAACTTTGGCCCACCGTATGAAGTAAAACCCTCTGAAGAGCGAATTTTCACTCCCAGTTTGACAGCTCTGTATTGATGAATTGTATTAGTTTTATTAATTTCTTAATAATTTATTTATTTACAATTAATTAATATTATTTATTAGTTTTATTAATAATTTTTTCACATTATGTATTAGTTTTATTAATTTATTAATAATCAATTTATATGTATTATTTATTAGTTTTGTTAATAAAAACGAGCTTCTGTGTATGAAAACCAATAATCTTTGATTTTCATATTCTATATTTGAGAGCAGAGAAAATTCTTCAGAATCACATTTTTTTTCCACGGTTTACTTTCACATCCGATCTAGTTCCTCTTTTTATTAACGTAAGCAGAAAGAGTTGTTTTATAATAAAGCATTCAATGAACCGGTGGGGGGGGGGTTTTTTTTTTTTTTTTTCTTTTAAGACACGTATTTACTTTTCATGTGCGGGAACTTTCCAGGTGACTGGTCAAATTGTTACATTCACCTAGTACATTGATCTGGAGTTAAAAAAAAGAAAAAAATTTAACAACGGTATCAGCTAGGTTTTCTTCCAATCTGTGGACAACTGCCAAAGCACGGTGGCTTACTTGGCGATGTTCCAGAAATTATGCTACAAAATGAACTCTGTTCCTTCAAACCGGTCACCTTATCCACTTATTCCAAAGAATTTCCAGGGCCCAAAAGGGTGCTGAAGGGACGCCTGGGTGGCTCAGTCGATGAGGGTCGACTCTGGCTCAGGTCATGATCTCTCAGTTTGTGGGTCCGAGCCCCACATCGGGCTCACTGCTGTCAGCCTGTCAGCACAGAGCCCACTTTGGATCCTCTGTCCCCCTTTCTCTGTCCCTCTCCCACTTGTGCTCTCTCCAAAATCGATAAAACATTTTTAAAAATTTTTAAGTGAGGGGCGCCTAGGTGGCTCGGTCGGTTAGGCGGCCGACTTCGGCTCAGGTCATGATCTCGAGGTGTGTGAGTTCGAGCCCCACGTCGGGCTCTGTGCTGACAGCTCAGAGCCTGAAGCCTGCTTCAGATTCTGTGTCTCCCTCTCTCTGACCCTCCCCTGTTCATGCTGTGTCTCTCCCTGTCTCAAAAATAAATAAAACGTCAAAAAAAATTTTTTTTAATAAAAAAATAAATAAAAAAAAAATTTTAAGTGAGCCATAAACTTTTTTGTGATTTCTTTCAGTCTACTGCACACTTTAAGAATTGGTATATCAACTACAATTCCATTACCAAATACATTGTTAAAGGAGGCAGTCTCTGTCCCTTGAGAATGCATGTGATTTTGGAATCAGAAAAAGCCTTTCAAAGCAAGTTTAAATGAAAAAGAGATGAGATTAAGCTGAGTGTTGGAATGGAGAAATTCAAATGTGCCCATAGTCTCACAACCCAGAAAGAACCACCATCAACACGTTGGTGGATTTTTTTTTCAAGTAAGTTGTTTATGTATATATTTTAACACACACGGGATATGCCGTATAGGCAGCTTGGATCCCCCCCTTTTATCTCCAATGTTCCTATTATTCCCATTTGATGAGGTTCAGAAAAGCTAAGTAACAAGCAAACAGGGGTGTCCTAACTTCCAACATCTTTCAAAATGGGTAGATACTCAAAAAGTTGAACAGTTATACCACTAGAATGTTGGTCTGATTTTTCTCTTTCCTTGGTGACGTTTTCTTGCAAGAATATTATTTGGGTAGGGGCGCCTGGGTGGCTCAGTCAGTTAAGCATCCCGACTCTTGATTTCAGCTTGGGGCACAGGTCATGATCTTATGGTTCATGAGTTCAAGCTCCACATCCATCTCTGTACTGATAGCGTGGGACTTGCTTGGGATTCTCTCTCTCTCTCTCTCTCTCTCTCTCTCTCTCTCTCAAAAATAAATAAATAAACTTTAAAAAAAGAATATTATTTGGGTATACCACCACAATGCATGACAGCTAAGAGAGAAACCAGGAGTGAAAGAGAAGGAAATTATGTGGTTTTAACAGAGAATAAAGAGAATGGGGTGTCTTGCCCAAGTCAGTCAATTGTGTAGATAATGTGTGTGTGTGTGTGTGTGTGTGTGTGTGTGTACATGGCTTTCATTACAAGTCACAAAAATTTATTTTCTGGTGCCCAGAAATGGAATAAAATCTCTTGTAATGGAGGAAGCAGCACTTGTAGCAGAGATCAGAGAAGGTGGAATGACTTTTACATTCATCGGGTCCTTTCCAAAAGTGGGAGGAAATCGCAGTGCTCTCTCAAAAGCCTGTTTTCCAAACCCCAAACCCGAGCAGTTTTTGACTCAGTGTGGCCCTCCACTATCCTGGATACTTGAGTATCACTTCTAGGCAGAGGTGATCTTTACCTCTTACTCTCTCCTTCTGGACTGAGTTCTGTAGACTTAGAAACAGACGCTGAAATGGCGCCATTTTGAAACTTTGGAACTTTACCCCAACAACTGAGGCATCTCCCGCCGCCCAATAGAAGATCCTGAGGTAGAAATGCTGTTTGATTTGGTCCTGCCCATGTCATTGCAATCTTTATACTGGAACTGAGACACCAAAAGTTCCCCATTTTGCTCTTTTTTTTTTTTTTTTTTGCTTAAAAAATGTCTTTGTAGAACCAGTTTAGCCTGGGGGAGGGAGTGGCAGCCTTTGAATCCCACGGACCCTCCTTAGGTAACTTTGGGAAGCAACCCCATTTTCCTCAAAATCAATTTCTCTACCTGCGACAAAGGTGAGGGAATCAGAGCATAAAATGTTGCCTTACACGCTACATTTGGGAAGACTCTCTAAAGTTGGGTCAGCCCAACTGGACCTAGACAAAAGCCTGCAGGTTTGTGAGAAGAAAGAAACTGGTAGAAGCCCAGGGAGTTGGACATTGCGATATGGTTCCAGAAGGAGTCCTGCCTCCTCCTGCTTGTCCCCAACCTCATCCCAGGCCATGCCCAGGGAAGGAGGATGACCGAAGGAAACCCCAACTAGCCTTAAAGACCCAAGAAGATGTGTAAACAATTTGAGGTCCATGAGACCTCAAAGTCCTCTGAGCTCAGCATAATGGGAAGTAGGAAAGCCAAGATTGGTAGGTGGCTATCAAGGAACCAAGGGACTATTTTCCATGTTCCCCCAAAAGGCAGAGGAGTGGCTGCAGGGGAGCCACACCGTACAAGGCCTCACGGAGTAAGACTGATGAAGTGATAATGCCACGCATGTCACTGACTGGAGGCCATGTAGGAATGAAGACACTCGAGAGCGTGCCAGTGCCGATAGGTGATAACCCACCCCCCCCACGCCACCTGCGTCACCCCCAAAGTGACGGAGATTAGGTTTCTGCCACTCTTTGGAATGGGAGCGCTGAACCGGATCCTGAAATAGAAATTAAGTACAGACATAAACATCGTTGCATTGTTCGCCAAGCCTGACATGAGTGCTCACTACGTGAATATACATAAAGTACCCACACACGTCGTGGTTGCACGGTAAATTCTAAGCATTACCATGATTCCTATCGACTAGGTGTATTTCGGTCTGTCTTCTTTCCCTGCCAGTCAAGCCCAGTGGAGCCCAGCCAAGTTCAAGCGAGACACGCTGAGCCTCAGCTGAACCACCATCCCGCAATGAGAAGTTAATGTTTGTTTTCATACGCCATTAAAAGCTGGGGTTGTTTGTTACTGCAGAAAACTCTAATAGCCTACCGACTGAGACTACCGTATGGAAGCAAAGGCAAGGATGATGAATAAGTGAAAACAAGGGCGAGGGAACCACTTTAAGAAATGGCGGCACCTTGCCTTTTCAGGAACCTTGTCCAGAAATTTTTGTATGGGGTGGATCACAGTGTGGCTGGTAAAGTGGAGGGGTGTGGGGAGGGAGAGGAAATAAAAGGTCCTGAAGACGTGTGAGAGCCTTGGAGACCCCAAGGGGAAGGATGCGTTCAGGGAAATACATTTCTTTCCTCTCAGGCCTCTCCTCCTTTTCTGCTCAGCATTACAGACCATCCTCTCCATTTCAGGGAATTGAACTCCCTTCTGAGCTTTACGCTTGGTAAATAAACTTTAATGAGTTGCAATGAATTCGACATCGCTAGATCTCCTATTTCTATTTAAAATGCAGCAGGATGTACGTTTGGTATTGATTTGGGCTTGTGATTTGAATTGTTCCTGTGTAGGTATTTGTCAAAGAACAGATGTTTTCTCCATGTGTCATTTGAGATGGGTTAAGTACGCCCAGGAGGGTATGGTGATAGAGAGGTCTCTCCCTGAGCAGACGAGTTGGCTATAAATTGTGCTGTGGTTTTTCCTAACCCTGTAATGGCTGAAGTAAAACCTAGCAGCTGAACAGTTAACCCGTTTATTTAATTTGCTTTTGATTTTCCATTAAGCTCTCGTGATTTATTTAAATAGGTTCTGAAATTCCAAATTGAAATGTGAGGTATTTGGCATAAAAGGGGATTAAGAACCAAAATATGAACAGAATAAAATCCATTTTGCAAATCTCCAGACCCGTCCAATAAATCGCTTGGGAAACCTGCGCAAAATTACTCCTTAAGTGGCTCCAAGCATCAGTACTACATCTGTGTTTCATAAAACATGGGCTTCGAGTAATAGCTTTTTTCTTGGGCCGTGCTTCAAAACTTCACAATTAAAGCCTGAAGCTCGCTAAGGTGTAAATCCAAAAGTCTCCTTGAGAAACTTCTGGAATGTCCTCTGGCAAGAGGTCCACCTCAAGCGGGACTCTCTCCGTTACAGCTTCGTCTTACTCTTCCTCCAGAGGCAGCCCTGGACTGGGCCCTTCTCTGCGTCCATCTTTCTAAGGGCACAGGTGACAGCTTAGTTACTTTCCTCATTATCACCCATGGTTGCCAGTTGGCCGGACCTCCCTTCAGGCTGCCTTTTCCACAGCCCAGCCCCTCCCTTCCTGCATACACCTTAGGCAGGAAGTACACTGAGTGGCCACTGAGACGCCGCTTTCTGTGCCCCCGTCCTTTCTAAATTCAGCTCTGGGTTTGCATAGAAGCAGGACTGAGTTGCGGTTATGAGCAAGGGTCTGAAATCAGGATATCCTGGATTTAAGAACTGTCTCTCCTCTTTGCTGGTGGTGAGACGTGGGGCCTGTCATCTTACCATCAGCTGTAAAATGAGGATGATAATTGTAATCATCTCACGGAGTTGTTTTAAGGAAACACAAAAGCAGTTCATGATACACCCCCAATGGGTGATAGCAACTGATTCCTAAGTGCCACGCCCCTCGCTTAGCCGACAGAGACATTTACTGACTGCTGCCCACGTGCCTTGCACTGTACGAGATGATGGGACCAAGGTGGGGACAAGATCCAGTCCCCGTCCTCGAGTATCTGACGGACTAGTGGGGAGAGCAGCAAATCCTAAGGCACAGAAGTCCTACCACAGGATTAACCCAAGGGGGCATGGCAGGTGGCCAAACCAAGCTTGGCCAGGACCAAGGGCGTGGGTGGAAGAAGTGAGGTCTCCCTCGAGACCTGGAAGATGAGCCCGTGTTAGGAGAACAGTAGCCTGGCAGAGGGGCCAGCACGTGCAAAGACCCGGCGGTGGGAGGTGCCCTCTAGGAACCGGAAATAGCTTATAGTGTTGACTCGGATACAATGCACAATAGGAGAGATAATGGGAGGCAAAGCAGGAAGGAAGGGACCAATTTAAACCGAAGACACTGGGTTTGGATTTTCCTGAAGCAAATAGGCACTGATTTCATCCTATTTCCTTCCTCCAAAGCTCTCCAGCTGGAGAGGGGAGACAGGATTAGAAAAAGCCCAAGGGCTGTCAGATTGTGCAAGGTGTGCCACAGTGAGGTGGAAGCCAGGACAGTGAGTGGTGCTCAGCAGGCTGGGTGCCAGGCGAGGAAGAAGTCCCTGGGGGTCAGCCACTCTCACAGGGAGGAAGCCTGAGTGAACGCAGACCTATTTCTTGCACCATACGCAAGGAAAGGTACACATGAACGCGAGATCTAGATGCAAAAAGAAATTGCGTGAAGTCCTAGAAGAAAGCACGGGTAAAGAAAGGCATATGACAGATGACAGAAGAGCCTGAAAGCCACATGGTGGCTGTGGGGACGGTGACAAGTGGGCGGCTTCCATACAGGAAAGCTAGAAGTAACAGGATTTAATGGTTGATTGCGTGCGGGAGAAAGAGGAGGGATCAAGTAGGAGACCCACTCCCCGGGTTGTGCAACTGAGCGGGTGACGGTGTGTGTGGTGGGTTATAAAAACAAACTTCAACTGACTGGACACCTCACTGGCTTTGTTCAGCGATTCACGAACGGAGCAGCATCCCATCGAACAGGTAGAAGGGAGCTCTGAGAAGCGGTACGAAGAAATGACTTTCATAGGCAGAAGGGAGTTATACCACGCAAAAAAAAAAAAAAAAAAAAAGGCTGGTTATTGCAAGATTACCTTTCTTTAGGGGACGGCAGGGGTCTACCAGGCAAGTGACAGAAGCCGTGCTGATCAGGTGATTCCTGATTGACCGGTTTAAGACTCTATTTCTGGGAAAGCCAGAACTATGACTAAGTCTCAGTTTGCTGTTGCGGGGCTGAGCATAAGTGACCCCATTGGGGCCTGTTGTCTTGCTTTTAACAGGTGTAAGGCCTAAAATTATTATGGGCTGCCATGACGTCTGGTAAAATTTGGGAGGACCTCGAATGCTCTAGGTGCAAGTTTCCTTCTCCACTCTGCTCCTGGATAGAAGTTCCCCGAGTTCAACAACCTCCTTTTCAAGGGGAACAGTGCATTTCTTTGAGTAGGGGTCCTCAGTGCCCTGCCAGCCTGTGGAATTATGCGAACAAGCCAATCACATTCCCCCATGGCAACCAGGGGGCACTCTGTCCTGTCGCCACTATAAAGTCTGTAGGGGGCGCCTGGGTGGCTCACTCAGTTTAAGTGTCAGACTCTTGATCTCGGCTCAGGTCATGATTTCACCGTGGTGGGTTCGAGCCCCGCATCGGGCTCTGAACTGACAGCCCGGAGCCTGCTTGGGGGTCTCTCTCCCTCGCTCTCTGTCCCTCCCCCACTTGCATGCGTGTGTGTGTGTGTGCATGTGCACACACATGTGTGTGTGCTTGCACACTCTCTCTCCAAAATAAAGAAATAAATATTTTAAAAAAAAAAAGCCTGTCCCCAGACCCCCTGGCTGTTCATTCTCTTCCCAAGGGCAACCACCAGTGGTCCTGCGTGGAGTGCAATGTCCTCACCCAGGCTGTGAGTACAGGCGATTTATAAACTGCTATGGATCTCACGTACCCCATGTCTGGTGGTGTATGTTTTGCCCTCACTGTAACCGGAGGGTGGGAATCCCTCTTCCACCAGTGGAGTAAAGAGGAGGTGATTAAAATAAGTAAAATCTCCCATTAAATCAGATAAATTGGGCAAACGGAGAGAGGACAGGAGCCAAGGCAGGAAGGAAGGGGCTAGTTTACGAAGAGCTTCCAACCAAAGACAATGGGTTTGGATTTTCCTGAAGCAAACTTAGACGGTGATTTCACCACAAAGGGAGGAACAGGGGTTAAAGGGAAGATATCATTTCATTCTGGACAGCCCAGCCCTTCACACCTCCCCCGCCCCATGCATCTGGTGAAATCCAGAGGCTTCTAGCTCAGCGACACTTACCTGCTCCCCCAGTCCGTGAGGTTCTCTTCGTTCAAACTCTGCACACACCTCTGCTACAGAGCTTGGAACGAGGCACAGTTACGGAGTGAGGTCTCTCCCCTTCTCGGCTGAAATCCTCACGGGTGGGAGCTTCGGAGATTTTAGGAAGACAGATGCGCGGAAAATCGTGGGTACTATGAGCAGAAGATAAGACGGGCGGAGCCACTCTGTCTCTTTGTCGGGAAACCGGGACAAGGGCACGGGTGCCCGATGAGTGAGGACACACACCTGTCCCGGGCTGAGCGGAGAGATAAGCGGGGCTGTGCTGGACAAGCCGGGCCTGAAAAATGGAGTGAGCAGCGTGGCCAGCATTGTCTCACTGCAGCCGCTCTGTGTGTCCACAGAAGTGTCAGGCATGTGAGTGCAAGCTGGGAAAGTGAGCTGTTTGAATGGAAAATGCCCAGCCTGAAACCTGGTTCTCTCCCAGCTACAGCGGGGGGGGGGGAGGGGGGGGCCGTCCTGATGTCACCTCTGGGGCCGCATGCCCGCCTCTGCAATGGGACGGTATGTGGATTTTGGGGGGAAAAGCACACAGACAAACAAAAGAACCCCACTGATATCGATGGAGTATTTTTTTAAGTTTATTTATTTTGAGCGTGAGCGGGGGAGGGGCAGCGAGCTCTAGGGAGAATTCCAGGCAAGGTCAGCCCAGAGCCGGACCCAGGGCTCGAACTCACAAACCGTGAGATCATGACCTGAGCTGAAATCAAGAGTCAGACACTTAACCGACTGAGCCACCCAGGTGCCCCTACAGATGGGAGTACTTTTGAAACTTTACTCTGATCCCCGGGAATCCGAAAGAATTGTTGTTAAGGTGTCAATCATAATAACAGCGCTAACATTTACTGAGAGCATGTTAAGTGACTGATACTGTTTTAAGTGGGTTTTTTTTTTTTTTTCATGTATTTATTCATTTGGCCCTCCCATCTCAGGAGGGAGATTCTATTAAATTCCTCATTTCATCGGAAAAAAAAAAAAAAGAACACCAATGCACAGAGACATCAACTCACACGTCCAAGGCCACACAGCGGCCTGGTTCTACACACTATGCTATGCTGCCCCTTACAGTTGGGCGCCGTGGTCTGTGTCCCGGAATCGCTGGTGTCTGTGTCAGTGTTCGTGAGCTCGGGTGTGTGTGAGGTCTTTCTTTGATTGAATGAATGGATGAATGAATGAACAAATGAAATGAATGAAGGGAGCCTCCTTTGCTAAGGCATCCACAGCCTCCGGGTGGCCCTTCGCCAGCCTTACCCAAAGTTGCGATCTGAAAGGGGTGGCAACGGGGCCTAGGCCCCAAACCATCAGGCCTCTCTCCTGGCACTGTGCCATTATAGGTGGGTGTTTGGGGTTTTTTGTTTGTCCCGGAAGCCTTTTCCTTCTTTAGAAGCCGCTTATTAAGGGGAGGGGAGGGTTTAAGTGCCACCCAAGGCTGGGGATTGATCCGTTCACTCCCATCCGCCCGCCTTGGGCTAGAAGTCACGCGGCAAACAGCGCCCCCTGTGGTGGTGGCAGGTGGCTCCTCGCACAGAGGTCCTTCCTGCGCCGCTCTCTGCAGGGAAGGTGCATGTTAGGAGAGAGGCCGGGCTTCAGGGGTTCGTGGCTCCTCACCCTAGAAAGTTGTCTGTCCAGCATCCACTTTGGGAGTCTGGGAGCCGTCTTTCCACTCACAGGGTCCTTCCTTTGGGTAGGGGTCTTGAGAGGAGGAATGCCAATTCCAGGCTGTTCCCCGTGGTGTCCATCCACACGCACACCCTCCGCTTCACATCCAATGACCCCTCTGCACACCCGTGCGGATGAGGAAGGTAAGTCAGGGCTATCTCCAGGGCCACGGAATGGGGGTTCTCCTCGGGGAACAGGCTGGGATTTCAAGC
Organism: Herpailurus yagouaroundi; assembly: GCF_014898765.1. Lineage (NCBI taxonomy): Eukaryota > Metazoa > Chordata > Mammalia > Carnivora > Felidae > Herpailurus > Herpailurus yagouaroundi. The sequence continues at coordinate 12,302,379 of NW_024412467.1, forward strand.
TGAGGAAAGGAAGAAAGGACTTTCTTCTTCTCTTTTATAATTTTTTTTGAGAGACAGAAAGAGAGCATGAGTGGGGAGAGGGGCAGAGAGAGAGGGAATCTTAAGCAGACTCCGTGCGCAGTGTGGAGCCTGACACAGGGCTCGATCCCACCACCCTGGCTGGGCTCATGACCTGAGCTGAGATCAGCAGTCACTCAACCAACTGAGCCACCCAGGCGCCCTGAGAAAGGAACTTTCTTACTCAGACATGCAGCACCCAGGCAACATGACTGGCTTGCGGTCCCCTCCTTCCATTCCCCGTCCATCCTCCACCCCCACCCCCCACCCCCCAACCTGACTTCAGAGTGACTCCTTTGCCCAGCAGGGATGCTCACGCTTCTTCTTCTAACCTGATTGCACTCAAAGGCACTGGAGTGTGTGTCCGGTCTGTTGCGTTGTAGACGGGAGTCGTCCATATTGCCCTCTTTGCCTGCCCCACTCTGTGGTCCCAGATGGTACTTTTCCATCCAGGTTGCCCCCATCTTTTGGCCTTTCACGCTCCACCTACTCAAGGCTCCCTGCTGTCACCGCCATGTGCCCCGCGGTCCCAAACATCCTTGCCACACAGCCAAAGCCGTCATTAGGGATTTAGAAAGAGGGTCGGAAGATCCCTTTAGAAAGTTCTTGCTAATGACTCCGTAATGGTTTTATGACTTTCAAGGGATTGTAGAAAATTCTAATTGCTGTCTACTCTCAAGGTTTCATCTCATTTACTTCCTTTTAGTCTGTGTCTGATACTCAACAACAATAATTACCATAATAACGATACTTGACATTAAAAACACGTTTGTTTGTTTGTTTGTTTATTTATTTATTTCCAGAGAGACAGAGAGCACAAGCGAAGTGGGGCAGAGAGAGAGAGGGAGAAAGAGAATCCCAAGCGGGCTTCACCCTGTCAGCGCAGGGTCCAACGCGGGGCTCGATCCCACGAACCGTGAGATTGCGACCTGAGCCGCAATCAAGAGTCAGACGCTTAACCAATTGAGCCCCCCCCCCCCCCCGCCGGGTGCCCCAATACTTGACATTTCCAAAAGCCATTTGTCCTACTTCGGGTAGTCCTTACAATAACTTTGTGAGAGAGTATTTTTCTCTGAGGAACCAGGCCCAGAGAAGTTAAGTGACCTACCTGATGTCACACAGCTAGTAAGTTGTAGAGTTGAGACTCGTTTGGGGACTTCCAAGACCAGATCCTGTTTTTTAACACCAAACTCCAGGGTGAAATGAAGAGTAGAAATGTTAGCCAGGTTGTGGTCCTGTTTCAAGAAAAAAATGATGGGAAATTTCACATTAAATAAATAAAATACAGCCGTGGTGCAGTGATAGGCTGGAGCCGGTTCCTACGACCAGCTCCCACGGTCTGAGTGTTGTTCGGAAATTTTGCGAGTTGTCCGTGAAACCATCGGTAGCTTGGAATCCACCATGATGGGAATATCCCGGAAACTGGCAAATGCTTCGAATCAGGGTTTCCTGCTTCCCTAGCCACTTTGCTAACACATCCTTGCCTGTCCCTCCTGCCTTGCTTCAAGACTGACCATCGACTGGTTAATCTGGCTTTATCTACACTTCTACTCATTCTCGCATCCCTAATGGCTCGTCTTGATGCAAATCCCAGACGTCTTACTGTTTCCATATACAGGTACTTTGATATATATTTCTAAATAATAAAGACTCTTTTAAAATATCTCCAAAATAGCATTACCATACCCCCAAAGACCCTATGCTATCTCAGCGTCATCAAGTTTCCAACTGAATATTTTTATGCAGTTGGTTGGCTTGAAGCAGGATCCAGGCAGGAGTCACACAGTCGTTTTTGTTAACATGTGTCTTGAGTCTCTTTGAATCAATTGGTTTCTATTTTAGTCTGCGACAGCTGCGGCGAGAAGGTACCACAATGTAAGTGGCTGCAACAACAGAAATTCATTGTCTCACAGTCCTGGAGGCTGCAAGTCTGAGATAAAGGTGTTTGTCTGCAGGCAGAGTCCGTGCTTGGGAGAGCCGTGACGAAGAATGTGTCCCATGCCTCTCTCCTAGCTTCTGCTGCTTTGTGGCAATCTTTTGTGTTCTTTGGCGTGTAGAAGCATCCCCCGCTCCGTCCCTGACCTCTACCTTTATCTTCCCAGTGCATTCTCTCTTGCGCATGTCTGGATCCAAATTTCCCCCCTTTTTTTAAGGACACTGGTCATAGTGGAAATAGGACCCGACTCTAATGACTTCATTTTAACTTTATTCTAAAGACCCTGTCTCCAAATAAGGTCATTTTCTGAAGTAAAAGGAGTTAGGATTTCAACACATGGATGGGAAGAGGGGTTGGGGCATAATTCAACCAATAATAATTTCCTTATGTCTTTTTTTTTTCCCTTGTGATTTGTTTGTTGAACAAGCCCGGACATCCTTTGGCTTCTTCTGTATTTTGCTGATTTCTTCTTCATGATCCCATATAACATGTTTCCCTATCCCGCCGTACTTCCTGTAAACTGGGAGACAGACCTAAATCCATGACCAGATTCAAGTACAGTTATTTTAGCGAGAACACACCTGGTGGCCCTTGATGGCCATGTCTCTCTTTTGTAATGTTATGACTGACCACAGGCTCCAGGATACCGTTCGTGGAAAGGTATCTACCGGCCTTTCATTCAATGGATTTAATAGACATCGATGACCATTGTTGAGAGACGTTATTCTGTTCGGGGTCGAGAAATGTATTTTTCTGCATTTAATATCTGAAATGATAAAACTTACCATTATCATTATATATCATTATCAAAAACTTATCATTATATATCATTATCAAAACCTTATCATTATAAATTAATCAATATAAAGAACTTTCTGACATCAGCTACTTATCCTGAAGTACAGTTCATTCAAGCAAGACAGAATCAATGTTTTATTCATGTCCTTTATTAATTGGCTTTCAAAATAATGAGTTGGCTCCTGAGCAACCTCAAAAACAACAAAAACTACCCATAAGGATTATTATTTTACTATTATAATTAACTCATAGAGCTTAACATATATGTAACATCATTTTAATGTCATTGTCGTTAATTTTCTTTTTGAGCTCAAAATGTACCATTTTTGCACAGTGAGAGCCCCTTCAAGTTGGCTCTGAATTTTTTTGGCATAACTCCAAAAGTTTTTATGATCTCTTTGCTTTCTGGTTCATAATGTGTTCTAGGTTCATCTTGTACATTCTTGTCCCAAACTTATAATCAGCCCTTTCTCCAAGGAACGCTCATTCCTTTTATTGGAAATTGGTACTTAGACACAAATATTTGAGGGCTAGGGATGCTCACTTTTAGATTATTTCTAGACTTTTCTGTGGGCAGTGGTAGGAAATACTTTTAAAAAAAATTTTTTTTTAATGTTTATTTCTGAGACAGAGAGAGACAGAGCATGAGTGGGGGAGGGGCAGAGAGAGAGGGAGACACAGAATCCGAAGCAGGCTCCAGGCTCTGAGCTGTCAGCCCAGAGCCCAACGCGGGGCTCGAACTCACAGACCTCAAGATCATGACCTGAGCTGAAGCCAGAGGCTCAACCGACTGAGCCACCCAGGAGCCCCAGGAAATTCTTTTTTAGGAGGAAGTATATAGGAGTTCATATCTGTATTTTCAACTAAAGTTTAGAAGCCAAGGGTTTGTACTTATTTTTTTATTTTAGATTTGCATCTTTTTTATACTGAAAGGCTTTGTTCCTAATGATTTTATTGTTAATTAGCCATCTTCATATATGTGCACACACACACATACATACATACACACACGTGTTTCAGGTAAACATTACCAATTTATTACCAAATAAGCCTATGATTAGTAACTGTTATTACTAATACAATGTGAAATATATTTGCAATTGTCTAGTACCTTAAGATATAACCCACTAGGGGTGACAATTAAGTCACTGTGCTTTACAGTCACATGAAATAGGTCCCCATGGTGTGGATAAGCCAGCTACTCAATACATGGTCCTGTTAACTTGCTTCACTTTGCTTTCGTTTTTAAGAGTTGCTGTCTATTTTATTTTTTTTTCAAAAAATTTTTAATGTTTCTTTCTGAGACAGAGAGAGACAGAGCATGAACGGGGGAGGGTCAGAGAGAGAGGGAGACACAGAATCCGAAGCGGGCTCCAGGCTCTGAGCTGTCAGCACAGAGCCCGACGCAGGGCTCGAACTCACAGACTGCGAGATCATGACCCAAGCCAAAGCCGGACGCTCAACCGACTGAGCCACCCAGGTGCCCCTGTCTATTTTATTTAATTGTATTTTGTAATTATATAAAACATTTACATAGGTCCAAAGTCCAATCATCAAAACCAGGTAAATTCAGAGAGCCTGGCTTCTGTCCCTACCTCTCCAACCTGCCCCTCCTTCCAACAAGAAACCATTTTTATTAGTTTTGGCTTTATCCTACCATATAAAAAATTAAGCAAATAGGACTCTGTGTGTGTGTGTGTGTGTGTGTGTGTGTGTGTGCTTGCGTTTCCTTTCTTTCTCACATATTGTTTAGCATTCTATCTTCTCTAAAACCTTGTGTTTTTTTTACTTAACATATCCTAGAGATCACTCTGTAGAAAGAGTTGAAAACTGAGCTCTTGCTTTTAATGACCTTCATCCTGAAACACAAAAACATTTTCTTATCACAATAGCTCCAAGGTTAACAGAAAGATGAATGTCCCTATTGATGTCCAAAGATTTTCATAAGTGAGAAAGAAACTATCAGCGCATACTTCCTTGGGCAACTTCTTAAAGTTATCGAGGTCTCCCAAATAAGCCTGAGAGTAACTTTCTAAATTCTAGAAGGACATTATCAGTCTTATAACAATACCACCCAGTTGGAGGGCACTCGGGCACAGCAGAGTTTCTGGGAAGGAATGGGTGAGGCGAACCTGGGTATGTTCCTGGTGTCACCGCTTCCTGGCAGTGTGGCCGTGAAGGAGGGATGAGCCACTGCCTCGTGAACAGATGGGATCTGTTTGGTGCACATTCACGGGTCTGGCAGATAGTCAACATGTAGAATGTAGTGGTTATAATGGTTATTTCCAATGAGCTCTTTTACAAACATTACCCCACGTCGATTTTCGGAATCATCTTTTGAGGGAATTTTCATAGTTGGCATTATTTAGCCTCAGGTTAAATTTATAACACAGTGGGGTTGTATTTTTATGTCCCAACTCTTCATTCAGTGGATGTTCGGGTACTTCTCGTATACTCTGTGTGTACAACACATTCTGTCCGTGTACTGGACTTGAATGGTAGTTTACTATATAAAGTAAGGATATTTAGCTAATGAACATCTGCTTTTCTGATAGACAACTACTCGTGTCTCTGATTAATTTATATGCTGCTTAGTCCTTAATCAAGAGTCAACCAATAGTCAAGATATGGAAGCAACCCAAGTATCCTTTGCGTGTCCATCGAGGGTCAATGGACAAAGAAGATGTGGTGTGTGTGTGTGTATCCACACAGTGACTACACTTACTGTGGTGAGCATTTTGTAACATACATATAATAGTTGAATTACTATGTTATACACTTGAAACTAGTATAGTATTATATGTGGACTATACTTCAATTTTTAAAAAATGAATAGTGTAGGGGCACCTGGGTGGTTCAATCGGTTGAGCATCTCATTCTTGATTTTCGGCTCAGGTCATGATCCCAGGGTCATGGGATCAAGCCCCACGTTGGGCTCTGTGCTTAGTGTGGAGCCTGCTTGAGATTCTCTCTCTCCCTCCCTGTGCCCTTCACCTCCACTCTTGCACTCTTTCTCTTCTTAAAAAAAAAAAAAAAAATGATGGGGGCGCCTGGGTGGCGCAGTCGGTTAAGCGTCCGACTTCAGCCAGGTCACGATCTCGCGGTCCGTGAGTTCGAGCCCCGCGTCGGGCTCTGGGCTGATGGCTCAGAGCCTGGAGCCTGTTTCCGATTCTGTGTCTCCCTCTCTCTCTGCCCCTCCCCCGTTCATGCTCTCTCTCTCTCTGTCCCAAAAATAAATAAACGTTTAAAAAAAAAAATGATGGTGTAAACATACATGCAAAACTCACAAATACTCCAAATTTCCATGATATAAAAAAAAGTCGATCGACAATGAGAGCAGGGTCCCTGGAAGAAAACATCGCATTTGTGACAATCTATTATGTGATTTTAAGGGCAAGATGGAACTGGGGGGGGGGGGCGGGGGGGGGGAATGGAAGTACAAACCTCACTTACAAAAATAGATGGTGACTTTTACTTTAGCTAATCCCTTTAAGTTGATCATTCTCATGATTCAGAAGTCATTTTCCTTTGAAGCAAATATTCTGCCTGTGACCTTTTATACAGTGAGAGATGAAATTATCGAATGGTAGTTTTGAACAGACGCATTTCAAGACATTAAGTCTGGTGTGTGTGTGTGTGTGTGTGTGTGTGTGTGTCTTTCCCACTCATTTTCTCAGTATATTTCCTTTAGTCTGTTGGTTCTCAAACCCATCTGGATGGCAGAATGCCAGGAGTGAAGGACCCTAAAAGCTGGACCAATAAAATCAGACTCCCTGGGGTGGCACTTGGGCATCAGCATTTTTCTTTTTTTTAATTTTTTTTTTCAACGTTTATTTATTTTTGGGACAGAGAGAGACAGAGCATGAACGGGGGAGGGGCAGAGAGAGAGGGAGACACAGAATCGGAAACAGGCTCCAGGCTCTGAGCCATCAGCCCAGAGCCTGACGCGGGGCTCGAACTCACGGACCGCGAGATCGTGACCTGGCTGAAGTCAGACGCCCAACCGACTGCGCCACCCAGGCGCCCCGCGCATCAGCATTTTTCTAGCCTCTGTTCCGGGGGCGTTGCAACTGTAAGCAGAATTAAGAACTGATGTAGTTGGCCAGCTTGTTTAAAATTATAGGGAAAGAGGCACCTGGGTGGCTCAATCAGTTAAGTGTCTGACTTCTACTCAGGTCATGATCTCATGGTTCATAGGTTCGAACCCCACATCAGGCTCTGGGCTGACAGCTTGGAGCCTGGAGCCGGCTTCGGATTCTGTATCTCCCCCTCTCTCTGCCCCTCCCTTGCTCACGCTCTGTCTCTGTCTCTCTCTCAGAAATAAACATCAAAAATTTTTTTTACGTAAAAAAATAAAATTGCAGGGAACGATAGAGGTGACAAAAAGTCCACTAAAAAGACCAACTTTCCATTTTGTTGTAACCCCCACAAACTCAGGGGCTTCAGACAATGGTAATCGATCTGGCAAATTCCAGCCTGTAGGGGTTTGCAGATTTCAGTTCTTTAAAGAGGACTCCGCAGGAAACAGTGCCAAGAAAGCCACTCCCATGAGCTAGAAGCAGCCTTCCTGGTCTTAAAATGTCAATGTTCTAAAAGCAGCACCACCTCAGAAAATCCCCACTTGCAACTGACAGGGTCACCAGCTCCCCTGTGGCCTCCGGGAGGGCCCCAGGCTGCGGGCCAGGGCTGGGCTTCCCCGTCAGGCCCAGCACCTCCCACAGCTGGACTCAGGCCAGGCTCTCTGAAGGGCCACTGGGGAAAGGCACTGGTAGGAATGGTCAGAGCACCTGGGAGTCCTGGGGACACACAGTGAGTGACAAGTCTCTTGTCTACACACACCCCTCAGAATGAAAAGCACTGTGCCACCTTCCCTTTTCTCACAGCCACAGATTGGAACCTCAGGGAGGTCTACTCCTGTGGCTTCTCCTGCTTTTAAGGCCTGGACTCCTTTCTTCAAAAGGAAGCTTCCAGGGCACCTGGGTGGCTCAGTGGGTTGAGCTCTCTCTCTCTCTCTCTCTCTCTCTCAAATAAAAAAAAAAAGGAAGCTTCCACATAAACCCCCGTAAAGTGAAGTGGCTTGTTGACTTATGCCTTTCTTGCCTGGCCCCCCAGGGTTTGTGAAAAGACCAATTTGCAGAGCCCTGAGCCTATGCAAACTTGTTTTCTTCAGGGAAGAAAGGGAAGGTCTCAGGGCCCAAGAAAGTCCCAGGGTGAGTCACCATTCTGAATTCCTGAGTGATGCGGTGAGGACCAGAAAGCAGGGTTCTGGTCCCTCTAGAACCCCCACTAGAACCCACTAGAACCCACTAGAACCCGCGTCAGGACTCTGGTAGTCTGCTGCAGGCTGCGTCCCCTCGAGGAAATCACTCCAGCAAATTTTATGTTACTGTGCGAAGCCAGTGGTCAGCGGGACCCGGGACCGAGCCAGGAGGGCTCCCACAGGGTTGCTCCCTTGGGTTCCTTGCTTCTCGAGGCTTCCGGGGACACAGAGACTCCCCGTGACGCTGGAACCTTGGATTCAGGCTGTTGCCCCTTCAGGGCCTTCAGACCTGGCGATCTCCCCAGGAAATAAAAGCAGTGTCCTTAGTTGTTCTTCCTTGGCCTCTCATCTGCAAAATCGTTGTTTGTGGGGTTGGTAGGCTGGAGGCCACAGAATCCTATTGAAACGCCTCCCTTTTACCAAGGAGAGGGTTACCCCTCACGCACACGACATAGCACTGAATACCCAGATGATCCACGTGAGCCCATCCCAAGTCCTCCGGGTAAAGGAGGCCTCAAGTCCAGTCTCCGGGCCGCCCTCGGGAGCAAGGAAGATCTGTTTTGCCCCAGTGCCACAGCAGGTACCTCGAGGGCAGGGACGGAGTCCTCCTTACCTTTCCATCCCTGCAGACAAGGGGCCACAGGAACAGACAAAGCGTTTTTGGTGTCAAATGAGTGAATGAGAACAGTTGCTCACATCTATATGGCATCGATCCCATGCCAGGCTCTACTCCGAGCATATTAATCCTCTTACTAACATATGGCATAAATATGCTTGTCATCCTTCCTTGACAAATGAGGAAACGGAGGCTCAGAGGGGCTTAGGTCACTTGGTCCAAGGCCATCCATTTGGCAACTGAGAGAGAGAAAGAGAGAGAGAGCCAAGATTCAAGAGTCAAATTCAGTCTGCACCTTCTGCGGCTGGACATTAACAGGCATCATCAGGTCCCTGCTTAGTGAGGCTAGAGAGAGAAGGAGCAAAAACATAGGTCCCTTCTAACGTGGGCTGGAGAGACTTATTCCTTTGGCGGGGTCAGGGTTAGGAAATGCATTTCAAAAGACACCATTCTTTTTTTTTTTTTTTTTAAGGTATAATTCACATGCCATAAAATCCACCCTTTGAAAGTATACAGTTCAGGCGTTTTTAGTGTATTCATAGAGCTGGGCAATAGTCACCACCTTCTGTGTCCAGGACACTTATCACCCCAAAGAGACACCTGCGCCCAGGAGCAGTCCTGCCCCATGCCCCCTCGTCACAACCCCGAAATCGGCCTGCTTTCTGGGTGTCTGGGCCTGGCCCAGCCTGGAAATGTCACCCAAACGGAATCACACGACAGGAGTCACAGGCAGTGACTTAATATCTTAAGTCTTTCCAGGGGCACCTGAGTGGCTCAGTCGGTTGAGCATCTGACACTTGATTTCGGCTCAGGTCATGATCCCAGGGACATGGGACTAAGCCCCATGCTGGCTCAGCATGGAGCCTGCCTAAGATTCTCTTTCTTTCCGTCCCTCTGCCTCACCGTCCCCCCCTAAAAAAAAAAACATAATAACTAAATAAAATAAAAAAGAAGTCCTTCCAATGTAGTGGGAAAAGATGAAGTACCCACTAGAAAAAATGGGGAGGTAGGGGCAGATAATTCCCCAAAAGACAAAACACAAATAAGAAACAGATATTTGAGAAAATGTCCAATCTCATCCAGAAGCAGATGTAAATTGAAAAAAAGAGCTATTTCACACCCTCTGAAATAGCAAAGAATGATTGTTTTGGTTTTGTGTTTCTTTTGTCTTTCTTTTTCTTTCTTTCTTTCTTTCTTTCTTTCTTTCTTTCTTTCTTTCTTTCTTTTTTTGTTAGAACATTGTGCTGGTGAATTTGTGACGAAGTTAGAACATCTTTCATTGCTGGCGACATCATCAAATTGTACAACTCTTTCGCAAAGCAAAATGGTAATGCACGTTGATTTTAGGCGAAATATTCAAATTCCATGATCTGGTTGTGCAATTCTTAAGGATTTATCCCAAAACGTTATCCTTAATTCAAAGGAAGAAATAAAACCCTACGAAGGAAACATTTCAAAATAGCACCAAAAAAAAAAAAAATGGAAAAGAGATACATATGCAATAATAGCATGATTAAAAAATAATGGTTTATGGGGCGCCTGGGTGGCTCAGTCAGTTAAGCGTCTGACTTCAGCTCAGGTCACGATCTCGCAGTCCGTGAGTTCGAGCCCCACATCGGGCTCTGGGCTGACGGCTCAGAGCCTGGAACCTGCTTCTGGTTCTGTGTCTCCCTCTCTCCCTGCCCCTCCCCCGTTCATGCTCTGTCTCTGTCTCAAAAATAAAAATAAACATTAAAATTTTTTTTTAAAAAATGGTATAGTATGTCCATACACAACGAATGGAGACTTACAAAGACAGCAGGCCATCATGAGACAATGCACATAATGTAATGCTGAAACAACATGAATTACATAATAAGAGGTGCTATGTTTAGATGACCATAAAAATACCTGTGTCCACACACAGAGAGGGTATTTGTCAAAATTAAATGTTGAAATTATAAAAAGTTTTTTTTTTTAATTTTTTTTCCAACGTTTATTTATTTTTGGGACAGAGAGAGACAGAGCATGAACGGGGGAGGGGCAGAGAGAGAGGGAGACACAGAATCGGAAACAGGCTCCAGGCTCCGAGCCATCAAGTCCAGAGCCCGACGCGGGGCTCGAACTCACGGACCACGAGATCGTGACCTGGCTGAAGTCGGACGCTTAACCAACTGCGCCACCCAGGCGCCCCGAAATTATAAAAAGTTTTATAGCCTCGGATCTACTCTTCATGTACTCCGTTCAAACTGCTTTTGTGTCCACCATCTAAAAATAAAGGCACTTAGGGGCACCTGGGTGGCTCAGTCGATTGAGCCTCCGGCTTTGGCTCAGGTCGTGATCTCACGGCTCGTGAGTTCGAGCCCCGCGTCGGGCTCTGTGCTGATGGCTCGGAGCCTGGAGCCTGCTTTGGATTCTGTGTCTCCCTCTCTCTTCCCCTCCCCCCGCTCATGCTCTGTCTCCGTCTCTCTCTCTCTCTCAAAAATAAATAGACATTCAAAAAAAATTTTTTTTAAATAGAAATAAAGATGCTTAAAAAGCAAGGGGTCTAGGGGTCTTGGCATCAGGCAGTGCTCTTATTTCCATCGGGGAATTTCAGAGTCTGTCTAGTGACAGGAGTCTAATGCTGGAAAAGAGTTGAGCCCACGTCCAGGGTGTTCACTGCCCATGGCCCATTTGTTCTTAAAACTCCTGTTGGCTTTTTTTGGTAACCAAGATGGAACTGGGGAGATGAGTGGGTGCGTCTGGGTCATAGTGAGAATTTCCCTTTTCATAAAGAATCATCAGGATGACAGGGGCGCCTGGGTGGCGCAGTCGGTTAAGCGTCCGACTTCAACCAGGTCATGATCTCGCGGTCCGTGAATTCGAGCCCCGCGTCGGGCTCTGGGCTGATGGCTCGGAGCCTGGAGCCTGTTTCCGATTCTGTGTCTCCCTCTCTCTCTGCTCCTCCCCCGTTCATGCTCTGTCTCTCTCTGTCCCAAAAATAAATAAACTTTGAAAAAAAAAATTAAAAAAAAAAAAGAATCATCAGGATGACTAACTGTTTTTACTAAATTCTAAATGAATTCCATAAGCCACCCCTCCCTTCCTTCTTCCTTCCACCATCTGCTTGCTCCATGGTCTACCTGGTCCTTCCCACCCCACGGCCACCAGGCTTGGCTTTGGAGTGTTGACCAGGGGGAACCCAGCTTTCTGAGTTGGCCTGCAACCCCCCCTGGCAGAGTCCTCCCCCGACCTGTTGCAGAAAAGCCACAGTGTGGACATCTGAGCACAGAGCCCTCAAATCTGCACGGACTGGAGGCCTTACATGAGCCTACACTCCTCTGTGTGGAACAGGTACCAATAATGCCATTCACTGGGAGGAAGAAGAAGCAACATGGAGTATTTTTCTTTATGATTAGAAAGTGCAACTAAACCATCTCCCTGGGTGTTGTGATTACACGATAGAGACAAAAGGAATGGCTTTCAGATATTGACTTCAGAACTGACCAATAGTTTTCCCTGAGGGGGAGAAAGGATCTTTTGGTCCATCTTTAATTCTTTCAGATATTGACTAAAATTTGCCTCTAGCTTCCTAAGATATTTCTATTGAGATTTGACAAGCTTCTGACTGACTCCACCTCTCCCTCCTTTTTAATTTTAATTTTTATTTTACTTACAAAAAGGTTCTTTGGGACTTAACCACTAGAAACACAAGCCATTTCCCCTAAGGAACACCAATCGGTGGATACCCTAATATTTCCAGGGAGGAAATGAAAGAAAGAAGAACTCCCTACCAGGGTCAGCGATGCGGGGCCAGAAAGTCAACTCGACCTGTTAATATTCTCTTTCCCCAGGTCACCCAAGACCAGACAGTGAGAAAAGAGCCCTGGACTTAGGACAGACTCTACAACAGTCCCACGTCCTCCATTTCAGAAAAATCATCGGGCCGGGGAAAGAGGAATATTCAGGGCAGCAGTGTCTCGTGGTGGCTCAGGCATTCTCCCTGTCTACACCATCACAATTGCCCAACCAGGCACGCTTGTAAAGGGCTATTTAATGCAGTGAGTTACAGGGTGTTTCTCAACCCCTCACACTCCAGCGAATACAAGCCCGTGAATTTGCTGAGATACGCGAAGGTAGATGCGTAGAAACTGAGGTCCGTGGATGAAATTGAAGGGCCTTTGACCACGGATGGGGGAAAAAAATGCATACTTATCTTTACTAAGTGCCTGTGACTCCGTCACCAATGGAGAGCACCGACATGTTCCTACCACATGACAAAGTAGCGATTATGCTCATTACCTCTTGACGAGTGTAGTGGTGATTAGGACAGCCACTGGAGCTTGCTGTGTAATGCCTCGATAAAGAAGCACACTGTTATGGACAGTTTCTGTCCCTCCATTTCTATGTTGAAGCTCTAACCCCTAATGTGATGGTATTAGAAGGTGGGGCCTTGGGGACGGAGTTAGGTTTAGGTGAGGTCCTAAGGTTGGAGCTCCGCGATAAGACCAATGCGTCTAAGAAGAGGAAGAGACAGGGCGCCTGGGTGGTTCCTTTGGTTAAACATCTGACTCTTGATTTCGGCTCAGGTCATGATCTCACGGTTGGTGGGATCGAGTCTCACCCTGGGCTCTGTGCTGACAGGGCGGAGCCTGCTTGGGATTCTCTCTCTCTCTCTCTCTCTGCCCCTCTCCCCCACTCATTCTCTCTCTCTTTCTCAAAATAGATACATAAACATCTTAAAAAAAGAACAAGAGAAGAGGAAGAGACACCCGAGCTCTCTCTCCACCATGTGAGGATACAGCAAAGGCAGCCATCTGCAGCCTGGAGGCAGGCCCTCGCCAAGAACTGAATCTTCCGTCGCCTTGCTCCTGGACTTCGAGCCTCCAGACTTTGAGAAGTAAATGTCTGTTTGTTAAGCCAGCCTGTGGTCTTTTGTCCCGGAGGCCCTAGCAGACCAGGACACACATACAATAGGCTCTCCCATACGTTGAAAGAATTTAATAACTTATTTCCTCATAATTGGTTTCCTTTATAAGCCGGTGGATTTCTTTTTTATGTAGTTGAAAGTGTTATTCTAAGAATGGGTCCACATGCATCACCAGAGGGGCCCATGGCACAAAGACACATCACGGACCCCTGCCCGAGGAGACCCCACCCCCCCTTTCTGTCGGCCTTGCTCCAACTGGGTCGCATTTCTGCTTCTGAAGGACAGGTCCCTCCTGCCCGCCAGTTTGAGAAGTGATACGTGAGAACATGGTGTTAGTGGGGCCTCTTTTGTGGTCATACGTTTGTTTATTTTTGGGAGACAGAGAGACACAGAGCCCGAGCGGGAGAAGGGCAGGAAGAGAGGGAGACACGGAATCCGAAAGAGGCTCCAGGCTCCAAGCGGTCAGCACAGAGAGCGCCGGACGCGGGGCTCGAACGCATGAACCACGTGATCATGACCTGAGCCGAAGTCAGATGCTTGACTGACTGAGCCACCCAGGTCCCCCACACCGGTGGTCTTTGAGCAGAACAGCACATTGGCATCTCCCTCCTGGGGCCGTGGGGGTCATGGGGGAGGGGGTAGCCGTTGAAAGGCCACCCACCCTTTACTGAGAAGAAATTTTAAGCTTTACGTTGATTTGATGTGACTAGTTCATCTTGGAACCAAAAAACCCAGACAAACCCTGCGTTCCAATCCTGCCAGCATCGCTGACTAGCTCTGGAACCATGAGAAACCCACTACCTCTCGGAGCTTCAATTTCCTGTCTGTCCGACGATGATGATGGATACAAACATAGAGGTTTAGTTTTCGAAGCTTGTCATCTCCCTCTGTGGGTGTGTGTGTGTGTGTCTGTATCTCTCTCTGTCTCTGTCTCTCTCTGTCTCCCCTTCTGTCTTATTTTGAGAACTGCCAAACTTGAGTTTTTCCACTTTAATAATTTTATTGGACGATGGCGCGCATTCAGAAGTGCGGCATCTTGAGGAAGGGGATCTAATGTGAAAGCGCATTAAACTGTCGGAAAAAAAAAAAAACCCATCAGATCAAATCATCTTGATTTAGGACAGGGCTGGGGGTTACTTTTTGGCTTTCTTTGTTCTCGGTTTTGCCGCGTCCAGGGTCTGTTTCAGCCTATGAGCTGTAGGTGGCGGTCACGTACCATGGAGACCCGGGGTTCGCTCGGCAACCGCCTGTTGGGTGTCTCCAGTCTTGAATCTGAAGAACGGGGAAGGGAAACTGAGAGGTGATAACTGGGTGCCAGAGCTGTCCTGTGCTCTCTCGTCTCTTCTGGCCGCCTGGGTGGGAGGAAGGAACCAAGGGAAACCACGGGCTCCTGAAGACATTGGAGGGGTCCAACACATACACACACATCAGACACACACACACACACACACACACACACACACATTACCCACACGTGCACATCACATGCACATCTCACACACAGAGAAACATGTAAGCCTAGAGAGAGTGCATTTGCAGGACAGCTTCTTTTACTTCCTTGGATTTACTTACAAGAGTTTCTGTATCGGTGTCCTTCTATATAAAATGGGGCCAATAGTTCCAACTTGGTAGGGTTATGGTGGTGATTCAATGAGTTAAAATCCAGAAAGAGAATGAGTGGCCTGACGCACACTGAGCTCCATATAAATATTACTACCACCTTTAGTACTAGCCGAGGGCTTTGCTTTTTATCTGTAGGAGTAGGGAGGAGATCTCAGCATGGCCACCTAGGGGAGGAACAGGAAACGGATAACAGAGAAACACACACACATCACATTCAAAGGCACACACGTACACGTGCGCACCCCTGTCCCGGACCGCGGGAGCATCATGAATGGAGATGGGCCGTGTGATCACAACAGATTTGCTCCCTGGGGGAGACTCATCCAGTGCTCACATATGGCTTCGAGGTCATGTTGATTTAGGTGTCTTACTTTGGGGCAAATAGATGGAAATCCAAACTTAAAAGTCAAAAGTTGGGGCGCCTGGGTGGCTCAGTCGGTTAAGTGTCCGACTTCAGCTCAGGTCACGATCTCGCGGTCCGTGAGTTCGAGCCCCACGTCGGGCTCTGGGCTCATGGCTCAAAGCCTGGGGCCTGCTTCCAATTCTGTGTCTCCCTCTCTCTCTGCCCCTCCGCCGTTCATGCTCTGTCTCTCTCTGTCTCAAAAATAAATAAACGTTAAAAAAAAAAAGTCAAAAGTGAGTGGGAGAGTCTTCAAAAAAAAAAAAAAAAAAAAGATTCTGCACTTCCCAAAATAATTCACCATGGGTCTGCTTTAAGTCACTGATAGGATTCGGATTCTATCTCCACACCACCTCTCAGAACTATATTAGGGGGTCAGCAGATCTGAGGACCTCCTGCTTGGAAGCAGATTTATTATAAAGCAAAAGGGTTTATAAAAAGCATTAGTTTCCATTCAGATTAGTTGGTTGGCATAAGCCACACAGATATCGTCACGGAAGTGTTTGTGCAGCCGGTGAATTGTCAACAGGATGAGAAGGGTTGCTGGGTGTCCTTCAAGTCTCCCCTCCTTTGTCTTCCCTTCCTAATTATTGTAATTATTACTATTATTATTATCTTTGATATTATCTTGCAAAAGCTTTTACCTCTGTGTAGAAGAAGGCAGAATTTTAATACCTCTAAAACCCTTTTGCACGGCTAATGGGAAAGCAAACTGGTGCAGCCACTGGAAAACAGTATGGAAGTTCCTCAAAAACTTAAAAATAGAACTACCCTACGACCCAGAAATTGCACTACTAGGTATTTATCCAATGGATAGGAATGCTGATTCTAAGGGGCACATGCACCCAATGTTTATAGCAGCACTATCGACAACAGCCAAAGTATGGCAAGAGCCCAAATGTCCATTGACTGATGAATGGATAAAGATGTGATACATACACACACACACACACACACACACACACAATGGAATATTACTCAGCAACCAAAACGAATGAAATCTAGGGATACCTGGGTGTCTCAGTTGGTTAAGCGTCCGGCTTCGGCTCAGGTCATGATCTCATGGTCCATGAGTTCGAGCTCCACATCGAACTCTGTGCTGACAGCTCGGAGCCTGGAGCTTGCTTCAGATTCTGTATCTCCCTCTCTCTCTGCCCGTCCCCCACTCATGCTCTGTCTCTCTCTCTCACTCTCTCTCAAAAATAAACATTTTTAAAAAGAGTGAAATCTTGCCATTTGCAATGGCGTGGGTGGAACTAGAGTGTATTATGCTAAGCGAAATAAATCCGTCAGAGAAAGACAAATATCATATGATTACACTCATATATGGAATTCAAGAAACAAAACAGATGAGCATAGGGGAAGGGAAGGAAAAATAAGCTAAAACAGAGGGGAAGGCAAACCATAAAAGACTCTTAAATACAAAGAACAAACTGAGGGTTGCTGGAGGGAGGGTGGGTGGGGGGATGGGCGAGATGGGTGACGGGCATTAAGGCGGCCACTTGTTGGGATGAGCACTGGGTGTCCCAAGTGCTCACTTGGGTGTAAGTGATGAATCACTAAATTCTACTCCTGAAATCACTATTACACTATATGTTAACTAGCTTGGATTTAATTTCTTTGAAAAAAATAATAAGAAACTAAAAACAAAGCATTTTAACGCCTCTATTCCAAGGCAATTAGAGAAGGTACAAGGGAAAAAATTGCATCTCTGGCAAACTAACAAAAAAACAATAAAAGCTTTTATAATTCTAAATCTAACGTGTGTTTATTAGTTTTCCAACAAATGTTGTGGAGATAGCCAACCTGCCTCTATAGGTTAACCAATTAGCCAGTGTGGAAAGCTGGGAATTTATCACGCTAAGATTCCTAAGTCGTCTGTTAGCTGAGATATAGATTTATTTTTTTGCTTTCTGGGTGATGTGGAGACAAGCTTCCTGCTTATTTTGTATTCCTCACGGGTTCTAGCTGTGGGCTGGTCAGAATGTCATTAAACGCTTGTTGATCTGATTTGCAGGAAGTCCGCAAGTCTTTGGTGATATTAGAAAGAGTGCTGGACAGAGCCTTTGAAGATTCAAGCCTAATCCAGGTTCTGTGACCTGATGACATTATTGTATAAATCACTGTATCTCTCCAGACTTCAAATATCCCAAATGAAAACAAAATAATAACAGTGCTGACATTTTCCTCCCCCTCCACCTTGTGAGGAAGCTATAAAAATACATAAGGCAATAATAATAATAATAATAAAATCATAGCATCCGGTCTTTGTATAATAGTTTACAATTTATAATGTACTGACTACATTCGTCCCATAGCCACCCTATAGGGTAGAAGGCAATGCATGAGAGCCTTCCAAATCTTCAAGTCCCGGTTCCTCTTTGCTATATAATTCCTTTTTTTTTTTTAATTTTTTTTTCAACATTTATTTATTTTTGGGACAGAGAGAGAGACAGAGCATGAACGGAGGAGGGGCAGAGAGAGAGGGAGACACAGAATCGGAAACAGGCTCCAGGCTCTGAGCCATCAGCCCAGAGCCCGACGCGGGGCTCGAACTCACAGAGCGCGAGATCGTGACCTGGCTGAAGTCGGACGCTTAACCGACTGCGCCACCCAGGCGCCCCTATAATTCCTTTTTAAATTTCCCTCTCTTGGGGCACCTGCGTGGCTTAGTCGGTTAAGCGTCTGACTTTGGCTCAGGTCATGATCTCACGGTTAGTGGGTTTGAGCCCGGGCATCGGGCTCTGTGCGGACAACTCAGAGCCTGGGACCTGCTTTGGATTCTGTGTCTCCCTCTCTCTCTACCCCACCCCCCACCCCCACCTGTGCTCTGTCTCTGTCTCTCAAAAATAAACATTACAAAAAAAATTTTTTTAATTTCCCTCTCTTCTCACATTTTACTATAAGCAGTCAAGAGAACTGAGGCCCCACCCTCCACACCCTGTTTAGAAATCTCCCCAGCCAGGGGGCATCGGTGTGGCTTAGTCAGTAAAGCCCCTGACTCTTGGTTTTGGCTCAGGTCATGGTCTCAAAGGTGTGAGTTCCAGCCCCGTGTCAGCTGACGGTGCGAAACCTGCTTGGGATTCTTTCTCCCTCTCTTTCCATGCCTCCCAAAATAAATAAATAAACATAAAAAAGAAAGGAAGAAAGAAAGAAAGAAAGAAAGAGATCTCCTCAGCTTAAATATACAAATGTATTATACACAATTGCTACCTTCCACCAAACCCCAGAACCCAAGTGAGCCAAGTTCATTTTATAGCAAAGATGGCCTTCCCAGTGTCCAAAAACATATTCCTCATTTCCATCTGAGCCCTCAACAATCACCTTGAACATCCGTATTTCTACCAACAGTCTCTTCGAGGCAATCTAGGTTTTTCTAGCATGTGCTTCAAAACTCTCCCAAGCCTCTACTCATTAGCCAGTTCCAAAGCCACTTCCACATTATGGGGGGCATTTTCCATAGAGGCACCCAGCCCCCAATACCAAAATCCATATTAAATCACCAGGGCTGCCGTAACAGAATACCACAGACTTTGTGGGTCAAATAATGGAAATATATTTCCGCACGGCTCCGGAGGCTCGAGGTCCAAGGTCAAGGTGCCAGCAGGAGTGGTTTTCTCTGAGGCCTCTCTCTCCTTGGCGTATGGATGGTCTTCTTCTCCCGGGGTCCTCACACGGTCTTCCCTCCCTGCGTATCTGTAACCACGTTGCCTCTTCTTAGAAGGCTTCCAGGTACGTTGGAGTAGAGCCCCTCTTAAAAACTTCCTTTTAACTTCATTACCCCTTTAAAGACCTTGCCTCGGCACACACTTGCTTCCTGAGACACCGCGAGGTTAGAACTTCAATACAGGTATTTGCGGGAAACACGCAATCCAGCCCGTAATAGAGAGTAGACCCGCGAACGAGAATTAAACCCACGGATGAGACTATCAACGTGCAGAGAAGCTTAGGGTCACGTGGCTCGTACGCTCAAGACCCAGATATTCTGAGTTTCCTTTTCCAGTCTGTTAAGGAGGGGGGGGGGGGGACCGGACAGGTACCGGAAGTGGGCCCAAGCGAGTGGCCCTGTGAATGATTGTCAGGAAATAAGACCGGAAGTTGGGTTGTGGTCAGGGAAAATGCCGATGGTTTTGAAAAGGCTACTACAAATCTGACGGACGGAGGCCTCGGAGCACGCCTAACGTCTTCTGCAAATTGTTTGAAAGGTTAAATTCGTGGCAATGCTTTCATTAGAAGGCTGAGCTGGTTTGGTCACATTCTGGGAATCAGAGGCTTGATCTGCCCGCAGAATGATGATCCTGAAAGGCATGGAGGGAGGAGACCGTATTTTCGTCTCTCCCCGTGGAATGTTATAAATCTCCTCAAACACAATTTGAAACTAACCGTACTCAGCGAATAGAACAGGCGCCGTTGGCCAAGGGAAAGTCAGTTCAGTCATTATCAAGCCAACAAAATCCGTGGCTAGGGCTCTGTTTGGCAGAACGTCATCCTGAGCCCTGACCTAGAAATCACTCGACTCGAACTGGTTGCCTCATTGCCAAGGTCACCGGCTTTTTCTCCATCCTGGAACAGATCACCCACTAATCATGCAGCTCGCTGCTTTGTAAACTGGGGATTAACTCTCTGAGGCTTAGCATCACATATGACATGCACTTTAAAATAGATATCATGCATTTATCAAAGATAGGAGAGAAATTTTTTTTTAATTTTTTTTTCAACGTTTTTATTTATTTTTGGGACAGAGAGAGACAGAGCATGAACGGGGGAGGGGCAGAGAGAGAGGGAGACACAGACTCGGAAACAGGCTCCAGGCTCTGAGCCATCAGCCCAGAGCCCGACGCGGGGCTCGAACTCACGGACCGCGAGATCGTGACCTGGCTGAAGTCGGACGCTTAACCGACTGCGCCACCCAGGCGCCCCAAGGAGAGAAATATTTTTAAATGTTGCTCTTCAAGTGTGCGCCTGTTCTTGGATTTGAAAATGGGTGCTTTAAATCTAACACAATAGGGGAGCCTGGGTGGCTCAGGCAGTTAGGCGGCTGCCTTCGGCTCAGGTTATGATCTCATGGTTCGGGGGTTCGAGCCCCACATCAGGCTGTCTGCACGGAACCCACTTTGGGTCCTCTGTCCCCCTTTCTCTCCGCCCCTCCCCCACTGGTTCTCTCCCGCTCTCTCTCTCTCTCTCAAAAATAAGTAAATGAATAAAATTTATAAATCTAACACTATAAAGTGTATAATTACATTTGGAAAGACTCACTTGGCAGATTAAAATGTTATTGTACAAACACAAAAGAGACATCGAATTGTCTTTTAGATATGTCTTCGAGACCACTGGGGGTTCCAAGAAGGAGAAAAAAGACCCGGACATACTCAAGGAGTTGTGTTCATCGCGATGAACATGTGATGTCAAATCACAATGGACATAGTTCCTGGGACCCAAATCCAGGTTTCTTTCCCTGGGACTTTAACTTTTGAGGACAAGTTTGGGGCAAAACAAAACTAATCAAACTATGACTTGTCACTCAGCTGGTGGGTCCAGAAAAGAGGGAACCGGAATCATTCCTTTCCAAGGTCCTTTATGGGTTCAAAATCAGGAGTCAATGCACAGATTTCTTCATTGTTGGAACCAAATAAAACCTCAAGACCCATTCATCAGAGGGCCCGCTACACAAGACAATAGTGCCTTTGGTTGTCACGCAGTCCCAGGGAGGGAGACAAGATCTAACAGTTACAATATTTCTCCCAGAGCTTGTCTTTGGTTCTATGATAATATAAAAGGACACTTTAGCACTTGTGCCAAATAATAGAAAAATTAGATTAAAAATGCAACCAGCTGGCTTCTCAACTTTCCTGGCAAGTCATGATCAGAGCTGCCCTTTGGCGAGAAGCTTCTGTGCTGGACCCTCTTGGCAGGCCTCCAAGGGAAGGCGAGCATGAGAGAGAGAAGACGTCTGCTGCTGGGGCTGAATGATCCCAGTGCCCTGTGCTTGTGGCCCAGTTGGTGGCTCTTTGAAGCCTTTCTGGAGGTTCCTGCAGCCCATCTATCCATCCAAAAGGGACTTATTCCCAGAGTGTCCCATTTGGTCTCCTTGCTTCCAATCTTGCTTCTCTCTACACAGCAGCCAGAGTGATCCCTTTCAACGTAAGTGGGTTTATGCACCCCCCCCCCCCCCCCCCCGCCCAGTGTATCCCAGCACAGAAAACAAAACCCAAAGTCCTTACCAGGACTTTGATTTCTTATTACCTCCCTGGTCTCATCACCTGACACTTTGTCACACTGTCACTCTCCAGCAACTTCGCTGGCTCCTAGCTATTTCTGAAACACTCCAGGCATACGGCTCCTCAAAGCCTTTGCACATTCTGTTCCTTCTGCCAGGAATGCTCTTTCTCCAGATCCCCAAGTGGCTCGATCCCCCATTTCTTTCCGGTCTCTGGTCAAATGTCAACTTATTCGAGAGGACCTTCCCCTCCCCCCTCCCCACTCTACCCTGCCATCCCTCTTCCTTATTTGGAACAATCTCAACCGTAATGGCAAGTTGCAGAAAGAATACAAAGAACTTCTCCTGAACTATTTAAGGGTAAGTCGCCAACGAGATGCCCTATCACCCCTAAATAGGTACATTTGGAAGTTCAACCACAAGAACATTCTTGTAATACAGCCATCAGGATGGGCAAAATAACAACGATACATCGCTGCTATTTAACCTCAGACCCCAATCAGGTTTCACCAATTATCCCAACAACACCCTTTATGGCCAAAGGACCCAGGACAGCATTCTGCTTTGCAGTTACTTCTTTAGTCTCCTTCCACATGTTCCCCAGTCTTTCAGTGATTGTCACGCCTCAACACTTCAGAGGAGTACAGGCAACTGATTTTGTAAGAATGCCCAATCAATTCAGTCTTGTCTGATGTTTCATCATGATCAAATTCAGGTTGACGTCTTCGGCAGGAATATCACAAAAGAGAGGCTGTGTTCGTGACCAGCTCCGTTAGTTGCAGGGCTCCGCCCGAAATGCAGTGAAAATGCAGACCCCTTGCTTAAAAATTTTAGGAATTTCAAGATGGCGACAGCAGAGCATGAAACCTTGCGCTGCACACACACATGGCCCTGGCCCCCTCGGCGTTCTCCACGTTGCATCTCATCTCAGACAGCCAATGGTCCAGCTTCGTCCATCACTGATAGCGTTAACATTAAGCACTCCGTTAGCATTTAGATACTCTCCTAAATGTTTTCATTCATGCAACATAACATGTCCGCCAACCTTCTCCACCATAAAGTTCACCTTCCGTCCTTGGTCAGGAGTACGTGTTGAGGGAAAGATACAGCTTCCTTGCGTCAATGTGAGCTCAGGGTTTTCGATTTTATTCAGTGGTTTATAACTCACTGCTATCAGTGTTAATTTTTTTTATCAATTAGTTAAATTATGATTTTAAAATTTACATACAGTCCCCTCGGCTTTCTACGGAGTACAGTTCTAGGAGAGCTAACACATGTATAGACAGTTGCACCCACCATCACAATCAGGGGACAGAGCACATTGGACACTTCAAAAAATTCTCACATGCTGTGCCTTTGTAGTCAAATCTCCCCCTCCTTCAAGCCCTCGGCAATCACTGAACTTTGCTCTTAAGAGTTGTGTCTTCTCTTGAATGTTATACAAATGGAATCGTACTCTCTGTAACCTTCTGAGACTTGAGTCTTTCACTCAGCCGAATGCCTTTGTGATTCCTTCATGTTGTTCCCTAAGTTAGTTTCCATGGTATGGATGCATACAATTTGTCCTTTCCCTCGGGTATTGTATTAAAATTTCAAATTAATTGAAATTATCCAAATTAATGGTGCTTTCGGTCCATAGGCTGGATCCTTGCTGATAGAGAACATGGACCCTGGGAGTCCGCATTTCTGACAAGCTTCCAGGTGATGCTTGGGTTGCTGGTCTAGGATCCCACTCGCAATACCAAGGCTGTAGCGAGATTACTGTGACCATGCTGGTTGGAAGGGGGAAGCCTGGGGGCCAAGACATTGACTGCAAAGTGGGGGAGGGGACGCAGCAGAGCAACAATGAGGGCTTGAATCAGGCCAGTGGCAGTGGGGGGCCACAAGAGAGGACTTGTAAGGATAGTCAGGGGACAGCCCAACAGGCTTGAGGAGTAGGGACACTATTCCCAAGAACACAGGAAAAGGAGCAGAAATGGGAGTGGAGGGGTGTCACTTTTAGTTGCTCACATTTAGACACACCGAGTGTGAAGAGGGAAGGCGGGACATGGGTAGAACCGCCCAATAAAAAGCTGGCCATGGGGCGCCTGGGTGGCTCAGTCCATTGAGCGTCTGACTACAGCTCAGGTCATGATCTCACAGTGTGTGAGTTCGAGCCCCACGTCGGGTTTTCTGCTGTCAGCCTGTCAGGTCAAAGCCCACTTCAGATCCTCTGTCCCCCTCTCCCTACCCTTCCTCCACTCATGCTCTCTCTCTCTCTCAAAAAAAAAAAATAATAATAATAATAATAAAATTAAATAAATAAATAAAAGTTGGCCATGAGAGTCTGGAACTCTGAAGAGAGAGGTCAGGGCTCAAGCCCCTGGGGGGTGTGGGGAGTGATCTGCCCAGGGAATGTGAGAAGAGCAAAAGGGACAGAGGTAGGGGTGCAGACCCCCTCCGGATGCTAGTTCCGTCCATCCGGTCTCTCTGGCTACCCCCTTCCCCCCCACCTCAGGCTGCCACCCCCCCTTTTACCATGTCTACCTGTGGTCGGGCTCAGAGCCAAAGCCTAACATCACGGGGGCCCGTTCAGTAACAAAAGATGAGCGTTGCTCTAAGCCTCCAACATCAGAGCGGAGAGTGGTTTGGGCGAAAGAGTCCGATCTTGGCTCTCCCTGTCCAGGTCCGGGCAAAATTCTGCTTCCTCTATTTTAGAGGCAAAGTGTATACAAAATCTCTTTTCTGCATTTCCTCTCAACACAGGTTAACTTAAATTCACATTAAAAAAAATTTTTTTTTGCCCCTAACTGAGTAAACTAAAGGAACTAGGTATAGGAATACGTATTTATTAACCGTCCAACTTCCAAAATTAAAGATTCTAATTCGAAGGACACCTCAAAAGAACAGTGACGAGATTCCACGACCTCAGATTCCGTTGTCCCAGCGAGAGCGTGTTCCAGACAGAAGGACGGGCACCAATCTTTTGTTTGCTGCAATTTTGGCCCTGAATTTCCACGGGGTGAAATTTCATTCCCCTCCACTTACAACGAGTCCCCTCCCAGGACCAGTGCAACAGCCGTGTTCAAATGAAAACTATTTCCTCACTCTATAATTTTAAACGAAAAAGCCTTCTAGTAAGTATGATCCCAATTTTGCCACCGCATGTTACACATGCAAGGAAAAATCTGGAAAATGGGGTGAATGAGGGGTCTGTTGTCACTGACCTGCGTTTTGCTGCTGTCTTCTACAACGAATCCGCTCTGCTTCTGTAAGAACCCGTCAAGGAAGATTTTTTTAAATATTTGAAACATCACACTGCTCCGAATCCAGGCAGGCATTTGGTGCTCATTAATCAGACGTGTGGGTGAGAATAAATGAAGGCGAACGAACACCAAAGAAGCCGTCCCGTACAGCCTGTCCCTGGTCAGCTGATGGCCGGCTGGTTCCTGTGCTTCTAAAGCAGTGACTTCAATACGGTGCGAGGCTTGCCTTCTGTCCCCGCCTCTCTGAACAGATCACTCACAGAAGCACATCTCAGACAGGAGCGGGCATGAGGGGCAAGATGTTTGGCTTTTGTGGATCAAAGCAAGAACCGGGAAGACCTCACCTCTCATTAGTTGCAGGGATACAGGTGCATGTCTCCTGGTAAGAGCAACCCTGTGGCAGCTGGTGAGACGAGGCCCCAAAGATGAGACCCCCTGAGACCCCTGCTAGCCAATTAGCAAGTGCTCATGTGAGAAGACATTCCATCTGGGGGCTTAAGGCACCTGCTGGGTTTATTTTTTTTTTTTTAATGTTTGTTTTTGAGACAGAGGGAGACAGAGCATGAGCGGGGGAAGGTCAGAGAGAGAGAGGGAGACACAGAATCCGAAGCAGGCTCCAGGCTCTGAGCTGTCGGCGCAGAGCCCGACGCGGGGCTCGAACCCACCGACTGCGAGATCATGACCCGAGCCGAGTCGGACGCTCAACCGACTGAGCCACCCAGGCGCCCCAGGAACCTGCTGGGTTTTTTTAAATTAGCTTTATTATGGGGTATTTTCCAGATTGAACAAAGCAGGATTCAATCGTGGGTGCCATCCGAGGAAGGGTAGAAGATGGCACTGTCGCAGAGAAACAGGACTGATCGCAGTGAGTATGGTATCTGCTGCTTCAGGTATGGTCGTTCTACATTTGATTGTATGATCTTGTAGGAAAAAAAA
Organism: Herpailurus yagouaroundi; assembly: GCF_014898765.1. Lineage (NCBI taxonomy): Eukaryota > Metazoa > Chordata > Mammalia > Carnivora > Felidae > Herpailurus > Herpailurus yagouaroundi. The sequence continues at coordinate 12,328,358 of NW_024412467.1, forward strand.
CAAGAGCATGCTTCAGTTACAGCAAAAAGATATTCTTCTAAATGTTTTTATTCATTCAACATAACATGTACCAAGCACCTGTTCGTATGTCCGTTCCCCTTTAGCAACCAGGTGTCACAGCGTTTATGAGAAGAAACGAATGTTTCCCACCTAAAGGAGTGTGACACGGGGCGGCGGTATGCTGGAGCTGGGTTATACCTGCTCTTAAGAACCAGTCGCTAACTGGGGCGCCTGGGTGGCTCAGTCGGTTAAGCATCTGACTTCGGCTCAAGCCCTGATCTCACAGTCCGTGAGTTCGAGCCCCACGTCGGGCTCTGGGCTGATGGCTCAGAGCCTGGAGCCTGTTTCCGATTCTGTGTCTCCCTCTCTCTCTGCCCCTCCCCCGTTCATGCTCTGTCTCTCTCTCTGTCCCAAAAATAAAATAAATAAACGTTGAAAAAAAAATTAAAAAAAAAAAAAAGAAAGAAAGACAGCCATTATTAAAAAGTAAATTATACAGGGACACCCGGGTGGCTCAGTCGGTGGCATGATCCCAGGGCCGTGGGATCAAGCCCTGTATGGGGTTCAGTACTCAGTGTGGCGCCTGCTTAAGATTCTCTCTCTCTCGCTCTCGCTCTCGCTCTCTCCCCCCCCGCCCCATCCTGTGCTCTTTCTCAAATAAAAAAAAATTATAAATGTACACCTAAATTATATCAAAAATAAAGGTAATAAATACTCAAAATTATCATTCCTTATTATTTTACTACCTTTTACTATTATCTATGCTCTCGAGGTTATTTTCTACTCTGTGCCTGTATTGTGGACATACTACGTAATGATACGTTACCGAACATCCTTGTGCAACATCATGTTCGTAGCATGAAATCAGCCGCAGTGGGAGTACAGTAAAACCTTGGCTTACGAGGAACTTGCTCTGTGAGTGTTCCGCAAGACAAGCAAACATTTCCAGGACATTTTAACTTGATAAAGGAGCCATGTCTTGAGGCAATGCAAGTAGTACATGACCTTGAATGGCACATGATCACAACTGAACCAATGGCTCTTCTCTCTCACTGTGGGATTGTGGGTGATCATCTCCCATGCTCGGATGCTCAGTCTCAGGCCGCGGTGTTTGGCAGAAATCAGTGATTTTTCAGAAAGTTGGAGGGTGCCCACAGCTGGTACTCGTGTATTTTTTGTCACTTCAAAGCACCCCTGGACAGTCCTTTGCTTTTCCCGACAAGAGGAAGCTTAGGAATGCTTTGCTTCATTCTAGGTCAGGCCGCCTGCTGACAGAGACACTTTCCTCTGCTGCCTTATTGCCAGTGACATTAAATACAGTAGATGACAAGAATTTATTAATACTGTGCTGTAGTCAACATCCGTGGGAGTGCATACCACGACCCCCATGCAGAACAATATTCCAATATTCCATTGAGCCAATCGATAACAGTGATTCCATTAGTGATGGGGAAAGTTGTCCTACACAATAACCCTCCTCTCTCTTGTCTCCCTCACACCAGGCATGAAGGTTTCCAAAGACAAGTACAGGTTAATTTGGTTATTTTTCTTTATATTTTGTATTTTCTTTATTATTTTGTATTATATTAAAGTATTGAAATCACGTTTTATGAATATTTTGGGGTTGTGGAACGAATCATCTGAGTTTCCCATTATTTCCTATGGGGAAATTTGCTTTGATATACACGTGCTTTGGATTATAAGCATGTTTCTGGAACGAATTATGCCTGCAGACCAAGGGTTTACAGTATTTACACCACAGAATTTGGCAAGCAGCACACATCAGGGCTTGAGTTATTTTTTTGTTGTCTGTCTAGACTTAAGAAGATGATGGAGTGGGGCGCCTGGGTGGTTCAGTTGGTTAAGCTTCCTACTTTGGCTCAGGTCATGATCTCACAGTTCATGAGTTCGAGCCCCGCGTGGGGCTCTGTGCTGACAGCTCAGAGTCTGGAGTCTGCTTAGGATTCTGTGTCTCCCTCTCTCTCTGCCCCTCCCCCACTCACACTCTATCTCTCTTCTCTCTTTCAAAAATAAGTAAAGATTTTAAAAAAATGATGGAGAAAATGTTAATGATGTAGATTAAGCATATTGTATGTCCTTTGAGTAGCTGCGACATTGGGAATAACACATGAAACCGAGGAAATAGTCTTCTAGTATTCAAAAACCATGATCTGATTCCGTGAAGAAGTCACATATTGATGAATGAATAAGTTTCTTATATATGTCTTCATTTTCCCCTTTTGTCTTATTTAAAATAAACAAAAACATCCATCAACATTCATGTTTAAACTACGTTCATTTGTCAATGCTTGAATAGACTTTGCTGAACTAGATAGTAATCCAACATTTATTTGCAGGCTAATTTTCTCAAATTAGTGATGGGGTTGTAACCATAGGTTGACTCTGAATACAGGAGTCCGGCAGAAATCAACAAAGACATTCTGTATCAAGTAGCAATTGGCTATATGAAACTTACAATAAAGAGCGCTGTGTATTTTATCAACAAGAGAAAGGATAAAGCCATATGATCATTTCAATAGATGCAGAAAAGCATTTGACAACGTACAACATCCATTCATGATAAAAACCTTAACATAGTAGATTTAGAGGAGACATAACTCAATGTCATAAAAGCCTTATATGAAAAGCCCACAGCCAACATCATCCTCAATGATGAAAAACTGACAGCTTTCCCTCTTCAATCAGGAACCAGACAAGGATGTCCGCTCTCACTGGAAGTCCTAGCCACAGCAATCAGACAACAAAAAGAAATAAAAGGCACCGAAATCAGCAAGGAAGAAGTAAAACTTTTGCTATTTGTAGGTAACATGATACTATCTACAGAAAACCTAAAAGGCTCCATCAAAAAAATGCTACAACTCATAAATGAATTCAGTGAAGTCACAGGATACAAAATCAATGCACAGAAATCTGTTGCATTTCTATACACTAATAACAAAGCAACAGAAAGTGAAATTAAGAAAACAACCCCGTTTACAATTGCACCAAAACCAACAAAATATCCAGGAATAAATTTAACCAATAAGGTGAAAGACCTGTTCTCTGAAAACTATAAAACACTGATGAAAACAAATGGAAGACGATGCAAACAAATAAAAAGACATTCCATACTCACGGACTGGAAAAACAAATAATGTTAAAATATCCACACTACCCAAAGCAATGTACAGATTTAATGCAATCCCTATCAAAACGCCAACAGCGTTTTTCACAGAACTGGAACAAACAATCCTAAAATTTGTATGGAACCACAAAACGCCTCAAATAGCCCAAAGAACAAAACTGGAGATATCCCAATCCTAAATTTCAAGATATACTACAAAGTTATAGTAATCAAAACAGTATGGTGTTGGGACAAAAATAGATACACAGATCAACGGAATAAAATAGCCCAGGAATAAACCCACAATCATACGGTCAATTATGCTTTGGCAAAGCAGGCAAGAATATACAATGGGAAAAAGACAGTCTCTTCCACAAATGGTGTTCGGAAAACTGGAAAGTCGCATGCACTGTCTTACAGCATACACAAAAATAAATTCGAAATGGATTGGGACTTCAATGTGAGACCTGACACCACAAAAATATAGAAGAGAACACGGACAGTAATGTCTCTGACATTGGCTGTAATAACATTTTTCTAGATGTGTCTCCTGAAACAAAGGAAACAAAGGCAAAAATAAACTATTTGAACTACATCAAAATAAAAAGCTTCTGCACAGCAAAGGAAACAATCAACAAAACTAAAAGACAAACTACTGAATGGGAGAACATATTTGCAAGTGACATATCCAATAAAGGGTGAGCATCCAAAATATATAAAAGCTTACATAACTCAATAGCCCCCCCAAAAAAATTAATCCAATTAAAAATAGGCCGAAGACATGAACAGACATTTCTCCAAAGACATCCAGATGGCCAACAGACACATGAAAAGATGCTCATTATCACTTACGATCGGGGAGACACAAATCCAAACTATAGTGAGGTTATCACCTCACACCTGCCACGCCAACAGGTGTTGGTGAGGATACGGAGAAAAAGGAACCCTCTTGCACTGTTGGTAGGAATGCAAACTTGTGCAGCCACAGTGGAGAACAGTATGGAGGTCCTTCAAAAATGTTAACAATAGAATTACCATATGATCCAGTAATTTCACTGCTGGTATTTACCAAAAAAATACAAAAACACTCATTTGAAAAGATGTATTTATTGCACCCCTATGTTTATTGCAGCATTGTTGACAGGAAGCACACTCTGGAAGCAGGCCAAGTGTCTACTGATAGGTGAATGGATAAAGAAGCTGCGGTATATATACATATAATGGAATATTACTCAGCCATTAAAAAGAAGGAAATCTTGCCATTTGCAACAACATGGATGGATCTGGAGGCTGTAATGCTAGATGAAATAAGTCAGAGAAAGACAAATACCACCTGAATTCACTCACGTGTGGAATTTAGGAAATAAAGAAGTAAACAAAAAAGAAACAAATTGAAAACACACTCTTAACTACACAGAACAAACTAATCGTTACCAGAGGGGAGGTGGTGGGGGGATGGGGGGGGTACACTTATCATGATGAGCACTGAGTCATGTATGGAATTGTTCAATCATATATCGTACACCTGAAACTAATAAAACACTGCATGTTAACCATACTGGAGTTAAACATTTTTTAAAGAGTGCTTTATATTTTGTAATTATTTGTAAAGTGTGTGGTACCCATCCTTTGTGTCCATAAAACTTATAACAAATGTATGTGCGTATATATTTGCCCACTTTCTTTCTGGACAGCCACTCGATGGACATTTATCAGGGTACCACTTCGCATGGGGCTCCAATAAAAACAGAGTAAACCCACTCTCTCAACCTCACCTATAGATCAACCACCAGAAGAAAAATGACTTAATATATTCTGAAAATTTTGTGAAATCATTTTAAAATATGAGACAACAGTCGTAGGTCGAATGGGCTATAATAAGGCACGCTGTAGTCTGGTTAAATCAGTCACTTTCAGGGCTTTGATAATTGTAGGGTATAAGAAGAAATAATCCCTTTTCTCCACGATGGCTTAATTTCTCCTACGTCTTCCATTCCTGTAAACCGGTGTTGTAGAATCTGAAATCTTCCCTGGGTTAAGCATTGCTGAAAAGCCCCCATTACGATGTGTCTGGTGACAACATCTGTTCCTTAGAGTTGAAGCTGTAGATAGAACAATCAGAGTTATTTGGGGGATACTCGGGAAGGTATCAGAAGACTGTGTCCTCGGTTTGGCAGCTGAGTAACAAGATGGAAAATCTAACAGCACAGAAGATTTAGGATTAGCTGTTTCCTCACCAACCAGCTCTGTGATCATGAGTAAGTCGTCAGTGAAGGTAACCTGGCCTCCTACCCGAGTGTAGACTCGCATGGACAGGGACCTGATTTTGTTCACTGCTTTCCCCCAAGCCTCACAAGGTGCCTGGCATGTGGTAGGCATTCAATCAACGTTCGCTAAACCGACTGGGTGGTGATAAATACAAATTCTGCCTTCGTATTTTTTGTGAGGATCCAATCGATCGGCATGTACGCAAAGTGTTTTGTAAACTCAAGCCTGTTTAAGTTATCGTTTTATTAGGTTCCCCCGTTAAAGAGCCGCTATGTGGCTGTCCTCGCCCTGCTTCCTGCTTTGATTTCGTCTCTCTGACCAGGAGCATCTCCGCAGGCATGATCCCCACCGGGTTCCCATAGCAGCTCGAGCAGACCCTGAACACAACAGGTGCACTCTGTGTTGGAATGGCTGGGTTTACTCATCTACCTTTTCTGCCCAACTGTGGGCTCCTTCAGGGCAGGATTTCTGGCTTATTCATCTGAGTACCTTTGGAGCTGCGTGCTCCGAGAAGAATGAATGAAACACGTGTGGCCTCTAGGTCATCGGTTCAACTCACTGTCATCAAAATGTGTGTCAGACCAGGAGGGACAAATGAGCCGTGCTGCCCTTCTCAGATTGGAGGCTGCCACCAGTATAAAACAAGGAATATGGGGTGCGTTTCCAGCAGACAATGAACCAGCCCTGCCGTGTGGCACTGTGTCATTTAAAGAAGATTTGGTAGGCTAGCCTAGGAATCTAATGACCGTGTTTCCAGTTTTTTTCAGGCATTTAAAAAGTAACCCATGTCATGGGACGCCTGGGTGACTCAGTCGATTAGGCGTCCGACTTTGGCTCGGGTCATGATCTCACAGTCCGTGGGTTCGAGCCCCGCGTCGGGCTCTGTGCTGATGGCTCGGAGCCCGGAGCCTGCTTCGGATTCTGTGTCTCCCTCTCTCTCTCTGCTCCTCCCCCTCTCGTGCTCTGTTTCTCTCTCTCTCTGTCTCAAAATAAATAAACATTAAAAAAATAATAATAAAAAAATAAACAATTACCCATGTGGACAAAATGCCTGTTCTACTAAAAAACAAAAACACATGCTATCCCATCCTATCAGCCAGCCCCAAATATATCATCATGGATATCGGTTGGCTTTGAGTGGTTCAAATCCTACTACCCACCCCCGGCAAACATTCGTCTTTCACTTCTGGGTGGACTGGAGTCTGCGTTGAGTTAACGAAATGGTAGCACAGCAGAAAGAAATCAATTTGAGTTCACGGCAGCAGCGTTTGTGGGAAGGGTTTCTCCCACCGAATTCACCCTGCCAAGGAATAAAAACGCATTCAGGGCTCTGCTGGTGTTTTGGCGGAAGCAGGAGACTGTGTGTGCAGGCGAGTCACACGTGCCCCAGCTGGGACACGCTTTTCCCACGCCGAGTCCCAGTCCCCGGTCCCTCCCTCCTTTCCTCCCTTTGTCGGTTTCCTGGGCTCACTCAGCGAAGGGCGTCCAGGTGGCGGGTGGGCCCCCAAACAGAGGACGGGTTGGCTTTAATTATTTGCGTGAAGTTCTCAGAGCAAGAGAGATGTTTGCCAGATGACAGAGCACATAAAAGACAGAGCCCATAATTAATCTTCACGGAGTGTCCGATTCTTGGCAAGCTCAAGGAGCTGATGTTCACCTTGCACGTCGACACGGCCCTCTCGCGTTCCTCCACACATCAAATAAGTGTATATGAACCCGAGGTGGGGCACACGAACACGATCCCTAGCTCCCCTCTGCGGGATCCTGAGTCCAAGGATGGAAAGCCCCCAGGGTCCCCCGAGCAGGTGCGACAACAGCAGGAAGAACGCTAACTGAACAGGAAATGGTTTTATCTTTTTTCTTTATTTCTTACTTTTTTAACGTTTATTCATTTTTGAGACAGAGAGAGAGAGCATGAGCAGAGGAGGGGCAGAGAGAGAGGGAGACACAGAATCCGAAGCAGGCTCCAGGCTCTCAGCTGTCAGCGCAGAGCCCCACGTGGGGGCTCCAACCATGAACTTCGAGATCACGACCTGAGCCGAAGTCAGACGCTTAACCGCCTGAGCCCCCCAAGCGCTCCTGGTTCCATCTTTTTAATTGTGCGGCAAAGCCATCGCCTGCCTGGCCAGCAGAGCGACCGCCTAAAGACAGTTGTTTTGCTTTCGCAAAACAGAGTCTTTTCGGATTGACAGGAAAGAGCACGTCCTCTAATCTCTGCACATGCTTGCCAAGCCCCCAGGGGTAAAGAAGGCTGCATTTTGCAGCTACCAAAGATGCCGTCCCCAGAAAGTGTGGCTGTGCCCAAAGTCCTGCTAGGGAACAGCTCGGTGCCCACCTGCATGGGTGGAGGTGAACCGAAGTGTGTGTGTGTGTGTGTGTGTGTGTGTGTTGGTTGGGACAGGGACAGAGGGGCTCAAGTTCCCAACATTGATGATTCATGCTGGACAGTCTATTAGATGACTCCTGACACCCTTGGTCAAAAATCAACTCCGTCACCCTCCTGTTGGTGACGGACAGATCCGTGTGATCTGCTGCTGTCGCCCCCGCTGGCCAGGCTCCCTAGGAGAGCCATCTCAAGCCTGGCCAGGGGGTGGGGGAGGGGTGGTCCTTAAAGCGTTTCCCTGCCCTATAGGCTGCCGCTCAGTTCATTACCGTGCCCCTCATTCATCGGCCCTGCCCTGCTGCTGGGTGGGACTCCACCTGTCCTCTGCCCCCCTTTTGTCCACACCCAGCTGTCTGGCCACAGTGCCGGCACACAGGTCAAGGGAGCAGGGGTCTCCAAGTAGAACTCGTGTTGCGTTTAGTAAGAATCACTCCCCCTCATATGTGCCTATGTAAATATGTAATATGAATGTAGACAAGGACAGAGAAGGCTCCCTGCTCCCTGTTCTGGCATTTGAGGCCAATCCCAAACGTCATCCAGGGCCAAGTGGAGATTCACGGTTTCAGAAACCTACACTGGTCTTCTGGGGTCTGCCCTTTGGGTTGGGGAGAGACCCCAAAGCTGCACCGTGCCTCACCGTGGATCTGGAAGGCGCGACACAGCATTGGGTGACACTGGAGGCTGAGAAAAAGATGAGGAGGTGCCAGGGAGAAGCGCCAAAGAGAATGCTCTCAGTCTCAGATGTGCACTGACGTGAGTCAGCCTAACCAACCCCTACTCACCCTGCAAAGCCCAGTTCAGAGCATCCTCCTTAGAGCAGATTCCCCTGCCCCCACCCGCCTTGCCTCTCTCACAGACCCCTGGCACGTTTCTCTGTTCCTAGGACAGAAATGGTCATGGCCTCCCCGGCCTGTGATACACACTAATCACCAAAAAGTACTTGAGCTTTACTAGCTTGCTAATGTAGTGACCCAAGTCCTAAGTTCAGCCTCAGATTATCCCCCAGTGATGCTTGTGGACCCCCAAAGGCTACCACAAAGGTTCTCAGCAAGGCCTCTGTGGTTGAACGTTGGTCTCGGTCTTCACCTGGAGCTATGATACCCCAAGTCGTCTTGAGGAAGGCACCCCTCTTCTGCCCAGCGGATGCCCTTGTGAAAATTCATTCATTCTGGGTCCCTCTGCTTCACTGGGCTTCTCTGGCCGGGGGAGGAGCAGAGAAAAATCTCTCCTTCCATTCTATGAGAAGCTGAGCCATAAGACACTCTGTGTGCACCCCAAGTCTGTAGAGAGCCCTTTCACCTTCTGTTGTGCCCCCCAACTCTCCATAGAGCCGGCCTCCCGGATCAGGTGGGGGAAGATTGCCATTCATTTCCTCTCCATGCTCTTGCTTTTCTCTTCAGTGTCCTGGGGCCCAAGCATACCCTTCCTCCTTCTTCTGGTTAAAAAACAAAACAATGGGGCGCCTGGGTGGCGCAGTCGGTTAAGCGTCCGACTTCAGCCAGGTCACGGTCTCACGGTCCGGGAGTTCGAGCCCCGCGTCGGGCTCTGGGCTGATGGCTCAGAGCCTGGAGCCTGTTTCCGATTCTGTGTCTCCCTCTCTCTCTGCCCCTCCCCCGTTCATGCTCTGTCTCTCTCTGTCCCAAAAATAAATAAACGTTGAAAAAAAAATTTTTTTTTAAAAAAAACAAAACAAAACAAAAACACGCAAAAAAAACCCCACAAAAGCAACCAGGCCTGTGAGCCAAGGCGAATCAATGACCTGAGCAGGGGAGGTAATAGGCTTTTTTCACACATGTCTGCTCAGACTGAACGGGGATACCAGACACACCCCTTTGCACGAGTGGAAAGGACCCTAGTGTAACACTTGTCACATGTTTGTGATCGAGTCATCACAGCCGGACTCCACACGCTTTGAGAGCAGGGCCCACCCACAGACGGATCTTTATGTTTACACCCTCGACCTGGCACTCAGTAAGTGACCGTCACAATAACTAGTAATTATCGGGTGCTCATTGGGGATGGACCAGTGCAGGCTTGGACTTGTCCAATAAGCGTCCAAATTTCTAACTAAAAATTGTTTGCATTAAAAGCTAAGAGGAGGGGCGCCTGGGTGGCTCAGTCGGTTAAATGTCTGACTTGGGCTCAGGTCATGATCTCTCAGTCCGTGAGTTCGGGCCCCGAGTCGGCTCTGTGCCGACAGCTCGGGGCCTGGAGCCTGCTTCGGATTCTGGGTCTCCCTCTCTCTCTGCTGCTCCCCTGCTCACGTTCTGTCTCTCAAAAATGAATAAATGTTAAAAAAATTAAAAAAAAAAAAAAAAAAGCTAAGAGGAGAGCCTGGCTGGCTCAGTTGGTAGAACATGTGACTCTCGATATTGGGGTCATGAGTCTGAGCCCCACGTTGTGTGCAGAGATTAAATAAATAAATAAATAAAAGCCAAGAAAGATGAGCAATTAACTGTTAACTTCTTTCTCGAGTCCCCATATTAATCACCAAACCTCCTGCAAGACCCAAACAGGGACACAAAGTTTCAGCAAACGACACGAAGATTAGGGGGTGGTGGGATAGAGTGCAGTGAGCAATCCTCAGTAGGGTTCCAAGTACATTTCTTCATTTGATAACGCTCCCTAAAGAAGCTGACCAATTATCTGTTTCGACTCGGAGCCCTGAGGATTGGGCATGAAATATATAGAAACATTTATTCCACGATAGAGAATTTGTAGGGTGGATCAGTGGGCACAGGATCTAAGGATTAGTCATTTCTCCCCTCAGCAGGATGATAGAATGTATGGAGTTTTACTCTATATTTGATCAAAATATCTGCTAGGCTTCCCTAATGACATTCTTTAAAAAAAAATTTTTTAATGTTTATTTATACTTGAGAGAGCGAGAAAGAGAGAAAGAATGAGCAGGGGAGGGGCAGAGAGAGAGAGAGGGAGACACAGACTCTGAAGCAGGCTCCAGGCTCTGAGCGGTCAGCACACAGAGCCCAACACGGGACTCGAACTCACGAACCACGAGATCATGACCTGAGCTGAAGTCGGACACTCAACTGACTGAGCCACCCAGACGCCCCCATACTGACATTCTTGACTTGGTTTTCTATTTTGATGATGGTCATAGCAGAGACTTCACTTACCATTATCACCATGAATAAGAAGAAAGTAACTTCTATGATCTTCTGGAGCCGTGAAATCTCACGGTTAGAAGTTTACGATAATTCAGTCCAACTACCCCTCTGATGTCTCCGTTGCCCCAGTCCTATGATGCAAACGGTCACGTCCAACTCACCAGGGAGCGTATTATAGAACAGAGATTCCTGGGACGTCCTTCTGGAGACTCGGATTCACTCTGTCTGGGAAAAGTCTCAGGAAAATGAGTTTTTAACAACATCCCAGGCCTGAGAATCATTGCAATTGATAGCATCTCCTGACAGAAGTTTCTCGAGGCTACGATTAAACGCCTCGGATGATGCTTAAAATAGTCCAAAACCATTTCAGATTCTGAGGTTTTTGTTGAGCCAAATTCTTTCCCTGGGCCTTCTACCAATTGATACGTTCTTTGGAAATAAATTGAACTAGCGAATCTTTTTCCACCTAACATCTTCAAACACTAAAGATAAGAAGGAATGACTCCCTAGAGCCGACCTCCTCCAGATTATAACACACTATAACTACAATCTTCTGGATTGTAGACCTCCAGACGGCCGGACCGGGTACCATTGACCATTCACCACAGCACAGTTCGAAGACACAACAATTGGTATCCATTCAGGTATTCAACTAATATTTATAAACCACCTACTACGTGCCAGGCATTCTCCTAAGCCCGAGGGTACAGCCACAAACCAAAGTCCCTTATCTCATGAAGCTTGCCTTCTAGTCAAGGAGACAGACAAAAGGCAAATAAAGAAACAGATATAGGTAAGAGGGGATAAAGGTGCTGAGGAGTAAAGTTAGGCAAGGTAAGGAGGTAAGGTAAAGAGTAGAGGGTGTGGGGTGCCTGGGTGGCTCAGTCGGTTGAGTGCCTGACGCTTGATCTCAGCCTAGGTCTTGATCTCAGGGTTGTGAGTTCAAGCCCCACGTTGGGCCCCGTGCCGGGTGTGGAGCCTACTTTAAAAATGTGTTAATTTGAAATCCAAACAGATCTTTATTTTGGCCCAGAGGTACAAAATGCACCAGATGAATATTCATGAACACAAGTCATTATTCTTGTCTTCAAGGGAGCCGCTAGTGGAGAGAATAATCTGTGTTCCAGCCAATAGAGGGCAGCTGAGTGCAAGACATATTTCTGTGAGCTGAGCCGAGTAAGGCATCTCACCGGGCAACAGGGCCACACCCCAGTCATCGTCAAGTGAGTAAATTAGCCCCACACCCCAGTCATCGTCAAGTGAGTAAATCAGCCCCCAGCCAGGAGAAATTTCTTAATATTTTTTATTATTAAACCGTCTCCAGGCTACAAAAGTACTTCTACGTTGAGAATTTTCTTTCCTTACTTGCACAGAACCAGTAGTCCAGCCTAACAAGAGGGCAGAGTTCAATTCTGGAACCCCCCAAAAAATTTTTTTCCCAGGACTTCTCTGAGAGGTTGATTTAGCGAGCTACTCATACAGAAATAAGAATTCAGTTACTCGTCACAGCCTAAAGATATTTTATTTGGAATGTTTGCATGACTACCCCCTCCATTAACAAGACCCCGAGTCACGAAGGAGTCAGTTGCTTTGACACAATGTAGGTCCTGGCATGGCAGTCGTTGAGAGAAAGGGGACTCGGAAAAATGGCTGGATCTTTGGACCGAGGGAGCAGGGAGGAATAATAAATTATAATCTTATTATCCCCAACCTACAGCCGCGACCCCGTGGTCAAAGTAGCCTACAATTCAGAGTAGATATCTAGTCGTATCTGACTCAGCATTAACAACGTTTCGGGAAGACTCAGGACCCACAAAATCGCCACTTAGAAACGTGTTCCCCATCATGTCGAACGAGCATAGGAGAGACTCAAAGCATATTTTTTACCTCAAGGCGGAAGGTGGGCATCTGATGAACATCTTCCGAACTGACGTGTCCTTTTCCTGGAGTAGACTGAGTTAACAGCTCAGTGGTTTAGTTTCTGCAATTATCTCCCAGACCATTTATTGTTGCCCCGCTGGCCTTACTTGACTGCAGGTGCTCGATGGGAAAGAACACACATCCAACGTGGAAACACGATAATAATTTTACGACCACTTATGGAGCACTTCCTGTGTACTGTGATCCATATTATTCACACATTATACTATTTAGCCCCCCCACCATCAAACAATGATACAGACATTCACACCGGTTTTAAAATAATAGAGGTTCAGAAAGTTCCGGTACGTGGGTAAGTAGCAGAGCTGGGGCTTCAGGCTCTCCGTAAAAAGCTATAAACCCTAGACTTAAATCACTACCTGATTCTTAGTTGATGGAATTTTCAGGGCACACGTTTTTTGAGATGCGTGGCTTCTGTGGAAAAGGAAGGGCCTTATCGCCCAGACAGAATCATGGCTCAGAGCCAAGGAGGTTAAGACCCAACGGAGTGGCCCAGCCCCCTGGAGAAGACGAGAAAGGATAAATGAACTTTCATTTTCTTTGTCATGCTTTTATCCATCTACAAGGGGCACCCATTACAAAAATCATTCTTCCCAAGAGAAGATGGCACTCTGCGCAACGGTGGGCTATTTTATCTCATTGTTTTCCTTTCCTTTCTGAACATTAAACGGCCAAGTTTGATCTGCATTTGTTCAAACGACCTTCCGTTTCTCAGACGGAACAGGAAAATGTCATCAAAGGCCACTGGTGTATGTGAGCACTCCGTGAGGCCTGAAACAGCTTCAGTGGTCCCCTGTCTTCTCTTCCCAATGCCCTGCATCCGTAGTCTGTTGTTGATCCACGCTTTGAGCCGGCTATTTTGGACAAGCCACACAGACAGAAGCTTCTTTGGCCCCCGGGGGGAACTGGGAAAGGCACCCGAGCTAGCTCAGGGGCGCCCCCTCTGGGGGACAGGAGAAGGACGGGCTGACGGTCCCCGCTTCCTTGAAAGGAATCATTAGTAACCAGTGCAGAATCTCTTCCCCACGGGGCACAAAGCCCTTTTCACTTCAGCGGCCAGCAAACACTGACTGCGCTCCTGTTCAGAACTTTGTTAAAAGACAGCAGACAGGTTACCTCTTAGAGCAATAGGATCGACACCTTACCCCTCTCCCCCACCACCACCCCCGGGGGAGTTTATGGAACTCCGCACTTCAACCAATACTCTTACACCCATCATCATCTCGTTGAATTTAAATAAATGAACCAGTTGAGCAAAAGCAAAATAATTCCGTCCTCAAAAATAACTGTGAATGAGCCCGTGGTTTCTGTTCCTCAGGGCTTTGCACTGTTCATTACACCCATGTAATTAGTCTCACCTCTGCTACCAGCCTCTTGGGGGCCTCGACGCCTCCTTGGGGAGCAAGGAAACCTGAAAGAAAATCCGCGCGGAGAAGCGAGCGGGGCTTAGGGTCACTGGCATTGATGCGATGCAGATTCCTTGCGGGTCCACGTGTTCATCTGGGTCACCCGGTTTGGGTTGAGCGCTCTTGGGGGGTCTGTCCTCAGCAGGTGCCGGCCACGGGGCAGGACACAGAACTTGCCTTCGTTCTCGGAAAGCAAAACCTCGTGACACGGCATAGGGAGAGACATACTGCCGGGGCTTTGGCAAAGAGAGGGGTGTGCTGCCTGCCGCCCCGCAGAGCTCTGCCAGGGTGCCAAAGAGCATGTCCCCACAGGGCCCCCGGGGGCTCCAACTGCCTCCTCACCCAGCACCCTTGCTCACGCAGGGTCTCCGGCCTCTGGCCTCTTGGGCCCCTCCCTCCTGCTCTCTTTACACCTTGTCCTTTCCTGTCCAGGGTCTTGCACTATTCTCCTGCCTTCTCCAGCCCTGCCTCCTCCCACCCACTCATTCGCTCATATTTACTGAGCAGCCACCGTGTTATCAGACAGTGTCGTAGGTGTCACAGTCATGGCAGGGAACAAGACAGAGCCCACGCCCTTCTGGGCTGTCCATTCAAGCCAGAGAGAGAGAGAGAGACACGGCAAACAGATGCACATTCAACAGACATACCCTGGTTACCTCGTGGTGCTGCGAAGAGAGAGAAAACAGAAACGGGTAGGATGAGATGCGAAGGGGAGACTTGTGACCCAGGCAGCGGTTCTCAGTCAGAGGAGAGTCCACCTCCCTCGGGACGTTTTACGACGCCTGGAAACACTCTCTACTGCTACCACTTTGAAGGTGCTGCTGGTAGCAGGTGGGGAGAGGCCAGGGAGGCTGGGAATCCTACAGTCCACGGGAAAGCCCCACAGAGCAGGGAATGATCTGGCCCCGCGTGTCACTAGTCCTGACCTCGAGACACCCTTGAGACAGGGCCTCGTTCGGATTCTAAAGACACAGGAGCAGCATCTGTGACAGGGGGCGGACCATCCAAGGAAGAGTCTGCCCCCAGACCTGAGATCCGCCCTTCCGTGGGGAGGCCAGGGCCGCGGTCCAGCGACGGGCAGAGAAGGTCAAAGGTAAAGCCGAAGCGTGACCCTGAGTGTCCATCACCATCTTCAGCAGCGAAGGCCTCTCCTTACAAGGGCAGCAGCTGGGGATCGCAAACACCATTCGTATTCCTGATGCTTCCACGATTTTCATTTTGACCACTGTTTGAACATAAAAGTTGCTGCTAAAGATTTGCCCAAAATCAAATACAAGGTACTGTACCCAGGGGCGCCTGGGTGGCTCAGTCGGTTAAGGGGCTGGCTCTTGATTTTGGCTCAGGTCGTAATCTCATGATTCGGAGCCTGCTTGGGATTTTCTCTCCCTCTCCCTCTCCCTGTCCCTCTCCCTCTCCCTCTCTCATTGTCTCTCTCAAAATAAATAAATATATCTATATCTATATCTACATCTATATCTAGACTGTCCCCAAAGAGTACCTCGGATGTCTACACTTGGATTTGACTCCAGTTCTGCCATTTATTAACTTCTACACGGTTACAGCAAGGATTCAGTGAGGTGATGTATGCAACCGTATGGTAGAACTCCTGGCATCCAGTCGTCTCTGTCTGGTGGCTGTGAAGGTGGCAAGGATGAGAGAAAGAAAATACACACATTAGTTAGTTCGTTAGTTAGTTAGTTAGCTAGTTAAGCAGCTCCTAATCAGGTGTTTTCTGGGCTCTCAGCCCCATATTAGTACTGTTAAAAAAAAAAAGGGTAAGGGAGAAGATATGCGGTCTCTGACTTCCAGGAACTTAAAACGTCTCCCCCAAAGAACACACACATCTTTCTAGGCATCGAGGGAAGACAAAACTTTCACCTTTGCCCCTGCCCCACCTCAATTTCACCACCACCACCCCCGCTTGGCCTCAAAACTGTTAGATAGAAAAGCCCCTGAAGACTGAGGCTAAAACACCCATTCTATACGTGAGGAAACTGAGGCCCAGGGAGCCTCAGCCATCTGGTGCTGCCAGATGGAGTGGGGCCGGACTGTTGCCGTCGGGCGCGGTGGGGAGAGGAGCTCACAGGGAGAGGGCTGATTACGGGACGGCTTCTAGAAGGGGGGCAAGTTAGAGGTGAAGGGGTCCGAGCGTATCCCCGTCAAGGGCTCCGAGAGATCCCCCGTGTGTGGTAGGCCATCTGAGACTTTCTTATTTCCGTGCCTGCGTATTTCTCTATTCTTTTCTTCTCCCACCAAAATACACGCTCTCTGAGCCCAAGCTCTTTGGGTATCTGGTTTGTCTCCATAGCTGCCCTCCCTAACCCCCCCAGTGGAACAGTCGGTAAACTCGGGAGGAGAATTCACCACCTCTGCACATGGCCAAATGCTCGGTCGGAAGCTCAGAGGGCGTGATGAAAACCAAACTTCTGTCTCTTAGCCTTTCTCAGGCAGAAACCCCCACTACAGTTAAAACACAAAGACAGTCAAACCCAGCAGCCACCGATTTTTATTATTGCCTTTGTCAGCAGCAACAATAGTTTTTAAAGGGTAGAGAAGTCAACAGCGGACCAGCATCGTGTATGTAGTACTGGATTCTTTCCGACATATTAGCAAACTCTTTTTTAATCGTGGCTTTTTTTTAATCAGGCTATTTTTAATCGCCTTCTTAGTTGGGCCTCTTGTCTCTTCCCAAAGGGTTGGGCTGAACCAGGTAGAATCCGTGCTGGAGGGGACGGCAGTGGGGTGGCAAGGTCTTGGGCTCAAATATCACCGGAATGATGATGTGCGCTCAGGCGACCTGAAGGTGCAGCCAGGATAGAGCCAACTTTGCTACGAGAGAACCCAAGTTTGTAGCCAGAGACCGCACAGCACTTCACATCAAATCTACAAAAAGAAGGGGCACCTGGGTGGCTCAGTCGGTAGAGCGTCCGACTTCAGCTCAGGTCGTGATCTCACGGTCTGTGAGTTCGAGCCCCATGTCTGGCTCTGTACCGACAGCTCGGAGCCTGGAGCCTGCTTCGGATTCCGTGTCTCCCTCTCTCTCTGACCCTCCTCCGTTCATGCTTTCTCTCTCTCTGTCTCAAAAATCAATAAACATTAAAAAAAAAGAAGAAGAGGGGTGCCTGGGTGGCGCAGTCGGTTAAGCGGCCGACTTCAGCCAGGTCACGATCTCGCGGTCCGTGAGTTCGAGCCCCGCGTCGGGCTCTGGGCTGATGGCTCGGAGGCTGGAGCCTGTTTCCGATTCTGTGTCTCCCTCTCTCTCTGCCCCTCCCCCGTTCATGCTCTGTCTCTCTCTGTCCCAAAAAATAAATAAACGTTGAAAAAAAAATTAAAAAAAAAAAAAAGGAAGAAAGTAAAGGATGGAAACCAGAAAGCAAAGAGCCATGTCTGTGATTGGAAGAGTCCAAGTAAGGTATCATGATTGAGGATGGGAGGAGGGTGCAACTTGAATTTGTAAAGGTGGAAAAGAAGCGTCTTCATTGGGTGGCTGCACCAGATGTGGGCAGAAGGAGAGTTCAATGTCGCTTACAGAGCGGTCGCCCGGCGGTCGCCTCCCACTCACAGGCCCTGGGTACATGGAACGGGCAAGAGAGATTTGGTAGGGGACCGAGTCTGACAGGCATGTGGCCTCTTTTTCTCTGAAGGCTTGTCCTCACTTGCTTTTAATCCTACAAAGGGCTTCCATGTGGGGTGAGAAGCAGCGTAAACATTCCATCAATGTTGAGTCCTTACCACTTGTAAGGAATGATACCAAAGCAAAAGTCCTTTCACTGGAGCAAATGGCAACTTTATCTAAAACGGGCACTTTAAATAATGTCCTAAAGAATTCAGAAGGAAACAACCAGCCACGGAGAAGGAAGCGCTTCCTGAGCCCACAGTGGGTTGTCTATACCCACTCTTTCATCCACAAGCACTGATATCTCTCCAAACACCTGTCTTCACTAGATAATTCTACTGCCCTTCTCTTTGCGGCTTGTGCAGACACAATCCTTCCTCTCTGGGCAGCGGACAGCACTGCCCAGTACGAGGTTCAAGGACAGACGTCTGCAGGGGCAGTGGGGCTCCTCAGGAATCCCCTTCTGCCTTGGCATTGGCAGTCAGTCTGGGGCTGCCGGCATCTGCCGTGCCTTATCAGTGCAGCTCAGGAGGCAGGATGAAGTGACTTCACCAGGCCTGGAGAAGAATCGCTAATCAGGATGGTTCCGGAACATCTCTTCAGACGCCTAATAATAAATGCTTCTGTGGCGGTGGCCTCGCCCTGATTCTTCCGTAGGGAAGGATGACAAAGTCAAGGCTACCACCCTGGTGGCAGAATTACTGCCCGTGACCCCCGCTACACTCAAGGAATTGGCTTTTACACAGCCTGTTTAAAAAAAGGACACACGACAAACCTCTCAAAGGTCAGTGGAAACGGGCACAATCTGTTTTAAAATCTCAGTTGAGAAAAAAAACACACAGAGTGAAAGAACATACAAGATTAATGATCTCCCCGCAGTGCAGGGAGAAATCAACACCAGCTGGGGGACAGATCTGTCAGAGGCAATGAACGCCATGAGCAAAGGCTGTTGATAAGTTCATTTGGTGCGGAATTTGAAATATGATTTATAGATGCACACAGCGCAGAGAAGAGCGTCACTCTTCGCAGAGTGTAAATACCTCCAGAACACGCAGGGCCCAGCTCCAGAATTCAATTTCTTTCTTTCTTTTTTTTTTTTGACTTCTCATTTTATCCTGACCCTGTTTCGTGGTTGCCATACAACTCGTGGGATATGAAGTAGGAGAATCATTAATATCAGTTGGGTCTTCTGTTAAGGCGTAATAAAGGAAATGTGTTTGCAATACGCATGTTTGTAATAAAATCCTCTCGAAAAGTCAACTTCTTATTTGCAAGGACACTTGCTGATTCAAATATTTTGGAGGTAGAAACACACGATGTCTCACTTCCATGTAGTTCCTTATATCAAACCTGAAGCTGGAGAGAGATTCCATTCCAGTTGTGTTGATACCTTGGCTGGTAACGTCCCCGCTGTGGAAGGTCACCACCTCTACCATGAAAGCATGATGCCCTACAGAGAGAAAATAAATGCAAACTACATTACGTGATACGACTGATTTTAAAATATTTTCCCCAGACATTAGACTGAATGAACTTTGGAACTTAAATCCCCAAATGTAATAAATGAAACGAGGGTTTGAAGCCGTTAAGTCATCTAAATGCAGCCAGCATGCAACTTCCTTCCCCAAACCTTTTGCCAAAGCGTATCTTAGTGCAACCAGTGGCCTTAGATGCCCCCTCTCCCTGCACATCTCCGTGATCCCAAGTGGGTCAAGCGGCAAAAACTTCATTGGCCAAACAGGACAACGGAAGAAAGCAGGAGGACCGTGATTGCCCACAAATTAGGGCAGCCCTGTCAGCCGAGGGCCAGTCAGGGTCCTGGAATCTTTGGATGTTAGAAGTGGATAATCACTTGGAGGTTCGGTACAGGGCAGCAAAATCAAGGCTTCCAGGTCACCCGCCTGGTTCATGGACTGGAATCCAGCGTGGCTAAGTCCTCTCCCAAACAAAACAGAACAGAACAAACACAGACGGTAACTAGGCGGCCTCTAAACCATGCGTTAGCTCCAGCCCCAACTACGTTGCGGCTAGCACAGACAGCAGAAATCCGGAGGAGTCAGGAGGCCTTTCCAGCGATAATCAGCAAAGAATTAAATCTCAAGTTTACGATTTTAGCCCAAAGAGGTTTTCTTTAACGGCAAAAAAGAGGGAACGACTTTGTACTTAATGAATGAGGAGCACCACAGCTTAGGTGTGGATACAAGGGTCAGCTAAAAACGGGTAGCTGGGTGTGTTTGGTGTGGTGTGGTCGTAGTTTGGCTGCGGCTGGGTGTTTTTAACCATGAAATTGGTATCGGAAAATGAGAAAAAGAGGGTCTTTCCAGACCTCTTTCCAGACCAGGAAAAGAGGGTTTCCAGATCCTGGGGAGAAAGTAAAACATTTTAGAGAAGTTTCAGATACTATCTTCCTCTTATAATTGGGGGTACTTGTATGTGTGCATGCATACGCATGGACATGTGTATACATGTGGACATGTGTGGACACGTGGACGTGTGTGGCAATGTGTACACGTAGACATGTGCATGTATGTACATGTGGGTGTGTGCATGCGTGTGCACATGTGTGTGGGCACATGCACATGTATAGGCAGACATGTGCACATGGATACATGTGTATACATGTACACGTGCATGTGTGTGCATGTGTGTACATATGGACGTGTGGACGTGTGTGTATTGTGTACATGTCAACATGTGTGTGTGTATCTGGACGTGTGTGCATGTATGTGGACATGCATATGGATTATGTGTGTGTGTGCT
>NW_024412467.1:12348993-12354899 GCF_014898765.1 Herpailurus yagouaroundi
TGTGTGTGTGTATCTGGACATGTGTGCATGTATGTGGACATGCATATGGATTATGTGTGTGTGTGCTCATGTGTGTGGACATGTGGGTGGGTGTGTGTGTGTGGACATGTATGTGTATTGTGTACCTGTGAACGTGTGTGTGCGTGTGTGTGTCTAGATGCATGTGCATGTGTGTGGACATGTGGGCATGTGTGTGCATGTGTGTATATGTGGATGTGTGTGCACGTTGAAGTGTACACGTGTGGACATGAAAAATGAACTTTAATTTATTTTTGTGTCTGAGTCATTTCTAAAGAATCTTACACCCCCTGACGTTTTTCCTTCCTGTAGCTGCAGGAACCCTTCATAGAAACTCGGTTCTCCCTCTGCCACTCTGCTGAGACCACATCATGAAGAGAACATCTGCGAGTGAGCAGGAAATTCATTCCCCCCCTTCCCGGGGCCCGAAAAGAGAAAAATAATCAAATGGTGAAACCCCAGTATTTGCGTACCCATACGATGGGTTTGGTTTCTCCAGGGCTCACTTTCATCTCAAGCGATCCTTTCTGCGCCCCCACCACCCACACCCTGGCCCCTCAGCCGGGAAGGGGGGATGTGTCCAGCTGTCCCCGTGGTGACGGCGATGAACATGTGAGGTATAACAAAAAGCCGCTCAGCCTGCAAGAGAAGCGCTGGTCTGGACGGAGGGGCTCGCGGACATCGTGCCATGAAGTGTTATCATCATATTTCCAATTTTAAAAATCAATCCTGCCCAGAAGCATGAAGATTTCTTTCTACTTTATTTTTCTTGTGTGTGGTCTAGTACTTTCCCCAAAGCATGTACCTGTCCGTGGGTGCACACTTCAAGAACTAGCTGAACTGGGGCGCCTGGATGGCTCAGTTGGTTAAGCATCTGACGCAGGCTCAGGTCGAAGTCTCATGGTTCGTGGGTTCGAGCCCCACGTTGGGCTCTGTGCTGACAGCTCAGATGCTGTGTCTCCCTCCCTTTCTGCCCCTCCCCCGTTCTCTCTCTCTCTCAAAAATAAATATTAGGGGCGCCTGGGTGGCACAGTCGGTTAAGCGTCCGACTTCAACCAGGTCACGATCTCGCGGTCCGGGAGTTCGAGCCCCGCATCGGGCTCTGGGCTGATGGCTCAGAGCCTGGAGCCTGTTTCCGATTCTGTGTCTCCCTCTCTCTCTGCCCCTCCCCCGTTCATGCTCTGTCTCTCTCTGTCCCAAAAATAAATAAAAAAACGTTGAAAAAAAAAATTAAAAAATAAATAAATAAATATTAAACAAATTGAAAATAAAAAGAATTAGCTGACGAAACAAAACAATATACACACATGCATTATGCATATTACATATAATAGAATATGTATATTCCAACGAGGATAGTCAGGATAACCCCAAAAAAACAACCCCCAAACCTCAGTGGCTCGATACGGTATTGGCTCACCCTTTGTTCATGTCACATCTGAAGCGGAACAGTGACTTGATTCCAACGGGTGACTCAGGAATCTCATTTCTCTCCATCTTGTGTTGCCACCACCTTAAACACGAGTCCTTCCAAGGTTGTCACAGGAGAGCGTGGGCCACTGCACACGGGGTTTCGCGCCAGGCCTAGAAACCCCTCACATCTCTCTCCCAGCCACATTCCCTTGGCCCAAACCCAGTCATATGGCCCCAGCCTAACTACAAGGGCAGCTGGGAAATGCATCCTCCCAGGGTGCAGGGAAGAGAAAACCAGATTGAAATGTAGCCAATCTCTGCCAGAGGTGATGTTTTCTTCAGTCTATTAAGTCATTAAGCTTTGAGTGTGCTAAGCAATGGAAAGAAAGAAAGAAAGAAGGAGGAAGGAAGGAAGAAGGAAAGAAAGAGAGAGGGAGAAGGAGAAAGAGAAAGAGAGGGAGAGAGGGAGAGAAAGAGAGAGAGGAAGGAAGGATGGATGGAAGGGGCTAAAAAAGCTGTTGTTACTCTGACACAATCAGGTCTTTGATCCGACTTAGTATCACCAGATGCCGGACCAAATGAGAACTAAACCAAGGGGCAAAAACCCACTGTACAGACCTAAAAAGTTACCTTTCGTTCCAAACTACACGGACGTCTCAGTTCACAGGAACTGGTGTGCCCACGGAGCGTGCCAAGATCTGAAGTCCCCCTTGGAACACTACGGTGGTCAGGCCTGGAGGCCAGCGCATCGAGAGGGCCCTGGCGGAGAAAGACGGGAAGAGCCAGTCTTGGGAATTATTCCACAAGCACAGTGCTCTGTAGGGAAACCAGGACCAGGGCTTTAGGTAGCAAGTTACATGAGACACATCTACTGAAGGATGTGGGGGCCCAGGACCATCCCTGGCAGGGTGGGGATGAGCCGGTCCACCTATCCCCACACACGTCGTGTGCCCCTCCTGTGTCTCCTGCCCTGGGTGGGGCGCCGCCATCTACCCAGCTGCCTAAACCTCCTTTCGCCCCTGCAGAGTCCCCACCCTGCTGATTCCACCCGGCTGCCCCCCCTCCTCGTTCACCCCACTGTCTTTATGCCACTGCCATGGCCTTAGTCCAGGCTCAGCATCGGCCTCTGGGCTTCTGCAACAGCCTCTCCCTGGTCTCCCCGCCTCCACCTAGTCTCACCTCATCCGCTCTATGCTTTGTGCTGCAATCCAGAGTGTTCTTTCCAAAACACAAAGCTGATCATGCCAACCCCCTGGTTTGAACTTTGTAATAGACCCCGCTGCCTTCAGGATGAACTTTAGGACCCCTGGTGTGGCCAGCAAGGTCTCACATCATCGGTGCCTTGCTCGGTTCTCCAGCATCACCCCCGCCCCCACTGCCCCTTCTCCCCAACAGCCCACGGGCACACGACGCTCCAGGCAAACCACCCGAGGGTCCCAGGGGAACACAGGCTCCATCGTCACCAGAGATGGGCTCCCTCCTCTGTGTGCTTCCGTCTCCCACCCCCTCCCCAGGGTACCTCCCCCTGTCTCCGAAGGGGGCGGAGAGAAGGCTGCTTCTCTGTGGCGAAGCAGAATTATTTGAACGTGGCGCCACCGTGACCAGACTTAGCATCAAAGTGCCAGGCCATTGTTTGATCAGCACTGGGGTCAAAACACAGCTATTAAGAGAGATATGCCTTCGCTAGTATAGACTAGCCCGGGGTGTGGCCACAGAGGCACTCCACAGAGCAGCCCTGAGGCACTTTTATGTGCTTGAGAAGCCCAGGGGGCACTGGTGGAGAGAGACCTCCCTGAAATGGAGGTAACCACGGGCCCCCCGCCCTCGTCCCCCTTTTCACGGATCTGAGCCCATCTCAGCCCTCTCTCCCAGAAGCCTTCAGGAGCCCAGGGCAAAGGGGGACCCCTTGGACAGCCAGACACAACCTGGTGACGCCGTTCACAAGTGTCCAAGTCTTAGGACTGGAATTATCCCACGGGGAAGCTTGCCGCATCCTGAAGGAGGAGGCGTGGGCCCCAAACAGGAAGGGCTTCAAGGGGGCCCTGGAACAGCAGATGGCGGGTGGGAGGATAAGCCTGAAGCAAGGGGAACGCCCTGGTGGCATACTCAGCGAATCTCCTGCTGATGGCCCAAGGAGGGGACTGGAAGCCGGCCAGTGCCTTCAACGCTCAACGAAAGGGGCTGCGCCATGTCTGGGGGACTTTCTGAGGGAAGCCAAGTTTGTGACCTCAAGCGTATCATCACCTGCAGGGGGTGGGGGGACAATGATGAGGGAGAAGAGTGGAGGAGAGGGTTTCTGCCTGTCTGGAGGGGCTGGGAAGGCAGGAAGGGGAGGGGTTCCCTGTTCTCTTTCCCTTCCTGAAGCCAGACAAGGGGCCTGTAAGGGAACCCCTTGAGGAACGTGATGTGACCCCGGAGTCTGGAGGACGCAGACAGAGACTGGCGCCTGGCCCCTGCCTGCAGCGTTCTGGAAACCGGTCCAACCAGAGGCACCCTGATGGGAGAGCGCGGGGAGAAGCAGGTTGGGGGGGCATGGGGGTGGGGAGCGGCCTGCTTTCCCAGAGCTCGGAAGAGGGAGAGAGCGTTTCCCACAGACCAGAGCGGGCCCTGCACAAGGTCATGGGGCTCGAGCTGCCTTGAAGGGAGCACTCCCAATGGGGTGCCTGGAACAGCAAGAGAGCACAAGAGAAGGGTCTGCGAAGGGTAGAGCTTCAGAAGGGTCGTCACCTGCACCTGTGCACCAGGGAGCCATGCCTTGAACGGACGGCCCCAAAGGGGGTCCCCCAGAGGGACACTGTCAAAGAACTCACAAAGATCCGAGCTCACGTTGGGGCACCCGGCCCTGCCAGAGGCCAGCAGCGACGAGGCTCCCACGCCCTGTCTCTCCTCCCTCCCCCTCAGCCCGGAGGGGAGGTCGAGGCAGCCCAGGGAGCAGACAGGAGTGTAAAAGGGAAGACGAACACAGACGTAGCAGAGAAGCAGACCTCACTGCCATTCTCCTCACTGCGGGCTGCTGGGTGAGCAGCTGGAAACTGGAGGCACTGAAGCTTTGATCTTAGACTCAACGAGATTAAGGGAGGGAGGCCGCCCACGAGGGCCTAAAAGTGACCAGAGAAGCATCGGGACCAGACAGGCATGCGGGAAAGTCCGGGGGGGAAGGGCAATGGGTGGTGAGGAAACATGGATTTTTCCTGCCTGCGTGGCCCCCCGGACTGGCCCGCTCGGTGACCTGGCTACACCCGCTACCCTGGGCCATACCCCCGGTCAGCGGAACCTTTGGGCCTTACTCAGACGAGGGAGCTCTCGGACATCTTGGATTGCCACTCACCTGGGCTTCAGGAAAGCTTCGCTTTGGGGCAGTAAACAAAGCTGCCCCACACCCCTGACTACCCTTTCTCAAAGTTGGGTTATCCAGAGCTGGGGTGGGGGTGCACCTTGACCTTGACCTCCTGAAGCCACCAGGGCTATGGAGGCAGCCTGTATGATTCCACTTGGAGAACATTCTTCGCTCACCATGGAGCCTCCAGACACGCTGCGCTGTCTTCAGGGGAGGGAAGGAAGGGAGGGCCACATGCAGGCAGCCGAGGGACTTCTGCGGGGACATCCTGGGAGTTTTGTTCAGCCTGCCTGGTGAGGGTTGTCGACTCCAGGCACAGACCCAAGAGCTAGGACATGTCAGGCTTTGTTCAGCCAGGCTCCCCTGTGATTGAGAGAGCACGTGAGTTTGGAAGCAAAACAAGCGGGCAACTGTTTAAAGCAGCTGAGTGAATCCAGCGGCCTTTCTCTGACCCGGGAGAGGGAGCAAAGAAAGAGACTTGGAGAGAATCAATCCCTCCCAGGGATCCCTCCCTCAGGTAGGGAAGACGGGGCTTTTCTGCGCACGCGAGGTTTTCACAAGCTGAAGTACCAGGATATGGGTATTTCTCCCTACTTAGTTTTCTTTCTGCAATTCTTTTGGGGGGCAGAACCGTGTGTGCGCGTGTCTGTGCGTCGGTGTCTGGGTCTCTTAGGACCGCTGTAGCAAATCACCACAAACTTGATGGCTTGGAGCAACAGAAACGTCTTCTCCCGCTGTTCTGGAGGCTTCAGGTCCCAAACCGAGGGGTCAGCATGGCCGCGCTCCCTCCGAAGGCTCTGGGGAAGGACCCTTCCTTGCCTCTTCCAGCTCCCGGTGGCCCCAAGCCTTCCTCGCCTCGTGGCTGCCTTGTTCCGACCTCTGCCTCTGTCTTCACGTGGCCCCCTCTCCTCTGATTGTTCCCCTCTGCTTTTCTCCTGTCTCTTTTAAGGATACTCGTTTGTCATTGGAGTCAGTGGCAATTTGGATAATCCAGAATGATCTTATCTTGAGATCCTTAATTATTTGTAGTCATGTCTTTGGCGGGGCCGGGGGGGGGGGGGGGGGGGGGGGGAAGAGAAAAAAGAGGGGGGAACCAGACGAGGGGGAACAGAGAGCAAAAACAAAATGTTAAACTTGG
>NW_024412467.1:12354999-12397794 GCF_014898765.1 Herpailurus yagouaroundi
CCGGTTAGGGAAGAACATCGTTCAACCCACTGCAGGAGGGCAAAAAGACAGCAAGAAAATGATGAACTATTTAGGCTCCAGGAATAAGGAACTGGGATTTTTAAAAAAGAAAAGAGAAAAGAAAAGAAAAGAAAAGAAAAGAAAAGAAAAGAAAAGAAAAGAAAAGAAAAAGAAAAATTCTCTCTTTCTGGAGGTATGAGGCCAGCCTGTCCTAGTCTCCATACAGGACATCACAACAGGGACCCCCACACCGCTGCCTCTTTGGAATCTCTAGATGTGGACCAGTTGGAGGCCTTAGGATCAAGAAGACATAGGGCTTTGCACCAAGCCTCCCCCCCTCTTCTGCTGGGTGGTGCCGGATGGCAACATCGGTGATCGCAAGGAGCCGGAAAGTCGTTCTCGGTTAAGCGACCCACTTCGGCTCAGGTCATGATCTCGCAGTTTGTGAGTTCGAGCCCCACGTCAGGCTCTATACTGACAGCTCAGAGCCTGGAGCCTGCTTCGGGTTCTGTGTCTCCCTCTCCCTCTGCCCCTCCCCTGCTCACGTTCTGTGTCTCTCTGTCTCTCAATAATAAATAAAGCGTTAAAAAAAAATAGAAAAAAAGAAAAGAAAAACAAGGAACAAGTGGATCCTCAGGGGGTTAGACCTGGCGACGAGCAAGCTATTCCTGATGGGTTGAATCTAGCATTTTCTGGCTTTATGATCCCAAGTTTCTAAGCCACAGTTCTGTTGTGCCTCCAAAAGGCTTTGTGGAAAAGGGGTTACAGGACTCGAGGCCGTGGGCTGCTCTTCAAGAGGTATTTATGGAAACCGTGTTAGGCGACAGGTGCCTGCAGGGAGGTTCAACCTGGCTGGGGAGAGGGAAATCAGAGTAATAAGAAGAGTGTTCTGTGTGTCCTTTAGCCAAGAATTTGAGCCAGTGACTCCAGGGTGGGATGCCATGCATATAAAAGCATAAGGAATTGCTAAGTAAATTTGCCTGACACCCAAGTGCCCCAGACCCCTCTAGCCTACATGAGTCACATGCTCAGTAACACCTTGAAGACAGTGGTCCAAGGCCTGTATTCTATGACGCCCCAAATGACACCGTCTGGCTCTTGTCTGCTCCTCCGGCCCACGTCCAGTCACCCGCATGGACTGGACTCTGGCTTTTCCGGGGTTTCTGTTGTTTCCAGAACTGCTCTGCTCAAGCTTGAACCCTGGACCATCCCTTAATGCTAAATATAGATTATAATAATTAACAAGGTTTTGGTGAAAGCGTGGGGATAACAGAAGCTTCGGCTGCTCTTGGAGCCAATGCACCAAGACTTCCTCGGGTTTCCATTGGACACCGTTCTCCGTAGGCCCTATCCCATGGTCATGATGAAAAGGCCAACCCAGCTTCCAAAGGGCCATGTCTTCCCAACTTGGAGTCCAAATGGGTCTTTTCTGAGGCTTCCACAGAAGGGCGGAAAAAAGTTGTTTCTAGAAGGAAATCATCTGAGATTTGCAATTCTGCCCTCAGTGAAGACATTTTAATTATGGAAAACATTTAGATTCTTTATTCCAGAAGATGATCTGGGATTTAGGAGTTTCATAAAGAAAAAGTCCATTAAAGTGTTATTCTGCACATAATGAAGAAGTCTGTCTTCTCTCTGTGGAGAAAAAGAAACAGTACAGGCTTCAAAGCTCCTTCACATATAGGTGTTGTTGTTGTTGTTGTTGTTGTTGTTGTTGTTGTTGTTTAGAAAATGAAAAAAAGAGACTCTAGACTCCCCCGGAGCACACTGTTCTATGCAAAGAATAAAAGGATGGAAAGAAGGGAGATGGGAGGGAGGGAGACAGAGAGAAGACCTGATCACTTACAGAACTTGGTCATATAGCATTTTAGTTTTTTGATTACTCATTTGTCCCTCACTATACCAAGCAACTAAGACAGAAACTGTCTCTTCATAAATTGTATATCCCTGTGTGCTTACTTTGGCCTAACAGGTGGTCCATGAAAGTCGATGGATGGATGGATGGATGGATGGATGGATGGGAGGAAGGAATAGCATGGATGGATGGATGGATGGATGGTGGAAGAAGGAAGAAAGGAGGAAGGAAGGAAGGAAGGAAGAAGGAAGGAAAAGTGTGCTTAAAATAGTGTGTTAAGGCAGGCAGGCATTTTTTTCCTTCCTTTATACCATTTGAAATGAAACACAATTCTATCAGCCTTTTCGCTTTTGTTGGTGATTCTCATGGAGGTGGGGGTGTGGTGAGAGTGTGCAAACTTTCAGGTCACATTTGGGGGCCTGGTGTAGTGTACAAGCGACAAGTTCTCACTGCCAGCATGAAAGGGACTGAGCTTCCAGGCTGCAGATCCTGGAGGAGAAACCATGTGGAATATTTTTTAACCTTCCGTGCCTGACATCTGTCTGAGCTTTTGTAGAGTGAAGAGCTCTTTCAAAGAATGACCTTATTTGAATTCTCACAGCCGCCTGCCAGGAGTCTCCACTAGGCATCTCCAGTGTGCACAGGGAGAAACTGAGGATAACCAAGTTACGGGACCCATCTAAGGTCAAGAAGCTAGAACTTGAATCTAGGTTTCCCGGCTCTCAGCCCGGGACTTATCCCATTTGACCACAAATAGGAACACAGTACTGGCTGTGTCTTCATGTCACAGGAAACGATGGGCTTTGTTCATTTTTAATGTCTCAAGAGTCTATGCATCCAAAGCAGACACCAGTTACGGACTTGATGCATCAACCGTGAGGGAACGAGCCGTCTCCTACTCTCTGGGCAAAGATTCTACTTGAGTCATATTTAATCACACTCAGCAGAATGCCAAAAAGGGATCAGATCAACTAGAGGGAAAAAAGCAAGGTGTACTTATACAGCCGATACGGGAGAGGCCCCTTGAAGATGCCCCTCTGAGCACCAGGGTGGTGGAGGAAAGACCCCTGGACCAGGCAGCGGGGGCCACACTTGTGAGCCCACCCACTCCGCCGTGACGAGCCAGTGCGTCCTCGGGCGGGCCACTGTGTTGGGCATGCACCAATGGAAGCACAAGATGACGAAAGCTGACTCGTGGAGGTGGCGCCGGGGGATCAGGTGGGGCTGTCGGGCTGCCCTGAGACAGGATCACAGGCACCGGGAGAGAAAGGACACATACGGGCTGCCCCTGCTTCGAGGTCAGCTGCCGTACTCAGGGGATGCCATGCCCGGGCACAACGTCGCCAGGGCAGGGCTCACGGCCGAGACTTCTGAGTACGTAGAAGCAGAAGCATGAAGGAATGAGAAACCGTGCTCAAAGCCAATCAGGGTCAATGCCCCCCACCTCCGTGCTGCCCACCCCCAACCCCGAGCCCCCAGCAGGCATTCGGGTCGCTTCCTTACTGTCCCAGCCGCAAACTCCACCGGCCCCTTAGCCTGCGAAGAGGCAGCAGGAAGAAGACGATGTGGCAGAAAGAGGACAGGTTTCTGACTCACACACGCCTAATCAGAGGCTGGCTCTGTAAACCACTGGCTGTCGACTCAGCTCAGGTCGTACAACTGCACAGGCTGCTTCCCTCATCCGCTCGGGGAAAGATGGAAATAATCCACCCCTGACAACCGCAAACCCTCTCTACGGCCTTCGAAGTATCTTGATAGGATCAAAAGCCTTCAAGCACTCGCCTAAAGACTCCTTAACCCTTCCCACGCTTGGAGCACTTACCACACCAGATGTCTGGTCACGCCGGACGAGACCGCACAGGAGCCACGGTTAAACTATTCTGCGTTACGAGTAATAAAATGAAGAAATTAAAGCATGCGTACAGTGGTCCAATCGTGATTAGTTTCTCTGAAAAGCCATATCCCTGAGGAGGCTATCACAAGTTAGGAATCCAATTTGCAGCAAGGTTTTTAGAAGTCGAACTCCTACACCCTGAACTAGCACCGCCTTGAGTTAAACTGTCAAACGTGACTCAGCTTAATCCTGGTTCCCTCGTTCATGGACGTGCTTTCTTATTATACCAAATCTTCAGATCTGTATTTTGCTTAGCAGTGTCATTACTTTGAGGCTCCACAGCGCTACGTGTTTAAAAAAGAAAGCACGGAAGGGGGAAAGGGAGGGGAGGGGAGGGGAGGAAGGAAGACGGAAGGAAGGAAAGGAAACAGAAACAAGAAAAGGAAAGCCTCTCGGTTTCGCGGGATGGCGTGTGACTTCTGCTCCCAAGTTCCACCAATTAGCTCTGGCGCCTAGATTATCTTGGCAGCCTTCTGCATCCCATCACAGATGGTGTGGAAAAGCCTGACTGCTGACTTTCTGGCTCTGCTTTCTTATTTCCTCTCCCCACCGCTAATTTAAGAAAGTCGACATGATACCAGGACTGAGAGTCCTGCCTCACTTCCCCTGCCTTCACCTTCTCCAGCCTCCCACAGCCACATCTCCCACGGGACCCCTCTAGCCCCGGAGCCTGAACTCAGAGCAACAGGAAAAAATCAGCATCCTTAGCCACACGAGCCAGGGTGGTGTGGAATTAAGTTGCAGCCCCAAACGAGGAACCCGTGACCCTGAACTTCTGGGCTCCTGCAAACTCCAGCTGCCTCAAGTCTCAGCACCGCCTGCCCTTGTAGCGTAGATGCACTCCACGGAGGTGAGCTTCTCCTTGGCCCTGCTGACACCCCCCTCGGGTTCCAGTCCCTTACTCACCCTCTAGGCAGGGCCGTGCTAAAGCTTATAGTCCATAAACCATATCCTGGCTCCTCCAGCCTCCCCCGGGGCGGGCCACTCATTTCTCAGGCCCATCAGTAAGTAGACAGGCTTCAACAACCCTATGTGAACCCGTCTTTGATTACAGGCGCGGCCCGGGGCCAGCGTCCTGCCTGGGAAAGGTCCTCAGCCGCATGCAAGCTTCCTTCACACAGCTTCCAGAACGCAGTGGCTGGCTACCCAGGGAAGGCAAGGTGGAGCAGAAGCCTCTGCTAGATGGGAGAGAGCAGAAGAGATGGGGCGGGACAGGGTCTCAGCGGTTTCTGCTGATGAATATTCTGTGGGAATGGAAAGAAAGCAACAGCTTTCCAAGCGCCTCAGGTACTGTGACAAGAACTCCTTCCTGATGGCTGACATGACAGGACCCCGCTGCTGCCAGGGAGGGGCGGGGCACCCTAAGGTCTCTGGGTACCCCAGAATAACAGCTACACTTGGGCCCAGACAGGGCCTTTATTAATACAGCTCTGACCCGTGACTCCCCTGCTCAGTGACTTCCGGCAGTTTCTTCCTGCCTGCGAAACAGCTTGCTTGCCAGCTTCCTTCACAATCGGGGATCAGTATTGTGTCACAGCTCTCCAGAGAAACAGAACCAGGAGGGTGGAGGTGTGTGCACGCGCGTGCATGCGTGGAAAGAGAAGGAGAGACAGAGAGAGGGAGAGGGAGAGATTTTAAGGAATTGGCTCATGGGGACACAGAGACTGACAAGCTCTAAATCTGCAGATCAGGACAGCAGGTTGAGACCCAGAGAGGAAGCGGTGTTGCAGTCTCCTGGCAGAATTTCCTCTTCCTCCGGGAAGGCCAGTCTTACTGCCGTAAAGGCCTTCAACTGATTGGATGAGACCCACCCACGATGCTGCTCTACCCAAAGTCCACCGATTTAAATGTTCATCTCATCTAAAACAAACCTTCACAAAAACACGTGTAGAACAACGTTTGATCAAATATCTGGGTACCATGGCGCAGCCAAGTTCACACATAAAATAAACCATCACACACATGGTTTTCCAGCTTCTTTTTCCAACATGGTCCTTACACGAGCCCCTTTTCTGGCCACTCAGAGGCTAGTAACTATTCCTCGGATACACCAGGCTCTGGGCCTTGTGCATCCCTGAGTCCTCCCAGGACCCTATTTCTCTGTCTTAGCACATTTCATTGTAATGAGGTGTTGACCTGCCTGTCTGTCCACCGGATTTTTCTACCTCCTCAAAGACACTTTCAGTCTTATTCATCCTTATTCAGCCAGCATCTAACACAGCAGTTGGAACTCAAAGACCTTCCGTGGATGTTTGTGGAACAAAAGTCAGTCCAGAAAGCTAAAGACCCACACCAAAGGTGAGGGCTGATGGAATTGACCCTGAAATGGACAAGGAGCTGAGAGCCCGAGAGGCCACAACAAAGCCCAGATTCGCTTCTGGCTCGGGGAAATCTCGGAAGGCTTTCTCAAGGAGATGGCTTTTGCGTTGTGCGCTGGAGAATAATGGGATTTCAATAGGTAGGGAAGGGGGAAGGGCATTCCAGTGAATGAATGGCTTCAGTTAGGGCACAGAAGTGGGAAAATGCAGAGGGGTCCAGGAAAGTGGACAGAGTGGCCGCAGTGTTCTTAGAACACAGGCTCCTGGGGCGCCTGGGTGGCGCAGTCGGTTAAGCGTCCGACTTCAGCCAGGTCACGATCTCGCGGTCCGTGAGTTCGAGCCCCGCGTCGGGCTCTGGGCTGATGGCTCAGAGCCTGGAGCCTGTTTCCGATTCTGTGTCTCCCTCTCTCTCTGCCCCTCCCCCGTTCATGCTCTGTCTCTCTCTGTCCCAAAAAAAATAAATAAACGTTAAAAAAAAATTAAAAAAAAAAAAAAAAAAAAGAACACAGGCTCCATGCAGGTGGGGTAGGCGGGTGGGGTGGGGGAAAGAAGCTGGAAAGGCAGCAGGGGCCAGACTGTTCGGCACGTTCAGGCCGGGCACAGCACCCTGGATGTATCCAGATGCGGTGGTAAAGCATCGGAGGCCGTCTACGCCGGCAAGAGTGACCTAAGGGTTCAAGCTGGGCTGTCACTTCTGCCTCTGCCAGGAAAGTTATTAGTTCTAGGTCGCTAATGTGCGGGTCCTGAGAGGTGAGCTCACGGACGCCCGAGTGAATTAAATGCCCGGGGTGGGCGCCAGAAGCTACCTTCACTATCATTCATTTGCTCACCCTAGCCGGGGCCAGAGACCGGACTGCTCCAGTTGGTGGCGTCATTTAGACATTGTCTGAAGGAAGTGAAGGAAAATGTTCCAGAAGCGGAAAGACCTAAACAATGGCTAAGCTTTAGTCCTGGGTAAAGCTTTAGTCCAGGCCCATCAGTAAGTAGACAGGATTCAACAACCCTATGTGAACCCGTCTTTGATTACAGGCGCGGGGCCAGCGTCCTGCCTGGGAAAGGTCCTAAGCCGCATGCAAGCTTCCTTCACACAGCTTCCAGAACGCAGTGGCTGGCTACCCAGGGAAGGCAAGGTGGAGCAGAAGCTTCTGCTAGATGGGAGAGAGCAGAAGAGATGGGGCGGAAGCAAGCCAAGGGGTGGGTGGAAAGGGCGGCTCTGGGGCCGGGGGAGTGGATGGGGGGCTGGGGTCGGCCTCTCAGCAGGGTCCGGGGTGCTGGGCTCCAAAGGCCCCGGATGCTGCAGACTCTGGAGGACCGCAGCCTCCCCCAGCACCTGGGCCGCCAGCTGCTGGGCCGCTAGGTGCGTGGCTGCGGGGCCAGGCCCGGCCGGCCAGACCCTGGCTCTCTCCGCCAAAGCACCTACAGACAGGCCTGCCAACGGCCTACGGACTGCTCTGCGATGCTAATCAATTCCTTCACTTCCCCAGCCTCTGATTTCCCCCCAGTTCAGTCTCAAATATGATTGCAAAGGAAGAGCTCCCCAAACACTTCTTTCAAGGGATCTACTGGACCTTCAGCATCCAGAGAAGGAGTCCCCGCTATGCCGCTCAACCGTTCCTCGATTTTCGGGGGTCCTCACTCCCAACAGCTGTTGGGAATGCGTTTTCAATGGCCTTGGTTCCGTGCCTGCACCTCTCCTGAAGGACAGAAGCTCGGGGTGGCAATGGCCGTGTGCCTGTTCTCTGGGTTCCCCTGCCCCCGGTCAGCCAGGTCACAGGTGAGCTCAGTTGGACACCGGGGCTCCCGTGTGGCAGGGCCAGGGCTGGACGCGGGCCCACGTGTGGTGCCAGGCTCTGTGCCTAAAACACTCAGTGCCAATATTTGGGTGTTTAAGGCAAAGCCTGCCTAATCTGTGGGGCCCCAGGCAGTGAGAAGGCAGGTCCCTGACTCTGGCCCTATTTCATTCCTAACTGGGTTTTAAAGCTGAGACTGCAATGTTTTGATGTGATTGAAGCAGAGCTTTAGGAAGAAGAGAAACAGCAGAGGACCCAATATTAAGGTCCCTTAAGGTCTCCCAGGGAGGAAGAAATGAACACAATTATTTTTCCATTTTAAAAAAGGGGGGAAAAATCCGAGTAGGAAATTAATGAACGCGAGGCTTAGTAAACACAGAACATTTTTTACTTAGTAAACACAGTAAACATTTTGTTTACTCCTTACAGGCTGCATTTCACAATTATTAGCCTCTCTTTCGTAAAAGAAAAAAATAAATACATCTTAATTTAATGAAAAAAAACCCACCTGCTCAAAAGGTGGGCTAAATTGTCTGCCTTCAGCCTTATGAAGCTTCACTGAAGCAAACCTTCTCAGGAAGATCATGTGGGAGTTTTTCCAGTAAAACTGCCAGTGGCAGGTGGTTCCACAAGCTGTGCCAGAGATCCCCCCGACTCCCTAAGATGAGGCCATGGGACATCCCAAACTCCTCCTCCCGGAAAGAAAACCTACAAAGACTGATTGAACAACAGCAGCGAGGCTGGATTTTGAGCCCTAAGAGCTAAGGAGGGAAGGGGGCCCTGTAAGCAGTTAAGGGCCCTCCTGCTCAGCCACCCTGTCCTCTGGAGCCCCTGGGGCTGTGGAAGGCAGTGTTATGAGGAGAAAATCACACCAGGTGCTAGAAGCGTAGATCCTTCCTGAGCTATGCTATTCACAGCATCCCCTGACTTAGTCCTCACTGCAGCCCCCTGGGTTAAAGAGGTACCACGATTGTCTCCATTGTTAGCATAAAGAGTCCAGCGAGGTTAGGTAACTCGTGCCAGCTCACGTAGCCGGTAGAAGTAGAACCCAGGACTGTCTGTGGTATTGGCACAAAAACAGACACAATTGATCAAAGGAATAGAGCAGAGAACCCAGAAATGGACCCACACATATATGGCCGAGTAATCTTTGACAAAGCAGAAAAGAATATCCATTGGAAATAGACAGTCTCTTCAGCAAACGGTGCTGGGAAAACTGGACAGCGACATGCAGAAGAATGAACCTGGACCACTTTCTTACACCAGACACAAAAATAAACTCAAAATGGATGAAAGACCTCAATGTGAGACAGGAAACAAAATCCTACAGGAGAAAACAGGCAACAACCTCTTTGACTTCAGCCGCGGCAACTTCCTACTTGACATGTCTCTGGAGGCAAGGGAAATAAAAGCAAAAATGAACTATTGGGACCTCATCAAGATAAAAAGCTTCTGCACAGCGAAGGAAACAACAAATAGAATGGAGAAGATATTTTTCAAATAACATAGCAGATAAAGGGTTAGTATCCAAAATCTATAAAGAACTTACTAAATCGAACACCCAAAAAACAAATAATCCAGTGAAGACATGGGCAGGAAACATGAATAGACACTTCTCCAAAGAAGACATCCAGATGGCCAAGAGACACAGGAAACAATGCTCAACGTCACTCCTCATCAGGGAAATACAAATCAAAACCACAATGAGATACCACCTCACACCTGTCAGAATGGCTCACGTGAACAACTCAGGCAATGACAGATGTTGGCGAGGATGCGGAGAGAGAGGATCTCTTTTGCTTTGCTGGTGGGAATGCAAACTGGTGCAGCCATTCTGGGAAACAGTATGGAGGTTCCTCAAAAAATTAAAAACAGAATTGCTGTATGACCCAGCAATTGTACTACTAGGTATTTATCCCAAGGATACAAAAATGCTGATTTGAAGGGGTACATGCACCCCAATATTTATAGTAGCCCTATCAACAGTAGCCAAATTACCGAAAGAGTCCAAATGTCCATCTACTGATGAGTGGATAAAGAAGATGCAATGTATATACGTGTATGTACATACACGTGTACATATACATACATAATAATGGAATACTACTCAATGATAAAAAAAAAAAAGAATGAAATCTGGGGTGCTTGGGTGGCTCAGTCGGTTAAGCGTCTGACTTCGGCCCAGGTCGTGATCTCACGCTTTGTGGGTTCGAGCCCCACGTCAGGCTCTGTGCTGACAGCTCGGAGCTCAGAGCCTGGAGACTGCTTCAGATTCTGTGTTTCCCTCTCCCTCTGCCCCTCCCCTGCTTGCGCTCTGTCTCTCTGTCTCCCAAAAACAAATAAATATTTTTTTTAATTAAAAAAAAAAAAGAATGAAATCTTACCATTTGCAACAACATGGATGGAACTAGAGGGTGCCATGCTAAGCAAAAGAAGACAGAGAAAGTCAGAGAAAGACAGATATCATATGATTTCACTCATATGTGGAATTTAAGACACACAACAGGTGAACATAGGGGAAGGAAAGGAAAAATAAGATACAAACAGAGAGGCAAACCATTAGACTCTTAAATGCAGAAAACAAATTGAGGGTTACTGGAAGGGAGGTGGCTGGGGGGATGGGCTAGATGGGTGATGGGCATTGAGGGGGGCACTTGTGGGGATGAGCGCTGGGTATCACTTGTAAGAGATGAATCACTGGGTTCTACTCCTGAAGCCAAGACTATACTGTAGGGTAACTAACTTCAATTTAAATTAAATAATAATAATAATAATAATAATAATAATAATAATAACAACCCAGGACTGCCTATGTCCAGAGCCAGAGACCTTACCTTTAACTATCAGCCTCACACTCCTTTCTACCCAAGCCCTGCCAGTTGGTCACTCAGGAGTGGGAGGACCAGGGCCAGGAACATGGGACACCAGAACAGCCGTCGCCTACGTGTAAGGAGAGAAACACGGACACGGATGGGGGCCGCACATATCCCATTCATTCCTCCAGCGACGATACCAAGGTTAACTGAAACTTCTCTCAGTACCCTTGGGGATGACCCTCATTGTTTGACTGCAGCTAGCCGTAGATAACTTGTTACCCAAATACAGGAGTCCCTCCCTCTACCTGTGATTTTGCTCGCCACCATTTCAGGCACCCACTCGGGGTCCTAAAACGTATCCTCGGTGGATAAGGGGGGATCTGCTGTATTCGGGGTATTGCAGATGTAAGCCGAAAACATCAAGCCTGGTGAGACCCAGCATAAGACAGCCTATTTAATCCGCGTGGCTCTGCCCTTCTCTCCCCTTCCGCCTGTGCAGGGGAACAGCGTGCATCTACGGATGATAGTGGTTTTCTTCACCTTCTCTACCCTTCTCTGTTGAGCTGCCTGGACGGTTCAAGGAGTGAGAATTATCAGGAACAAACGAAATGTGGAGGAGTGTCATTTTCAAACGTCTAATCAGTTTTGAAGACCAGCTGAAAAGGCCAGTGCGTAAATCCGCACCCTTTGGCCGGGCTGCGTGAATTTGCCTGTCTTCTAGACGCCCCGTGCAGAGACCTGATAATTGCTGGTCTCTGCCTGGTGATCTCCTGAGCTGCCCCAAGTCGGAGGCATCTTCTTCCTCATTCACTGTCCATGGGTAGGTACCCAATGTGATAGGCAGGGTTTATACAAAATCAAGCATACGTGAACACAGAGCCTCACACTTAGCATCTTTGTTTCCATCGGTTGAGAGAGCGCGGGAAAGCCGTGCCTCCGTTTATGCGATTAAACCTCAGCAAGGCTTCTTCTCAATCCATCTCAAAAAGGAGCCACTCATTTTCTGCAGTGCTACGATTATTTTCCAAAAGCTTGGAGAGAGGGGGAGCCAAATCTTCCATCGGCTGTCTGGGATGGGTTCTAGGATACCTGGTAGGCTTCTTCCTGGCGGGGCGACGAGAAGGCAAATAGTGGCTTCTCGTTACTGAGAGCAGTGGGGTGTCGGGATGGCTCAGCTGCCGGCGGTACTCCAACCAAAGACCGAAGTCTCGAAGTCTCGGAAATCACCTTGCCTCCGGACGCCATTAATCCCTAATGAGAAAACGGCATTCACTTAGTCCACGTAGTTTCTGGGGGAACGCACCTACAGGAAGCCTATCTTAACGCACAGAATCCAAATGCCTAGTTGTGGATAGTCATCTCGTGTCTCGTAGTGGGTGCAGTGGCACCTGTTCCCAGGGCTGCTCCAGTCCCTCACCCTACCTCTTCCTGGTGGAAACCTACCAGGAGGAGATAGCCGATGCTTTCTCTCTGCTATAACTCAAAAGAATTAAAGAGCACCAGAGAAAGGAGAACTTTGGAGAAACAAGTAGCGGCCAGAACAATTTATACAAGAGACGCACACTCAAATATTGGTCTACTCCCAAGACCTACAAGCCCTGTTTATAAATCAGCAGTTGAATCGCTTGTGAGTGCCTTCGCGTAAATAAATGCTGACCGGGAAACATCAGTCCGCAGCAGGAAAAAAAAAAATGTTCTTAAGGGACAAGGGGTGATCTAGAGATAGAGAGAAATAATTCATAGCCCTGTTTTCACCAGACCTGCACCTGTGCGGCCTTGAGTGAGTTGGTGACGCAGGGAATTTAAATATTCATTTGTAGCAGCTATCTATCCACTTTTTGTTTACACCGCAGGACTTCCTTTTGGGAAATGCAGCTCCCGGCCTGCTGAGCTATCCCCCAGGGCTGGCATTCCTGTCATCCTGCCTTCCAGGCACAGGAATGAGCGTGGTCCGCACCCTGCACCCTCGTTGTCTGAGGAAGAGGAAGGCAGCTTCCAAATGGTCTCCAATGATCCTACTTCCTGGGCTCATACCCTGGTGTAGGCTCAGGCACGGCGCACCAGAGCTGGTCTGTGTGACCAACAGAATAGGGCAGAAAGGATGGTGTGTCAGTCCCAAGATTAGGTTATAAAAGACTGCGGTGTGATACTGGGCTCTCCCCTCCCCTCCCTCCCTTTCCCCTCCCCTCCCTTCCTTTCCTCTCCTCTTCTTTCTCCAATCAGTCACTCTGTGAAACCAGCTGTCTTTGGAAAGGACATTCATGCAGCCTAAGGAGAGGCCATTCGGTCAGCGAGCCCACAGCCAGTAAGAAACTGAGGCCTACAAGCAACCGCATGGGTGCCCTTGGAAGTGGATCCTCCAACCCCCCAAGAGCCTTGGGAAGACAACAGCTTGACTGCCTCCTTGTGAGAGGCCCAGAGTCAGAACCACACTACCAAGCTGCTCCCAGATTCCTGTCCCACCGAAATCACTTGAGATAACAAATGCTTGAAGCTGCGAAGGGTTGGAATAATTTGCTGTGCACCAGTAGGTAACTAATGTCTTGGCCAATCAGATTATAACAAACTCCTCAATACATCAAACACCGTGATTGGTCCAGGGGAAGAAACACAACCTAAGCAGAGCCAATCAGAATCCTTCTCAAGAACTAATATGGAAAACAGGTGACAGGGAGTCAAGCCATTTTCTTTGGAATCTCAACCAGAGGCTCTATTATCTCCCTAAGGAGTATTTGAAAGTGGGAAAGGGGGGACATATTTAATAGGTCACATTTTATGGAATCCCTCGTGTCATTTGACGGCTGGAAGCTAGAGGTGGTAACTGTCCCGCAATGCATGGGAGAGTCCCACACGACAAAGGATTACCAGTTCCAAACTGTCAATACCTCCACAGTGAGAAACCCTGAGCCAGAACCTTCAGTGGATTTGTTTACGTGTTTGTTTATTTATTTAGGCAGGCTGTATGGAGAGATCTTCATTGAGAATGAGGTAAATTTGCATGTCAGCAGAAACCAAGATATACTGAAAGAAGGAAAGAGTCCTGATGACAGAATTTGAATCCCTGGGTCCACTCCTACCTGAAGCCAGAAGCCGTACCCTTTGATCTTCCTGACTACACGAGCTGAAAAATGTTCTTGTCTGGTTAAAAGAGGTCAAATTGGGTGATTGATGTTTGCCACCCAAAGCAGCAAGACTGCTTCATCATTCAACCAACCATCCGTTCATTCAAGTCATATTTATTGAGCATTTCCTATGTGCAAGTCACTGGTTTACATCCTGGGGATACGTAGCTAAAGAGAGCACATTCCAGAATGACAAGGGATTAACTAACAATTACCATACGTAGTGATGTGTATTCTCTCTCTCTTTTTTTAATGCTAAGAAAATACAAAAGAAGAAAATCAGCTCAGTCTAATGGTTGGAGGAGGTAGTCAGGGAAGATGGCGCTCGGATATAAAAGGAAAGTGATAGAAGAGTCTTGCTTGGTAAACAACAAGTGACTCATTGCACAGGCCAAAGCTTTTGATATAGCCTAGCCCTGGCTATTGAGGCTAAGATCACAGTGATTCGAGAATCACTAACTGGCCATTTGGGAGAACACAAAGTAGTAAGACAAAACAGCATCGATCCAATGAAGTGTCCCTTATAAAGCACTCGGGTCATTCTCTTTGTCCACCTCTTTATGATCTCTAGTATTTCATCTTGAGAAATAAGTCTCTATTATGAAAGCAACTCTGTTTCTTAAAAGCGATAAAGAGAGGAAGACATTCTTTCGCAACCAGACTCAGGTCAAAGTATGAAAAATCATTTTCATTGTAATGTGACCTCATTACATCTCCTTCCCTTGGTACACGGAATTACCGAGGAAGTTACATGCTGTTAGCAGCTGGGTGGGTTGCCATGATGGTATTTCCTAATTCCAGGAAGAAAAGAAGTAAGGCTGCATGTCAAGGAGGCTCTCAATCTCTTATAAGCACTCAGACTGGGTCTTGGGGATGAGGACAGAAAGGAGTGGACGCTGAATTTTTTTCCAGAGACCTCCAAGCATTCCCTGACTAGATCCCCAACCCTGAAATTTCCAGGTCATCAATCAATCACAGCATAATATCAATTAGGGGTCTATGAGGACAAAGCATTATTTCAGGCGCCATAGAAAATGGGGCCAGAGGGGCGCCTGGGTGGCTCAGTCGGTTGAGTGTCCGACTTCGGCTCAGGTCACGATCTCGCAGTCTGTGAGTTCGAGCCCCGCATCGGGCTCTGTGCCGATGGCTCAGAGCCTGGAGCCTGTTTCGGATTCTGTGTCTCCCTCTCTCTCTGACCCTCCCCCGCTCATGCTCTGTCTCTCTCTCTCTGTCAAAAATAAATAAAACATTAAAGAAAAAAAAAAAAAAAGAAAAGAAAATGGGGCCAGAGAGACAATGTCCTTGTTCTCAAAGAGCTTACAGTCTTACTGGGGAGGTAATCAGGAAATGACAAGAATCAAATGTGGCAGAACTGACTGACCTATAACAGAATAGTTAGGAGACGGTTCATGGCTGCCTGGCGGGGTCTTGAGCCAGACCTACGGAATGGGTAGAGTTTGGTCAGAAGAGAGAAGGAAGAACACTCCCCCTAGGCCAGAAAGATCAGCACTTGGACAGAGACGATTAAGCAGCCAAACTGAAAAGTTGGAGGGTGTGTGCTGGGAAATAGAATTCGTAAAGCCGCGTAAGCCAGACTGGGGAGCAGTCAAGGTCCGGGGCCGGCTGTTGATCTGTTGCTCTCAGCCTCAACGCCTCGCTTCTTCAACTGCTCTGTGATAAAAGGAGCTGTAAGCAGCTCTCGTTCGCAGCAAATGCAAGCTGTGTCAGCACAGAGCTCTGGGTCCAGCAGGAGGAAGGATCTTCTCTTTGCGGTTCCTCGTCTGCTGCTGTCTCGTCTCCTCTGGGGCCGCCTGGCTCCCAGTGGCTGGCCCCAGTCCTACACCCAGCAGCCTCCATCCAGCCCCTTGGTTGCCCATGGTGACCACCTGGCCACAGAGCTCCTGATGTAGCACCCAGCACCCCAATCCTTGCACTGCCCGGCTGGAGAGCAGGCTTCTGACGCCCCTCTGCCTTCTGTGAGCTCTCCTGCCGACCTCCACCCACCTCCACCGCAGACGGGTGTCTCCTTCTTGCCCACCCAGAAGGTTGCGACTGCACCCTCTCCAGCGCCGTCAGAAGCGCAGCCTAAGAGAGGAGTCCCCTTCCCGGCTCTTCCACCGGTGCTCTCCACTAGCCTTATGGTGTTTTGCAGGGGTTTCTTTACCTCCGTGTGACCTCCTCCCCTGTTGTAGTTAATACATCTTCATATTAAGCTTTCCACATTCAACCTACCTTGCGGTTTGTTTTGCATCTGACACAGGCAGGCAGAGGAGTCTAGATGGTGTGCAAGGGACGGGTGGGCCAACAGGTGGGCCTGGGCCCGGGGAGGGGAGGGAGGGGGAGGGGTTATGGGCGGCCTGCAAGGGCAGGGCACCCTCTTCACACCCCAGGAAGGGAGGGAGCAGCAAGGGGGCACCAGGTCCTGGGGCAGGGGAGGAAGGGACCCCGAGTGAAGAGAAGGTGTCAGAAAGAAGGAGGGAACGTGGCACAACTCATAACTTTGCGGGGGGCTTGTGGGTTTTTGGAATTCTAAACTAATCACGCTGACACAGTTTGGGGATGTTACTATTCTTAGCAGGACAGGGTCATTGCATGGGGTTTTTTTTCCCATGACCCGCCTTACATTGGTGGGTCAGAGGTCGCCCTGCCCTGTGGTGACACGCCCCAAAGTCAGGAGAAAATGGATGTGTCACTTTCTCAGGGAACTTCCTGCCTCTAATTTTTTTTTTCTTTTTACACCTATGATCTCAGAACAGTCCCTGAAGGTTAATTAAAAGCTTCAGCCTCTGCTGTGTTGTGCTAAATATATTTGTTGGTTTGGATGTCAACAGCAACTGATATTTGTGAGTAGCTTATGCAACATCAGAAAGTAAATGAAGAGGGAGAAAAAACCTTCAAATACTATATGTCACAGTCCAGTAATTGCCTCACCTTCAGGGCTAATTAAAATAATCGAATTCCACATAGGAAGCACTTTATTAAAAAGCTTCAGGTGAATAAATATATTTGAACAATGCAGACTTTTTTTTAAAGTTTATTTGTTTATTTATTTAAAAAAATTTTTTAGCGTTTATTCATTTTTGAGAGACAGAGAGAGACAGAGCCTGAGTGGGGGAGGGGCAGAGAGAGAGAGGGAGACCCAGAATCCAAAGCAGGCTCCAGGCTCTGAGCCGTCAGCACAGAGCCCGACGCGGCGCTCGAACTCACAAACCGCGAGATCATGACCTGAGCTGAAGTCGGTGCTTAACCGACTGAGCCACCCAGGTGCTTCAGTTTATTTATTTATTTTGAGAGGCAGCAAGATAGAGCCAGGGCAGACAGAATCCCAAGCAGGTTCCACACTGTCAGCCCAGAGCCCAACACGGGGTTCAAACTCAAAAACCG
Organism: Herpailurus yagouaroundi; assembly: GCF_014898765.1. Taxonomy (NCBI): domain Eukaryota; kingdom Metazoa; phylum Chordata; class Mammalia; order Carnivora; family Felidae; genus Herpailurus; species Herpailurus yagouaroundi. The sequence goes on from NW_024412467.1 coordinate 12,372,179, forward strand.
TGAGACCTGAGCCAAAACCAAGAGTCAAACGCTTAACCAACTGAGCCATCCAGACACCCCTCAAACAATGCACACTTAAAAGTTTTTTTTAATGTTTCTTTCTTTTTGAGAGAGAGAGAGAGAGAGGCAGAAAGAGAGGGAGACACAGAGTCCAAAGAAGTCTCTAGGCTCTGAGCTGACAGCAGAGAACCTGACCTGGGGCTCGAACTCACAGACTGTGAGATCATGACCTGAGCCAAAGTCAGCCGCTTAACTGACTGAGCCACCGAGGCGCCCCAATAATGCACACTTTTAAATAAAGTACTCCACTATTCATATTTGTGTATTAGAACATGATCACGTGTTGATTGGGTAACTGACAAATATTATGTGATTAAAAATGATTGTATCTAAGTCTTAAATAAAATCTCTCCCTCCCTCTCCCACACACACACACACACACACACACACACACACACACACACCACCCTGGATGAAAGGCTGAGCAGGCTTATTCATCATACTCTATTCTATACATTAAAAATAAGAATCGGGGTGTTGGTCAAGGGTTTCCATCTCTTAAGCCAGAATGCTCACCTTCATTCAGATTCTAAATCTGATGATGATGATGATGATGATGATGATGATGATGATTTTTTTTAAAGGCTGCAAAACAAAAACAGAAATTTTCATCAAAATGCACTTTGAGATGATTTTCCCTTGGAAAGCTAGCCCTCCTCAAACTGGTTCTAAACCCCAACACCCGATTTCTCAGGAAGAGGTTCATGCTAATTAGATCGGATTCCCTTGGCTTATCAATAATTAGTTACCATTCAAAACAATTTTCATTAAGTCCTTCTCCCAAGTTCTGAACCTTCCACTTCTATTAATTAGTTAACGATTGTACAAGGTATTAGGGATCCACTTGGAAACGCCGGAGGGAACGTTAGAGTCATTTAGCGCTTGCTTACTTGGCTTCTCAGCAAGTGGATGTGTAGGGAACTAGAACTCTGCTTCAAAAAAATTTTTTTTAATGGCTATTTATTTTTGAGAGAAAGAGAGAGACACAGAGTGTGAGTGGGCCGGTGGGGGGGGCGGGGGGGTGGGCAGAGAGAGAGGGAGACACAGAATCTGAAGCAGGCTCCAGGCTCCGAGCTGTCAGCACAGAGCCTGACGCGGGGCTCGAACTCACTGACCACGAGATCATGACCTGAGCCAAAGCCGGCCACCCAACCGACTGAGCCCCCCAGGCGCCCCTAGAACTCCGCTTCAGTGGTGTTGTTCGGGAAAGCAGAGGCCAGCGGGCGTCTGCAGGTGCCTCCCGTGGCAGGCACCGTGGTCCCACTGATTCCACCACCCTTGCCCCATCTTCACATCAGGTCCAATGTCATCTGTCATTACCACATCCTGGGGCTGTGTCACCCTTGTTTCCATGCATGGCTTTGCCTCATGTACTCAGCCTACCCAGCAGCAGGCTGAATGTGTCCAGGAAGCATGCTTGCTTTTGAGCCCAGTTACTAACACTAGCCAGTTCCCTGCCCATGAGTGAATCCAAAGCCCAATAAGGATCAAAAGTAATAGAGGGGGATGGGGCGCCTGGGTGGCGCAGTCGGTTGAGCGTCCGACTTCAGCCAGGTCACGATCTCGCGGTCCGTGGGTTTGAGCCCCGCGTCAGGCTCTGGGCTGATGGCTCGGAGCCTGGAGCCTGTTTCCGATTCTGTGTCTCCCTCTCTCTCTGCCCCTCCCCCGTTCATGCTCTCTCTCTGTCCCAAAAATAAATAAACGCTGAAAAAGTAATAGAGGGGGCGCCTGGGTGGCTCAGTCGGTTAAGCATCTGACTCTTGGTTTTGGCTCAGGTCATGACCTCACAGTTTTGTGAGTTCGAGCCCCACATTGGGCTCTGTGCTGGCAGCACAGAGCCTGCTTGGGATTTTCTCCCTCTCCCTCTCTCTCTGCCCCTCTCCCACTTGCACTGTCTCTGTCTCTCTCAAAATAAATAAACAAACTTAAAAAAAAAAAAAAAGGAATGGAAATCCTGTGGAAAACCAGGAGAGAAAACACAGGAAGGATCAATTGTAAGTGGTGAGAGAGGGACAGGTAATCATAACACAGTGCTGTCTCTCAAGATTTAGAATCCAAGAATCTCAGGATTAGATGGAACCTTAAAGGTTATCATATTAGGCAAGGTAATAACTGCTAGCTGCTAAAACAAATAAACACAGAAATCTCAATGACTTCATAAAAAAGAAGTTGAAAGCCTCGAGGGAGGTTGGGAAGGGTATTTGGTTTGACACCTAGGAAGAGAACAGGTTGATGGGCAGCCAGTCAAGCTGTATAATAAAATAGTTCTCTAGGACAATCTTTCATACCTGTCTGTAATCACCTCTAAGCGGATAGCATACCTGTCTTTGAACACGTCCACAGAGGGACGCCTCATCGCTAGCTGGAAACTCCGTATATACTCAGGGCCCAAACACATGGGCAAGTGCAAGGTCCTGCCTGCAGCCAGATAGCTTTCCACATCCTGTGTCAGAAGAGAGATACAGCAGCCGGGTTTAATTCTGAACTGACTCCAGGGTTGTCAGAAATGCAGGCTCTACAATCATGAGACAACTGGGAACTTTGAAAGCTAGTCCAATATTCTTCTGGAAAGGTTTGAGTCAACAGAGATAGAGACCATGGGAATGCAAGCTGGTGCAGCCACCGTGGAAAACAGTATGGAGGTTCCTCAAAAAACTAAAAATAGAACTACCCTACGACCCAGCAATGGCACTACTAGGCATTTATCCAAAGGATACAGGTGTGCTGTTTCGAAGGGACACATGCACCCCCAGGTTTATAGCAGCACCATCCACAATAGCCAAAGTATGGAAGTAGCCCAAATGTCCATTGATGGGTGAATGGATAAAGAAGATGTGGTTTATATATCCAATGGAGTATTACTCGGCAAGCAAAAAGAATGAAATCTTGCCATTTGCAACTACGTGGATGGAACTGGAGGGTATTATGCTAAGTGAAATTAGTCAGAGAAAGACAAATATCATATGACTTCACTCATATGAGGACTTTAAGAGACAAAACAGATGAACATAAGGGAAGGGAAACAAAAATAATATAAAAACAGGGAGGGGGACAAAATAGAAGAGACTCTTAAATATGGAGGACAAACAGGGTTACTGGAGGGGTTGTGGGAGGGGGGATGGGCTAAATGGGTCAGGGGCACTAAGGAATCTACTCCTGAAATCATGGTTGCACTCTATGCTAACTAATTTGGATGTAAATTTTAAAAAATAAAAAATAAAATTAAAAAAAAAAAACAGAGAGAGAGACCAAGAGCACTTCTGGAGTATCTAAGGCTGAGTGAGGACCACTAGGCTATTGGTAAAAATCACCGCATAAATCAATTCTCGTGTACTCAATTGTTGGCAGAAACACTGAGATGCTTTGTAAACTGTAAAGGTCTAGACACAGGTAAACAACTATTGTTGCTAATTTGTATCAGCAGGTACGTATTCATTCGGATTGGTTGTGTAATAGGTTTATTAGTGAATTCGTTATTCCTTGGGAAGACTAAAGAAAAAAATCACACACGCGCGCGCGCACACACACACACCCCTAGCATGTCTTGCCTTGCCTTTACTCTGTAAATACTGTCACGATCACGTCTGTAGACCCTGACTTCTCCTCCAGGGTTCCAAATGCTGTGCCGCAGCCCTAAGCATGTGGATCTTGACTCCCCGTACAGGTTACTGTAACTAAATGTGATCAATCCTCTTGTGACAAATTGTCACCTTACTGGTGTTTATTTGCAGCACGCGACGGACAGATTTTTCTCTCCTTAAAAACAACAACAATGCCCTTGATGCCGACATTTATTTCTCTGGCTTCCAAGGTGGTATTTTCCACACCACCAGAAGCATCTTCGCATGCTATGTGAGGCTGACGGCTGCTTCAAAGGGCTCAGTAATACTGAATACAAATGTCTGAGGGAATGCATTTTTTTTTGTATCAAGCCCACAAGAATTTGTACGACAGGAAAACAGGGAAAAAAATTTTTTTGTAAAAAGCTCAGAGCACTGGAGCGCATTCCAGGTAACCTAATAACAGCTTTATGCGGTAGGGCAGGTAAAGATCCACGTGCCCATTTTACAAGCGGAGAAAGAAAAACCCAGGAAAGGCTTTCCCAAAGCCCAGTGGCACATTGTGCAGGAGAAATGAGGGGGACAGGTAGCTCAGAGCCCGCTGCAGACAAGTGCCTCAAAACAATTTCTGACGATGATGGGAAATTAAGGGCCTCTGTATCAAGGCAGAGAAAGTTATCAGCACCCCTAATTTTCTTTACTGACTCTCTAGACTTTGCCTTTATCTCAGAGAGATGTTTCAGAGGGCAAGAAAGAACTTGCTAACCAGCAGTGAAACTGAATCAGTAATCAAAAACCTCCCCCCAAAACAGAAAATCAGAACCAGATGGCTTCACAGGCAAATTCAACCAAACATTTAAAGAAGAGTTAGCACGTGTTCTTTTAAAATTTTTTAAATGTTTGTTGATTGTTGAGAAACAGAGACAGAGCATGAACAGGAGAGGAGCAGAGAGAGGGAGACACAGAATCTGAAGCAGGCTCCAGACTCTGAGCGGTCAGCACAGAGCCCGATGCGGGGCTCGAACTCACGGACCGTGCGATCATGACCTGAGCCAAAGTCAGACGCTTCACGGACTGAGCCCCTCAGGCGCCCCTAACACCTATTCTTAAACACCAGAGGAAGGAAAACTTCCAAGTTCATTTGAGGCCAGAGATCACCCTGATACCAAAACCAGATAAAGACACCAGCAAAAAAGGGAACTACAGGCCAATATCTTTCATGAATATAGGTAAAAAAAAATCCTCAACAAGATATTAGCCAACTGAATGCAACAATATATTTAAAAAATAATACACCCCACAATCAAGTGGGATTTATTCCTGGGGTGAAAGGGTGGTTCAGTATTTGCAAAATAATCAACGTGATACGTCATATCAATAAGAGAAAGGATAAAACTATATGATCATTTCGATAGATGCGGAAAAGCATTTGACAAAGTACAATATCCATTCATGATTAAAAAAACCTCTGCAAAGTAGGTCTAGAGAGAACACACCTCCACGTAATAAAGGCCTTATGTAAAATACCCATAGCCAACACCAGCCTCAAAGGTGAAAAACTGAGAGCGTTTCCCTTAAGATCAAGAAAAAGACCAGGATGTCCACTCTTGCCACTTTTGTCCAACATAGTATTGGAAGTCCTAGCCACAGCAAGCAGCCAACAGAAAGAAATAAAAGGCACCGAAATCAGCAAGGAAGAAGTCAAGCGTCGCTATTTGCAGGTGACATGATACTATGTATAGAAAACCTGACAGACTTCCCAAAAACTGCTAGAGCTGATGAATGAATTCAGTGAGGTCCCAGGATACAAAATCAACGTACAGAAATCTGTTATGTTCCTATCCACTAATAATGAACTGGCAGAATGTGAAATTAAGAAAACAATCTTAACCGATTGAAATTAAGAAAAGAAATGAAATTAAGAAAACTTGGCGCAGTCGGTTAAGCGTCTGACTTCAGCCAGGTCACGATCTCGCGGTCTGTGAGTTCGAGCCCCGCGAAGGGCTCTGGGCTGATGGCTCAGAGCTTGGACTCTGTTTCCGATTCTGTGTCTCCCTCTCTCTGCCCCTCCCCCGTTCATGCTCTGTCTCTCTCTGTCCCAAAAATAAATAAACGTTGAAAAAAATAATAATAAAAAAAAAAAAAGACAATCTACTGAATGGGAGGAGATATTTTCAAGTGATAAATTTGATAAAGGGTGAGTATCGGAAACATACAAAGAACTGATACAGCTCCACACCCAAAAATCGAATGACACCATTGAAAAATGGGCAGAAGACATGAACAGACATTTCTTCAAAGAAGATATCCAGATGGCCAACACACACATGAAAAGTTGCTCAACGTCACTCACCATCAGGGAAATACAAATCAAAACCACAATGAGATACCACCTTACACCTGTCAGAACAGCTAAAATCAACACAAGAAATAACAGGTGTTGGCGAGACTGCAGAGAAAAAGGAAACCCCACGCACCGTCGGTGGGAATGCAAACTGGTGCAGCCCCCTGTGGAAAACAGAGTGGATATTCCTCAAAACGTTAAAGATGGAGGGATGCCTGGGTGGCTCAATCGGTTAAGCATCTGACTCTTGATTTCGGCTCAGGTCACGATGTCGCGGCTCACGGGATGGGGCCTCGAGTTGGGTTCTGTGCTGACCCCAGGAAGCCTGCTTGGGATTCTCTCTCTTCCTCTCTCCCTGCCCCTCCCCCATTCACACACATGCATGCTCTCTCTCTCTCTCTCTCTCTCTCTCTCTCTCTCTCACTCTCTCTCTCAAAAATAAACTTAAGAAAGGATGTAGTATCTATATACAATGGAATATTACTCAGCCATAAAAAAAGAATGCAATCTAGCCATTTGCAACAACACGCACAGAGCCGGAATATAATGCTGAGTGAAATAAGCCAGTCAGAGAAAGATGAAGACCATATTATTTCACTCATATATGGAATTTAAGAAGCAAAACAAAAAAGCAAAGGGGGGGGGTGGTGGAAAGAGAGAGACAGAGAGACAAACCAAGAAACAGACTCTTAACTGTAGAGAACAAATTGGTGGTTACCAGAGGGGATGTGGGTGAAGTAGGTGATGGAGATTAAGGAGGGCATTTGTCATGACGAAGTAAAAAAATGAAATAAAATAAAACAAAATAATAAACATCACAAAAGGACAAGACTTGCTGTTCTGTGACAAATGGGCATGGAGCAAACATACACTCAGAAAGGGACTTTTATGGGGCGCCCGGGTGGCTCAGTCGGTGAAGTGTTGGACTTCGGCTCAGGTCATGATCTCACAGTTTCTGAGTTCGAGCCCCGCGTCGGGCTCAGCACTGACAGCTCAGAGCCCGGAGCCTGCTTCGGATTCTGTGTCTTCCTCTCTCTCTGCTCCTCCCCCGCTCATGCTCTGTCTCTCTCTCTCTCCTTCAAAAATAAAGAAAAACATTCAAAATTTTTTTTAAAAAAGAAAGGGACGTCTATGATTATTATACAGAGAGACTGAGGCACAGAAAGCAGACGGCTTCCTCTGAACACAGCCAGACAGGAAGTGGGTTCTGATTCCTCCCCCACCCTGTCTCAAGGCCAAACCTGTCTTCCAACCCCTCACCGTCAACAGAGAACAGACAGGCAGGAGTAATCACTGCTGTTTGGGTAAAGTCTGTGTGATATCTGCTCAGACTCTGCTAGGAGATCATCTCACTGACGTTTTGATTTCTAAAATGTCAAAACATGTAAAGGATCAGGGAGTTCAAATTAAATCACGGGCGAGTTGGAGCAAATTGTCAGTTTTTAAGAAAGAAGGAAATTAAAATAAAATAAAATAAAATAAAATAAAATAAAATAAAATAAAATAAAACAAAATAAAATAAACCCCGTTTAGCATCTCTCACCCAACAGCGGGAGCCACAGTCAGCAGGGCACCTACTTCAGTGACAAGATCAGATGGCCACCCTGCAAAGGCTTCCCAGCCACCCCCAAAGCATTTGGTGAAGGAGATCACCCACGGCACCGGCTCTGGGAAAGGTCTGTGGCGGACACGGAGAGGGAGAGTCCTTGAAATAAAACGTGTGTCATGGGAACATTCGAGTGAGGGTGTGAGACAGGATGGGAATAACTCTACTTACAGAGACTCCTTCCCTCCACCCTAGGGGAGCCATGGAGCCTAAGAAGGCACTTATTCCTTGGAAGAAAGGAAGAAAGAGAGTGAAGCAGGGAAGTGGGGAGGCATATGAATCTCCATCATTCCTGTCTGGGAGAGGAACGGAGGGGAAGGGAAGGATGGGGTGGGAATCCAAGCTAAACGATAAAGACGTCACCCAAGACCTGGGAGGCACCTTCCCAAGACACCTGCTTCACCTGCTTTGCTCGCCAGGCCTCACTTAGGCGCAGAGAGAACGAGATACAAGAATCCCAGGGAGGGGCTCCTGGGTGGCTCAGTCGGTCGAGTGCCTGACTCTTGATCTCGGCTCAGCTCATGATCCCGCTTGGAATTTTCTCTCTCCCTCTGCCCTTCTCCCCCGCTCGTGCTCTCGCTCTCTCTCTCTCTCTCTCTCTCTCTCTCTCTCTCTCTCTCTCTTTCTCAAATAAATACATACTTACATGAGTACATAACTACATAAATAAAAAAACAAAAGAATATTTTTAAAACGAATCCCAGAGAACAAATAAGTGAGTAAATCTTTTTGTATTAAAATACAACCAATAGACTAAGAAAACGAGTTTTGACGAACTGTTACAGATTGCGTCTTCAACTCCGGCTTTGCAGAGAGCATGACAGTTTCACTGTCAAAAGAGCACAAAAGGCAGATCTGGGCGTGGAGCTGACGGCCACGTGGTGGCAGGAGGAGTCCAACGGGGTGACAAATGGGGATGCCCACCAAAGGAGAGGACAGCACAGGAGACGCCGTGTCTAAACGGCACGTGCGAGGCTGGTGTGGACTCCTCCACTCGTCTTACATTTTCAGGTCAGTCTGAAGACAGATATGGAGGATTTCCTGCAAAAGAAAATGGGTTTTTTGGGGAAGTCAAATCTCAGCAAAGTGCAGAACCTGGGACTCAGAGAGCCCCCATTCCAAGGTGCACATCACCTCCTCTGCTCTGGGCTTTCACTGGTCTCCTGTGGAGTCACAGTGGGATCCGTCTCTTGTTTGGGACAAAGAGTTAAAAGAGCCTTGAAATTCTACAGATTAGTCCTTCTTGGAGCAAAAAGAAGACACCAATTTTCTGCTGGAAGCGCATCCCTCAAATGTAGGGAAGTAGGTGTCTGTGGTCCTTAATTTTACGCCGTGTGAAAGGAAGCCCCGCGTCGAGCAGGAAGCGTGGCTACGTGCCCGTGACCATGAATGCCAACACCCGAGTGATTCTCTCAGCGCTGCCCTGAGGACTTAACCACCGGAGAGCTACGGGCTGGGCACCCACCCTCACCTGGAAAGTCGCCTGGAGTCCTCTGTTCGGGTCATAGCACCGGGATCTTAATACGAGGATTTTTCCATTTCGCTCGTGCTCCGAACATGTTCCCATGGAGGTAGACACTGGTGCAAAAACAGTAGGTTTTTCTGAGAAAAGTCGTGGCAGCTGGGTAGTGTTTCTCACAGCTGTCAATGGCTCCTCACCGTTCATACCTGCGAGGCCTGGCATTTTCCGTTGCTATGGAGATTTGCAGTGGGTTGAGGAAACGCACTGACTTGTGCTTTCACTCTGGAATTTGAAAGGAAAATATGTATTCTGGAGGCACCTGGGTGGCTCAGTCAACTGAGCGTCCAGCTCTTGGTTTCGGCTCAGGTCACGGTCTCACGGTTCGTGGGATCCAGTCCCATGTCGGGCTCCGTGCGGACAGCACGGAGCCTGCTTTGGGTTCTCTCTCTCCCTCTCTCCCTCCCTGCCCCTCCCCTGCTCACGATTTTTCTCTAAATAAATAAATAAACAAACATTAAAAAAAAGAATATTCTGATCTAGGCCTTGGCTATCACACAGCTCTATATAGATTAAGAGATCCAGTAAGCCAGGCGTCTAGGCTTATTCTTCAAATCTTTCCATTCACGTTCCCCCAGCTCGCTGATTTCCAGCAACAAAATCCAGCAAAAAGTCTCTTTTATCAGGATCATTTAGAAGACAGCAACTGGCTTCCATCACTAGCAGCTTCCGGGATAATTCCCAGTCTTCAGCCTAAACTCCCTTTGTCATCCAAACGTGAGCTCCTGGGCACAACTTCATCATGACTGCGGCATATGACCCGCCCTGGAAATGCCATGGGACATGAAATGAGGGGGAAAAAATGGCCCCTCGAGGGGCGCCTGGGTGGCTTGGTCAGTTAAGCGTCCGACTTCAGCCAGGTCACGATCTCGCGGTCCGTGAGTTCGAGCCCCGCGTCGGGCTCTGGGCTGACGGCTCAGAGCCTGGAGCCTGTTTCCGATTCTGTGTCTCCCTCTCTCTCTGCCCCTCCCCTCTTCATGCTCTGTCTCTCTCTGTCTCAAAAATAAATAAACGTTAAAAAAAATTAAAAAAAAAAATGGCCCCTCGACACTATTTCCCCTACAAAGCTCCACAGCCCAAAGCATCTTTCTTCACAGTTAGTCAACCAATACCGAGCAAATGTCTTCAACTGGCAGAGGACTGAGTCCAAGAGCTTATGTGACTCACAGCACAGCCTTCCGGGAGCAGGAGTTCATATTCTCGTGCCCCAACTAACAAAAGAATGATACAGGATGAAAGAAACAGGCTGTCTGAAAGACATTTGGAAAATCCTGGCAGATATAAAGAAAAAATTAAAATGGCCTTACTCTACGATCTGTCAATAACTACCATCAACATGTGGCCTTAACCCACTCCTCCGGCTTTTTCTGTTTTTTTCCCCCACAGTTGAAAATTGTACTGAATGTGTATACATTTATGTCTTGTTTATGTTCCTTTCAACATTGCAGGAAGAATATTCCCTCTATCACCACAGAAACCCCGTGGGCACAACCTTTTCCTAATGAATCGTTTTGCCTTTGTCCTCCTATGATAGACTCATTTATCACATTTTTGTTGCAAAGTTTCATTAGGTTCTGATTAAGTGATGCTCTGGGGTTGCTGAATCGCGTGCGATTTTGTTTTGAAATCTTGGGTATAAGATGGACGGTGGGGGACCATCCACACACACACTCAAGGTTCCAAGGGCAAGCAGCTGACGTTGATGGGGAAGAATCCTCCCTTCAGATTGGAAAAAGTGCCATAATGTCAGACTGGCAAACGCAGAGGCAAGGGGACAGCAGAGGGATTATTGAGAAAATCAAATTAACTGCTGATCCGAAGCCCAGATTCTCCTTCTATTAAGTACAATCAAGTCCAAGAATCTCTAGTTAGAGGAAAACACAGTTGGTAGGCAGTAGTCCTCCATGGAGCTAAACTCAGGAAAGTTTGAAGGATCTGCAATTTGGGGTTAACACGAAGACGTGTTCCTTCTAAGCCCATACATGGGGAATGCCAGGGTTCGATGAGCAACAGCTAAATAGGGCTAAGGAATACTGCACATGGCTATTAATCGTAATTAGGCTTTTATATCTCTTGAATCTGGTTGAATCACAGGGTGATTGACTGGCGTTGTTGCGGGTTGAATCGTGTCCCCCCCCCCCAAAATTCATGTTGACATCCTAGCTCCTGTAACCTCAGAATATGCCTGTATTTGCAAATAGGGTGGTTGCAGATGTCATTAGTTCAGATGAGGTTACGTTGGAGTAGGGTGGACCCTAACCAACGTGACCGGTGTCTTTATGAAAGGGGGAAATTTGGACACAGAGATGGACACACAGGGGAACACCACATACGGACCGGGAGTTACACGGCCACAAGCCAAGGCAGTGCTTGAACCTGGGAGAGGGGGAGGGTGGCCCCGTGGTCACCTTGATCTCAGACCTCTGGCCTCCAGAACTACTGTTGGAGCCGCTCTGTTTGCCGTGTGTGACAGCAGCCCCAGGAACACAGAATACAGAAGGAATCCTGGGAGTGATTTCATCCAATTTCCTATTTAACGCAGATCTTCTTCCCCGTATGGATAGACGCTCACTTCCGCCAGCCTCCATGGGACATTTCCAGGGATGCGGAGGCCACTGTTCTTGGGGTAACACATTCAACTGAATGGTTCCAGTTATTTCATTGTGTGGGGTATCATGCTTTTGCGATATAATTATTTGCAACACTAGTTAACATGAAGTTGCCCCCTTTTCATTTCTTATATAAAGTGCTATTAACATGCAAGAAAAGGGCGATGCGTAGAAAAGTATGTGCGGATCGCCGGCTTAGCCTATAACCAAGGCCCCATTGTTCGCTCGGAGGTAACATAAGTACTCGGTGCTTGGATGGAGGCTCTGGCCTCCCTAATACGAACTAAAAAGCCAAGAGCACACTTTACACTCCCTTCTGTGGCTTGCAGAGCCCGCTGCCCGACCCAGTGCCCACGAGGAACAAATCAATGCTAACAGGCTGGCCGACTGAGTCATAAGAAGCCCACCTCGCGAGCCAGAGCGCAGCATCTCCCTTTCCTGCTACAAAAGAACGGGACGGAAACAGAGCTGTGAGTCACAGAGTAATGCTGACAATGGGAAAATCCCACTGGAATAGTCGAGGGGACGGGGGAAGCATCTTTGATGCATTCCATGACCTTCTTTCTTTCCAACCAGCCACATTTCCGAAAGGACCGGAGAGCTAGAATTCCTGCCATCTCCCCTCAGCCCATTCAACAACAGCATTTGTCGAGCACATGTGCGGACCATCTGCCCCAAGGAGAAACTGCTCGAGCCACAGGGCTGATTAACTCTTATGAGCTACGAGTTGGTGCCTGGAGGCTAAGTGACTCATGACCAGAGATCAGTGCTTTAGGAAGAAGTGGCAAGTAGACTGCATGTCCAGAATGCCTGGCTCTGGATGCTGATGAAAAATCCTGTCTCGGGGCGCCTGGGTGGCGCAGTCGGTTAAGCGTCCGACTTCAGCCAGGTCACGATCTCGCGGCCCGTGAGTTCGAGCCCCGCGTCGGGCTCTGGGCTGATGGCTCAGAGCCTGGAACCTGTTTCTGATTCTGTGTCTCCCTCTCTCTCTGCCCCTCCCCCGTTCATGCTCTGTCTCTCTCTGTCCCAAAAAAATAAACGTTGAAAAAACAAATTAAAAAATAAATAAATAAATAAATAAAATCCTGTCCCTACTTGGTCATGTTCCTCTACGCCCCACCCCCCAAAACCCAGTGATGAGATCAAGCCATCTCATAGTGGAAAGCAGAGTCTGTATTTTCTCACACACACACACACACACACACACACACACACACCCAGACCTATTAAGAATGTTCCAAGCCCCTTTCCACTCTGTGCACCTAGACCTCTCGTCTCCCACACTCACATTTAGTGTAATTCAGCAAATGCTCACTGGGTGGTGTTTACACTGGGCAAGCCCCATGCTAGGAGCTGTGGAAGCTACAAAAATAAGACCCAATGCCCTGAAGGAGCTCGGGGAGGAAGCAAGACGATCCCTCTGTCTTCACGTGCTGGCACCAGTTCCTAGGCTGACATTTCTATCTCTTTTTCATACGGGAGCCGGGGAGACCCAAGTTCCTATTCTGGCACCAGTGCCTGCTCGCTGTGGAACACGAGGCCAAATCCTAGGGAGGATTTCACCAAATTTGACAAACCGAATTAGAAATTCGTAAGAGAAGCAAAGGACCGGGACTAGCTGAGACACCTGTAAAGGCGACAGCCAACGTGAGGGGTCTTTCGCGGCAAGATATCGCACTCATAGCCGTGTAGAACTGCTGTGATTAAAGCAATGCGGTCAATGGGGTATCGCAGCAGAAGCCAACAAGTAGAACAGCGATGCCCAAGAGAAAGCCAGCGGGAAACACACAGCCTTGGGAGAGCCTGTTATGTGACCAACGTGGCATCATCAATGGGAAATCACGGACTCTTCGAAAAACAGCGTTGAGACAGTTGATTAGTCCAAGAAAAAAATTCGTTTCATTCACTAAATACAGCTGTTTTCTTCTCCTTCTGGGCGCAGGAGGGAGTTGCATTGTCCCAAACCCTCTGAAACTAGACATGGTTACGTGACTCGCTTTGGGCACGGAAAGGTGATCAGAAGACACACGTGTCCCTTCAAGCACAGCCCTAAGCACCAGTATGAGACTCACCGCATTCACCCCCTTTATTCAGGGATCCCAGAGGCCCCTGTCTAGATAAGCCCCCAGCATCCTGGGTCCCCCAGGAGCTACGATGAGCAGAGACCCTGCACTCCCACAGTGGACGACAGTATAAATGAGACATAAACTTGGGGTTAAACCTCTGGAATTCGGGTTTATTTCTGCAGTACAACCTAGCCTCTCCTACTACGAAAAGAACCCAAAATTAAACTTGCATGGATTAAAAACCCAGATGTGAAAACTCTAAAATTTTTAGAAAAAGATACAGGCAAAGATCTTTATGACCTCAGAGTATGGGAGGACTCTGTGAAAGTTTTTAAAAATGATCAGCCATAAAGGAAAAGATCAACGTATTGACCTCATCCAAGTTAAAGTCTTCTGTTCATTAGAAAACACCACACATGGAACAGATAAGCAACAGACTGGAAGGGGATTTGCAGTGTGCATAACAGCTCAGAGGTGAGTGTTGAATGTGCATAAAAACACTCTGAAGATCAATAAAGAAAAGACAAATGAGCCAAAGGGAAAAATAAGCAAAAATATGAAAAGACAAGGAACAGAGAAAACTACTGAAATCATCTAACCATTAAAGAAATGCACAGTAACGTGATTTAAGCCATTTCACATAGTCGGTTTAGCAAAAATTAAAATTGCAACAACACCTCAGATTGTCAAGGATGTGAGGAAGAACTTCACAGAAGAGCAATTTGGACAAATCTAGTGAAGTTGAGTACACTTGCCTTTCAAGGCAAGAAGAGTCACTCTTCTCAGTACATTTCCTAGGAACCCCTTTTGCACCAGGAGATGGGTAGTCAGGAACACGCTTTGTGGGCTTGTTTTTAATGGCAAACAATTAGAAACGATTCCAATATCCACCCCCAGCAGAGTAGATGAGTAATTTGTGATATATATCGTGGGATATTCACAACCACTTGCATCCACGTGGATAAATCTCGAAAACACAAGCCAAACAGTTAAGTTGCAGACAGTTGTGTGCTATGGGTGCCATTTATACAAAGTTTGAAACCCTGTACGCTTTAATAGAGACGTATATAAGCAGCACACGGTAAGAGTATGAAAGCCTGCAAGGGAACGATACACATAATCAGAGGGAGACGATAATGGAGTCAGGAATATAGGTTTCCAATGGGTCTCGCTTTAATTATTAAGAAAAATTGAAACTCATATAGCACAACTTTAGATTGGGTTGAGGGGTGCCTGGGTGGCTCAGTCGGTTGAGCGTCCAACTCTTGGTTTCCGCTTCGGTCACGATTGCACAGTTTCACGGGTTCGAGCCCCATGTCGGGCTCTGCGCCGACCGCATGGAGCCTGCTTGGGAGTCTTTCTCTCCCTCTCTCTGTGCCCTTCCTCCACTAGCGCTGTCTCCGTCTCTCCCAAAATAAATAAATGAACTTTAAATAAATAAGAAAGAAAGAAATACATACATGTATCCTAAAACATTTTTAAAGAAATAAAAAGAAGACAACAATGAAATTGACCTCATTGATCGACTCATCATGAATGATTTCCCTGTAGCTTGTGATGCCATTTGACAGCATTTTACCCACAGTAGAACTTCTTTCAGAACTGGAGTCTGTCTTCTCAAACTCTTCTTTTTCAACTAAGTTTACATAACATTCTAAATCTTTTGTTGTCATTTCGGCAATCGTCACGGCATCGTCACCAGGAGAAGCTTTCATCTCAGGAAACCTCTTCCTTTGCTCGCTCACGACAAGCGACTGTCATCCTTCAAGTTTTATCATGGCAGCAACTCAGTCCCATCTTCAGACTCTAGTTCCTTCTTTTTTAATGTTTATTTTATTTTGAGAGGCAGAGAGAGAGAGAGCGTGTGTGCATGTGAGTGAGGTGGGGCAGAGAGAGAGAGACTCCCAAGCAGGCTCCACACTGTCAGCTCAGAGCCCGATGCAGGGCTCAATCTCACAAAACGTGAGATCATGACTTGAGCCAAAATCAAGAGTCTGGCGCTTAACCAAGTGAGCCCCCCAGGCGGCCCAAGACTCTACTTCTAACTGTAGTTCTCTTGCTGTTTCCATCACATCTACGGTTACTTCCTTCACTGAAATCCTCAACCCCTCAAAGTCATCCATGAGGGTTGGCATCAACTTCTTCCAAACTCCTGTTCACGTTAAGATCTTAACCTCTTCCTAGAAATGATGAACGTTCTGAAAGGCACCTAGAATGGTGGATCCTTTCCACAAGGTTTTCGATGGACCCTGTCCAGATCCAGCGGAGGAATCACTGTCTATGGCATCTATGGCCTTATGAAACGGATTTCTAAAATAATAAGACTTGAAAGTTGAAATGACTCCTTGATCCACGGGCCGCAGAATGGGTGTCGTGTCAGCAGCATGAAAACAACACTAATCCCCTCGTCCACCTCCATCTGAGCTCTTGGGTGAACAAGTGCGTGGTCAATGAGCAGTAATATTTTGAAAGGAATCTTTTTTCCTGAGCAGTAGGTCTCCACAGGGGGCTTAAAATATTCAGTCAACCATGTGGTAAACAGATTTGCGGTCATCCAGGCTTTATTGTTCCTTTTAGAGAGCCCAGGCAGAGTAGATCTAGCATAATTCTTAAGGGCCCTAGGAGTTTTGCTGTGGACTGGCTTCAGCTTAGAGTCAGTCAGCAGCTGCATTACCCCTAACAAGAGAGTCAGCCTGTGCTTTGAAGCCGGGCATTGACTTCTCCTCTCCAGTTATGAAAATCCCACATGGCATCTTCTTCCAGTAGGCGGCTGCTTCATCTACATTAAAAATCTGTTGTTCCGTGTGGCCACCATCATCAGCTACCTTAGCTAGATCTTCTGGAGAACTTGAGGCTTCTACATCGGTGCTTCTTTGTTATGGAGATAACTTCATCTTGTGCTTCTTTGTTATGGAGATAAGATGGCTTCTTTCCTTAAACCTCATGTTCACTGGCTTCAAACTTGCCCACAGTAGCTTCCTCACCTCTCTCAGCTTTCACAGAACTGAACAGAGTTAGGGCCTTACTCTGGAGTAAGGCTTTGGCTTAAGGGAATGTTGTGGCTGGTTTGACCTTCTGTCCAGACCACTAAAACCATCTCCATATCAACAATGAGGCTGTTTTTGCTTTCTTATCGTCTATGTGTTCACTGGAGTAGCGCTTTTAATTTCCTTCATAGAACTACCCCCTTCATGCACAACTTGACTAACTGGGCCAAGAGGCCCGGCTTTCAGCCTATCCCAGTTTTCAATACGGCTTCCTCGCTGAGCTTAATCATTTCTAGCTTTTGACTTAAAGTAAGAAACTTGCAACACTTCCTTTCACTTGAATACTTAGAGGCTATTGTAGGGTTATTAACTGGCCTCAGTTCAAGACTGTTGTGTCTCAGGGACTAGGGAAGCCCAAGGAGGGAGACAGAGGGAGGAAACAGTGAAGCAGTCTGAACACACACAACATTGATCAGTTACGTTTGCTGTCTCATATGGGTCCGCTTTGTGGTGCCCCAGAACACAATAGCAACACCAAAGATTACTGATCACAGATCATCATAACAAATATAATAATTTGAAATACTGCGAGATGAAACAATTTGAAACATTGCAAGAATTACCAAAAGGTGACACAGAGATGTGAAGTGAGCAAATGCCAATAGACTCACTCAATGCAGTGTTGGCACAAACTTTCAATTCATAAAAAAAACACAGTATCTGGGGCACCTGGGTGGTTCAGCTGGTTAAGCCTCTGACTCTTGGTTCCGGCTCAGGTCATGATTTGACAGTTTGTGGGATCGAGCCCCTCCTCAGG
Organism: Herpailurus yagouaroundi; assembly: GCF_014898765.1. Classification (NCBI taxonomy): domain Eukaryota; kingdom Metazoa; phylum Chordata; class Mammalia; order Carnivora; family Felidae; genus Herpailurus; species Herpailurus yagouaroundi. The sequence goes on from NW_024412467.1 coordinate 12,389,747, forward strand.
CTCCGCACTGACAGTGAGAAGCCTGCTTGGGATTCTCTTTCTCCCTCTCTTTCTGCTCTTCCCCTGTTTATGCTCTCTCTCTCTCTCTCTCTCTCTCTCTCTCTCTCTCAAAATAAATAAATAAACTTAAACAGTATTTGAAAGCACAATAGAGCAGAGGGCAATAGAATGACGTATGCCTGTAACTTGACCTGGGGCGTGGCCTGGTGTTAAGAGCATTTAAAGCTTCTAGGTGATTCTAAGCGCAGCCAACGTGGAGAACAACTGCCTTAGGAGAAATGGTAGGAAGAGCTCAGGCTTTAGAATCTGTGAGGAAGAACCACAGATCCGCCACTGCTTTGTAATCTTGGGCAATTTCACTATCAAGCTCTCCATTGGAACAACAGTGATAATAACACTTATTTGGGGGCGGGGATTGTTAGAAGAATTAAAAAAAAGAATGATGTTTATACATTACCCAGTACAGTATCCAATATATGGGAGCAATAAGTAGTTTTTCTCCTTAAGATTGATGAATACAATTCTGATATATTTTAAGGAAGTGAAAACCGTTAACCGTCCTGGATGATCTCACAAGAAATGAACACCAAGCAGATTACTCAGATCCTGGGACTGGGCTCAGCATCTTAACACCATTCTCCATCCTGTGCCCTCGTCCTTCCTCCCTCTCTCCTCCTCCATCCCACCGACTACACTGTGAAGCAGCCTATAACCCTGCTGTTCTCTCAGCCTATCTTATCCAAGTGTGCTTGGAATTTTGAAAAGTCCCAGTCGCACATTTAGACCCAAAATATAGCCCTTCAGCCAACAAGGTGGTCTGCTGGATTCTCGATATTTCTTCTTAACTGGTATCGTTAGCTCAATGCGTCAAACAACACCATCAAAGTGATAAATGGAAAATGCTTTTGCCTTCCTGCTTTTTTTTTTTTAAAGTCTTTTACAATAGTGGGTAAGACGCCGTATCACAAAGCCATAATCTTTTAAACTACCTTGCTCATGGATGAGACTTCTCTTGACTTAAGAAGACTGGTCTCTATTTTCAAGGCCTACGGTTACTCATTCTGCACATCATGTATGACAAAAACAATACTATATAGTCATCAGTTTCAAAACTACTTACTTTCGCAAATCCCTTCTTTGATGAATGTGAGAGGAGAGAAACGAGGAGTCTAGATATCTGAGCGATAAGGAACTGTACAGACGTAGCCTATCAGGTGATGCTGCTGACCAGACCACATTCCGTGACCCCAGCAAACGTTTAATGTGTCTACTATTTACTAGACGTGTTGGAGGTAAAGCCATGCGTAACACATAGCCTGTATTCACAAGACACTTGTAAGATATTTTTGAATACAGGCTTAAAAAGATAACTCACAATACCAGACAATGTAACAATTGAACAATTAACAATTTAAAGTTAATCACCCGGAAAGACAATACATGTGAGAATTCTGTGGAAAAAGAGATGAGCTGCATGGGTTAGTGAGGAGATCATTTGGGGCAGGGAAGAGTGCCTGATCTGGACACTGAAGGATGGGTGGTCTGGCAGCCCAGAGGTTTGCGTCCAAAGTCATTCTCCCCTTCCTCATTGCCTCTAGACCCCTGATTCTGTGTGGACAGCAACGTGCCCATTCTGAAAGAGAAGTCATGTCTTACTGCTGTCTTTGCAGCTGGTGGATCTAGGGATGAGTTGAGGGTACAGTTTTGCTCAAATTCTGGGAAATATTGTCTTGCTATTTGCCCCACTCCCTTTCTTGATCGCTTGGATTGCTGTTCTACGAAGATATGATTCCGGAAGCTGAATCGACCCTCTAAGGAACATTATGAGTGGCATCACCAAGACAATGAAAGTAGCAGAATACAGGGATGAACCAGTCTGAGTCACTGGTGATACTGCAGAGTCATTCTGTCAACTCTAGGACCCCTCACCTCCAAATTTTGTTATGTGAAGTAACTATGCCTTTACTATTGAAAATACTTTAGTTGGCCATTCCATTACCGACACAGGTGGCTCAGGCATTCCAACGGGAACAGCAAGAGCTATTAGCACGTTTGGGGGATGATGAACAGACAAATTTGACCAGGTAAACTAGAAGGCTTGATAAAAGCAATAACAACTGAAATCTAGTGAGAAAAAGCATGAGATTCAGAACCAGATAGACCTGGGATCCAATCCTGGCTTAGGCATTTATTATCTATGTGACCATAGCAATTTCTTCTACTTTTCTACAGCTAGAGTTCACATCTGTAAAACGGACATACATATATGTACCTTGCAGTGAGTGTTTTTGTGTTAAACACTTATAAATGGCAGGTACTCTATACATAATAACATCATTATTATTAGAAGAAAAAGTGAAAAAGTTAGGTTGAAGACAAAACATGGAAGCCTTTGCCTGCCAGGCTAAAGGAAGCCCTTTACTGATAACAGGAAATCTTTGCAGGTTGGCATTTTGCAGCTTTTTATACAGAAATTTATTAACTCCATATTTATTTCAACTCCTAATGTTAGCCAAGTTAACATAGCCTCACAGCAAAGGTCTATCTCCTTCAGCTCCTAGTACACAATACAAAATGTCCAGCTTTCAACAAAACTGCTGAAAGTTACATGCAGAGAAATAGGTATTTGAATGACTCTATATATATTAAAGAAATCTAATCAATAATGAATAATCTTCCAAAAAAAAAAAAAAAAAAGCAAGCACCAGGCTCATAGGGTTTTCTGGTTATTCTACCAAACATTTTAAAAAGAAATTATAGTGGGGCGCCTGGATGGCTCAGTCAGTTTAAGTGTCCGACTCTTAATTTCAGCTCAGGTCATGATCTCACAGTTCGTGAGACTGAGCCTCACGTTGGGCTCTATGCTGGAAAATGTTATTAAGAAAACCATAAGGAAGAGGGGCACCGGGCTGGAACAGGCGGTAGAGCATGAGACTCTTGATCTTGGGGTCATGAGTTCAAGCCCCATGTTGGTCTTGGAGCTTACTTTAAAAAAAAAGGGAGGAAAGAAGCGGGGGAGGGAGGGAGACAGAGGGAGAGAGAGAGAGAGAAAAAGAAAAAAGAAAGTAAGAAAGAAAGAAAGAAAGAAAGAGAGAAAGAAAGAAAGAAAGAAAGAAAGAAAGAAAGAAAGAAAGAAAGGAAGAAAGAAAGAAAGAAGAGAGAAAGAAAAAAGAGAAAGAGAGAAAGAAAGAGAGGAGAAGGGAGGGAGGAAGAAAGAAAAGAAAACCATCATAAGGAAGAGAAAATACATGTAGAGGACTGTCCCATATTTCTCTAAAAAATAAAATCCATAGATAAGTGAATCTGCACAGTTCAAACCTGAATGACTTATTTCTTTAAGGGTCAACTATATTTGTCAATCTCCTTCAAATTGCCAAGGTCATCAAAAACAAAGAAATTCTGAGACTGCCATGGCCAACAGGCACCCACAGAGACATGACAACTGAATGTGCTAACTTGGATGGGATCCCAGAAGAGGAAAATGACATTGGGGCAAAAGTGAAAAAATCTGAACAAAGCATGGACTTTAGTTAATAATAATATATTTATATTGGCTCGTTAATTGTAACAAGTCTACCATATTAATATTAGATACTAAGAGGGGAAACTGAGCATAGGGTATATGGGAATTCTCTCTACTGGAGAGAGATTTGGTGAAAGGGAGTGTGAGTTAAATACTTCCCCTCTCAGAGAAGGGAATCAAATACCATGTAAGGGTGATACTTAAAAAAAAATTTTTTTTTTTTATTTTTAATGGTTATTTATTACTTTGAAAGAAGGCAGAGACAGAGCACAAGTCAGGGAGGGGCAGAGAGAGAGAGAGAGACACAGAATCCGAAGCAGGCTCCCGGCTCTGAGCTGTCAGCACAGAGCCCGACGTGGGGCTCGAACCCACGAACCCCGAGATCATGACGTCAGCCACAGTCGGATGCTTAACCAAATGAGCCACCCAGGTGCCACCCCCCCCCAAATTTGTTTTCATAGTTAAAAGCGAATACTTAATAGAGAGTAGAGCTGAGTTTGGGAAAAGAAAACTTTTGTTTTTCACATAGTAGCTGCCGCAGTTACCCGCCAGATGAGGATAATAGGGTTGCTGTGACAGCTGGCCGAAAGAACGCGCGTAGGGCCATTCGCCCAGACTGTGGCAAGTAGTAAGTGCTCAGTAAATCCCACACGGGATCATTACAGAGCTTCCAGAAATGTATCCTACAGGAGGAGGGAACAGGGCCTCAGATTCCACAGGGGCCTCAATTCATAAGCACAAGGTAGCTGAAAAAGAGCAGGAAACAACTTTATTGCTGGATAGAGCCCATCTCTGCACTTTTAGTGCTGCGTTATGTATAGCATGCTATCCGCCTCCAGCCCGATGTGAGGCCATGACTGGCTGATGTCAGTGTCAATGTCAGATACTTTCACAGGCAACAGACTCCAGTCTCACATTTACCTGCATACTTGAAAAGCAAATGATGCCTGACAAATGCTTAATTATTTCTGAATTTTCTGTTAGGACGATGTCAGTGTCACGCAAAATAGATTTTGACGAATAACTTGGCCACAGTGAACCTTTTAAAAGAAAAATGCTGGCTTTGATGACCTGAGATTTTCAGATTATGAGGTCGTTCATCACTGCAAGTGTTAGGTCTCATTTCTGCCAGGGTTGTTTTACTAGGCCCCTTAGGGCCGTAGTATGTTTATTAGGCTGAAGTTAAAAAAGAAAATGATTTCTGTTCATAGCTATTCAGATTTTATTGAAAACAATTTCTAAACCAGGAATAATTTTTCCTTCTCTCCATTAAACATAGGAAACTGGGTGGCTCAGTCAGCTGAGTGGCCGACTTCGGCTCAGGTCACGATCTCGCGGTTTGTGAGTTCGAGCCCCACGTCAGGCTTTGTGCTGACGGCTCGGGGCCTGGAGCCTGCTTCGGATTCTGTGTCTCCCTCTCTCTCTGCTCCTCCCCTGTTCACACTCTGTCTCTCTCTCAAAAATAAATAAAGATTTTAAAAAATTAAAAAAAAAAAAAACATAGAAAAGTGAAATTTAAAAAAAAAAAAAAAAAAGCAAACAGGGGCACCTGGGAGGCTCAGTTGGTTAAGTGTCAGATTTCAGCTCAGGTCACGATCTCACGGTTCGTGAGTTCGAGCCCCGCATGGGGCTCTGTGTTAATAGCTCAGAGCCTGGAGCCTGCTTCAGATTCTCTCTTTCTCCCTCCCTCTCTCTCTCTCTCTCTCTCTCTCTCTGCCCCTCCCCCACTTGTGCGCGTGCGTGCTCTCTCTCTCTCAAAAGTAAATAAACATTAAAAAGAAATTAAAACAAACAGCCAGGCCGTCCTGCTCATTTCCCACGTTCTAACATAGAGACAGTAACACCCACTGATAAAGAATCTTTCTCTTTGACGAGATGGCTGGTGATCATGTGTGTCTCTTGCCATTCTGAATCCCAGATGAGCCCACCCATGCTTCGGGGGGGAATCGGCACAGGGCACTGCGTATGTTTTTGAAATTGTTTAACCCTCACTGTGTTGCGTATACACTTCAGCCGCACTATAGGAGAAAGTTCTAAAATTTCTAGAACCCATGAAACTCATCTGGAATCACCTCAGCTAATAGATAGAGCGAGCATACACTTACCGAAAGATGCCCTTAAGCCTGCAGCAGGACCAAGTGGCAAAAAGTGGCAAGGAGAAGGAATGGCAAAGAGAAGCAAGTTGATTCATTTAACAGAAGCTTGGGAAAGCTCGAGAATTAGAAATACCAGCTGTTTCTGGAGATGGGGGTACAGAGTGGTGGAGAGTTGGCGCAGAGGGGATTAGTCTTGGGATTCTCTTGTCTCTCCCCCCGGCCCACCGAGGGCCAGAGGCTTACTTTCTAGAGGGGTTACATCCCCAGACACAACCAGAGGATGTGAGGGCAGAGCTAGGGCACCTACCGGAAACAGAGGTATTAAATGACAGGTTCTATATTGGAAAGGGAGTCTGACATCCTCTCCCCATCGTTTAGCTTCCAAATCACTGGCAGCCACGATCGTCCTCTGGGAAGGGACTCATTAACATAAAAGACCCACAGACAGTAAGAAGTGAACATTGGCCAGTAAAGCAGGAGGACCTTCCCCCGGGCCAGGTGACAAGCCCCAGCCACGCGTACAATTTCCAACTGGCCTGTCAAGCTCCTCACTAAACCAAAAAGGCAGATGGGGATCACATAGTTGAGGGGTGGTTCTCCATGGCCAGAATAAACTAACCAAATCAACTCGAAGGAAACAGACAATGCAGGGAGCAAAGGAATACATAGAAACTCTAGAATGAAGATTCTCACTAAGAGAAGATCCTGTCTTCATGAAGGGAGAAGAGAATATCATTCGAAAAACTAAAAACAAAAAACATTCAGAGAACAAGGAAGCACTCTAAGAAATTAGAAATGATGGCAGACACCGTAACATTAAAGAGAAAGGTTGATAGAGAAGATTGAGGACAATTCTGGGGAATTAGATCAAAAATGAAAGAGATGAGAAATAGGAGGGAAAGAATAAGAAAATCGGAAGATCAACCAAGAAGGTTCAACTGGAGTTTCAGAAACCAGAAGGGAAACAAATGAAGGGGAGGATATTTCATTAAAAATTGGGGCACCTGGTGGCTCAGTCGGTTAAGTGTCCGACTGCGGCTCAGGTCATGATCTCACGGTTTGTGAGTGCGAGCCCCGCGTCGGGCTCTGTGCTGATGGCTCAGAGCCTGGAGCCTGCTTTGGATTCTGTGTCTCCCTCTCTCTCTGCCCCTTCTCTGCACACTCTCTCTCTCTCTCTCCCAAAAATAAATAAACATTAAAAAATAATTCAGGAGCATCTCTAGAACCAGAGGAATGAGTTTCCACACTGAAATGGCCTACTGAACACCTAGCACAATAAATGGAAAGAAACCGCAGAACAGTTTTTCACTGTGAAATTTCAGAATGATATGGGCAAAAAAAGACCCTAACAGTTTACACAATGGAAAAAATAAAGATCACAGGCAAAGACTCAGAGATCAGAATGCTATAGAACTTCTCCACAGCAAGCTGGGGGTTGCCAGCCAAAGAGGCAATGAGAAAGAATGATCTCTAAACCAGTTGGGAATCAAGCCTAAGGCTAGAAGTAAGATGTTTTCAAACACACGAGGTCTGAAGATTTTTACTTCTTATGCCTCTTTTTTTTTTTTTCCTCCTGCAAGCTGCTGGAGAATGTGCTCCACCAAAATAAATAAATAAATAAATAAATAAATAAATAAATAAATAAACAAACAAACAAACAAACAAACAAACCAAGAAAAAGATGGCATGCAATTCAGAAAGAGAGGATTCCCAGGATGAAAGGAAGTCCCTATAGGACAGCTGGGCGGAAAACAACGCATACAAATCTCATCAAGGCAACGAAGGGCTCCAGGAGGGCAAACTGGCAGATTATCTATCATGTTTGATGTAAAGGAAAGGTTTTTTCCTGAGTCAGAGACTCTCGGGATGATTCAGTTGTAAGTATACAGAAATCAAAGTAAGTTCTTAGATGAGGTAATTAATTCTAGGGAAAATGAACACTGTATAAGAAAGAAAATGGGGGTGGTTGGCCGGGGCTGAGGGGGGAGGGAAATAGGGAGTTGGTATCAGCATGAAGTTCCCATTATGCAGGATGAATTAGCATTGGAGACCCGCTGTCCAATATAGGGCCCATAGGTAACAGTTCGGTATTATTATGAGTAGATCTCACATTAAGTATGGAGGTGACGGATACGTTTATTACCCGGAGCACGGGCATGGTTTCACAGGTATACACACATCGCCAAACTCATCAAATTGCATACATTAAGTAGGTCCAATTTTTTTGTAGACCAGTTATGCTTCAAGAAAAGCTGTTAAAAGAAGAAAATGTACTCACAATACACTATGACTGCAGCTACGAACAACACTCTATAGTCATTAACAGTCTAAGCACTCAATCTCTAACTTGCGCTAGAACTACATTGAGCTGTAAAGAGTGGAAGTGTGTGTGTGTGTGTGTGTGTGTGTGTGTGTGTGTGTGTGTGTGT
>NW_024412467.1:12397804-12406359 GCF_014898765.1 Herpailurus yagouaroundi
GTGTGTGTGTGTGTGTGTGTGTGTGTGTGTGTGTGTGTGTGTGTGTTGGAAGGCAGACGGCAAGACACTAAATCCTCACATTCCACAACAGAAAATAAATAATGACTAAAATTGGGGGGAAAAAAATAAGGAATTCTTTAAGCACAGTTTTCAGAAATATGGAAGTAAAGAGTTAAAAGGATTTTAGAGTAGAAGGTGTTTGCCCTTCGAGGACCAGAAAGAATAGGTCAGGGCACCTGTGTTTTATTACATGACCTTATACATTTAGCATTCATACATTCAGCTTTTGACACCATGAACATGTTTAACTGTGATAAAAATAGAATTTACTTTTTTTTTAAGTTACCAGTCCTTTTGAGAAAACAGTCTCATTACGGTTGTCGTGGTAAAAGCCAAACCTGCATAATTCAACGTGAGCAAGAGGATGTGGGGGGTGGGGAGGGGGAACAGAACATGGGAGTTGAGATCCAGGCACTGCAGGACCAGGGCATTAGAGGAGCATCTCCCTGGATGTGAGGATGATTCCAGCTGCCGAGGACGTCAGAGCGCAGGGTATCCCCATATGCCCCGCAGGAAACTTGCCTCAAAGACTATTGCAACTATGCAGGTAAGGGTGTAAATGAGGATGATGCATATTCACAAAGACTGTCTCTCCACGGCCCATCTTTAACCTCTGAGCCCTCTGCTCAAATCTGCCCCACTTGGGCTTTCCACTCTGTGTTTGCAGAATCCATTTTGAACAAGAAAATTCACCTACCCTTGGGGTCTGACCAGCCTTCATATCTTATCACTCTGGCCTCCTCTTACTAATTTTCTATCTGCTCACCCCCATCCTGCGCTATGGATATAAATCCCCATTGTCCTTGCTGGAGCCAGAGTTGAATCCAGTGTCTCTCTCCAACCGTAAGACCCCATGAGAGCCTACCGATCCTGATGATTTGTCACGCATTTCCTGACCTCTTACCATAATACCCTCTTCTGTTGCCTAATGACTACAGCTGTCTGCTTGTGCGTGCTAAATCTCTTAGTGTTTGTTTTCTGGATAAGTCGGTAGTACTCACTCAAATGTTTAATCTTATTTCTCCAGAACAAAGAAGGATGTTAAATAATTCCAATGACCATCTCGTGTCTTCATTACAAACTTTTGCAGCTAGACACAACCTCGACGAATAAAATAATCTCATCCAGCTGCATATTTCATTGTCTATAATTTGATAATCTGTGTGGAAAAAATAAGTTGACCGATATGACTAATAGCAAGGAAGCGTGGGGTAAAAAGCAAACCTGGACCTCAAACACCTTGGTCGGAACTTGGCTCTGGCACTTGTCGTGTTGACTCCTTTGATCACTTCTCAGAGCATAGGTTTTACTTTCTGTACAATGAGGCCATGGGACTGTGCTCTCTAAAATCTTTCCAGCCCCAACATTCAAGGATCAAACATTTAAATCTGGTACCTGTTTTTCAAAATTTGGAACACTGGGTTCCGTCCTTTGGGAGTTAACTCTGCAAGTTTTGCAGGCTCAAAAAAAAAAAAAAAATAGCCACCAGTTCATTATTCTGCCGGGGACCTCCTTCTGCCTATATTTAGATATTTCCCCACGTGTAACATAATGACTGATGCCGACAGAGGGCTTAGAGCCATAGTTCCAGTGTCTCATTCCAATGAAAAACTCTGATCAGAATAGAAATCGCTTAACTTGGAAGCAAGTGGTATTATCAACATTTTACTATCCCTGCTGCTGGAAAGCTGTTCCCTTCCTCCTGTGCATTGTGGCATTCTGCCTGTACCTACTGCCAAATTATGACTTTCTTCTCGACTGTCTTTTTAATTCACACCCCGGTTCCGTGATTTACATCTGCCGTCAGATTCCACACGACTGTTTTATCAATTCGGCAGTGAAAATGTCATCAAATGTGCCCCACAGAACACTAATTCCACTAAATATTCATAGATGTTTTGAGAAAAACTTTCGTGGCTTCTTAAGTTTGGGAAAACACGGGGTTAAACCACAAAACGGGTTTAACTGACTGTCTTCCCAGGCACTTTACCGTGTGGCCACTCAGTGAGGATCTTTAAGGGGAAGATACAGCCTGCATAGCTACTTGACCACACAGCCACGAAGCCCTCTCTTCCTGAGCCAACTCTTTGGACACATTCCACGTCACGTGGTTTGGAACAACTGCTTTAATGTGAGACCCTTTTCAAACACTGTGATTGTCTTTAAATTCTTTCACCGCAGCAGGACATGCATGGATATCACGTCAAAGAGTCAAGGAATATTTGCCCAAGACATGGCCAATGATATGGCCGATATAATTAATCTAAATGTCTGATCCACAACCTGACAAGGTTTCCACTTGGGATATAAAGCTACAGGTAAGGAAGAAGACTAAGTAATCTACAGTGTGGTCTTCCTCCTTGGCTCCAAGAACAAAAGTTCGTATTCTTGGCCTTCTGGTACCACTCCACTCTGCCCTCCACTCCGACAGCAGAAAAATCCCACAAAATTACAGTACGTCTTGCTCTCTTTCGACTGGGGGTTGGAGTTGGTCAAACGATAGGCTGGCAATAGCTCTGTAATTTTAAAAACCCTAACCAAAGATAAAACCTGTAATGACAACAAATTTAACCATATAAATACATAGTTCCAGCTGGAATATCGTGAAAAAAGTTACATCCAAAGGAAGCAAGGTCACAACCAGTCCATCACATAGCTTGGGATAATCTCTGTTGCTTAGTAATGGTGAATACTGTAAAAGAGTAAACACATATTTCATTGCTCCTGAAACAAGGAGCTGGAATCCATTATTCTATGAGCAGTCAGAAATGTAGTTGCTAGAGGTCACAAAACTATTCCGAAATACATCTTAAGTGGATAATTTACCAACTGGCAAAAGACTAGTGTGGTTCTCCTTTACAAATCTGTTTCAGACAATGTGAAGATCTGGAGTGTGTGTGCACGCGTGTGTGTGCGTAGGAGGCACGTGCAGGATGTGTGAAGGAGGAGGACAGTGAGGAGAAGTAGGTTCTTCCACGAATGACGTTAAAGAAATCAAAGAAAGTAGGCAACAGAGAGAGAGGGAGACGCAGAATTCGAAGCAGGCTCCAGGCTCTGAGCTGTCAGCACAGAGCCTGATGCGGGGCTCGAACTCACAAACCATGAGATTGCGACCTGAGCGGAAGTCGGAGGCTTAACCGACTGAGCCACCCAGGCACCTCCTAAAGTATAATTTTAATCCAATTAAAACTCCATGTTAGGAGAGAAGTTTTCTTACCTATAGCTATGGAACCATCGGAAACTTCATGTATTCTAAACTATCGGGGAAGGATTGGAGATGAAGCCAACTTTCAAAACTACCTCGCTGCAGTTCGGTTCACATTTATTAGCCAGGGTAATTCATGACTCATTCAACCAGATCGGAATTGTATCGGCAAGAATGAAGGGGAGATGTTAAGTTTGGAATTACACAGCATACGTTTTGCTTAAGAATAACGTTTATTAAAAACTTTATATTGTCTGTCAAAAAAAAAAAAAAAAAAAACCTTTATGGGGCGCCCAGGTGGCTCAGTTCGTTGGGCAGCCGACTTCGATTCAGGTCACGATCTCACAGTCCGTGAGTTCGAGCCCCGCGTCGGGCTCTGTGCTGACAGCTCGGAGCCTGGAGCCTGCTTCGGATTCTGTGTCTCCCTCTCTCTCTGCCCCTCCCCCGCTCATACTCTGTCTGTCTCGAAAATAAATAAATACTAAAAAAAATTTTTTTTTCTAACTTTAAAAATAGGGCGCCTGGGTGATTCGGCAGGTTGGGCATCCAACTCTTGATTTTGGTTCTGGTCATGATCTCAGGGTCATGGGATCGAGCCCCGCATTGGCATACGTGCTGAGCGTGGAGCCGGCTTGAAATTCTCCCTCTCTCTCTCAAATCAAAAAATAAATAAAAATAAAATAAAATTTAAAAGCCTTAAAACTGTATGTAAAGACTATAGAATTTATTATGTGAGCTGACAGGAGCTCTGCCTGACTTCCATTTGCCACTCAAGCGGCTGAAAAAGCTAAAAACGGGAGGGCACATGCAGAAAAGTTCCAGAAGTGCATCAAGACTGGAAACACAGGGAACCTTCCTGAAGAATCCACTGCTTGGAAAGGACTTTAAGAAAGGAAAAAATGGGGGAGGGAGTCAAGATGGAGGCGAGGTAGGGGAACCGGAAACTCCCTGATCCCTCAAACGCTTGGAATTCTGGGAATCCAGGCGACGGGGTGACAGAAACATCTCCACGGGGGTACAGGGACAGCTTGGCAGGACAGAGGTGAGCGTTTTCCAACTGGGGGAGAGGAAACGGGCAGGGTAGGCAAGGAGGGGAGGGATCCCCTTCTGTGGAGACACAAAGGGAAGGGAAAGAGAGGCTGTGCAAGGGCGGGATCGTATTTGGACAGGAGAGAAACCTCTCCGGGCCACGGACTGGGGAAGGAACAATACGGAGAGGGCCCGTTTCTACCTTGCAGACATCCTTAGGAGTGAAGATTGGAGTCTTCGGGGTCGCACAACTTTCTCCAGACCAGAGCCACTGCCTAGGCACGTGCCTGGGGGAAGGGGAGCCAGTCCCCGGGCCTGGTAGCGAGACTGACCCTTCTCTTAACCAGAGGGCCCCTCCTCCAGACCAGCACCGTCACCGGTCCCAGGCACCAACAGGGAACTGTCCAGGGGTTCTGCATTTTCTGATGTGATTTTTGGTCAATTCTTATTATATATAGAGTTTTGTCTTTTTTTTTCTTCTTCCTTCTCTGTTCTGGTTGTTTGTTGAATCATGCATGTTTATTCTTTTTAGACCTCTTCTGTATCTCCTTCTTTATTTTCCCCTCTCTCTCTCTCTGGGTTAAGCCTTATAGTTTCTTTGATTCTCTGCCTGGTCTTTTTTTTTTTCCCCCCACCCCTGTCATTTCTCTCTTCGTACGGGATAAGGCGTCTTCCACGCCACCCCCCTTTTCCACTTTTTTCCAGGGTGGCTTCAATGAACAAATCAAAGCACACCTTTGGAAGGTCCAAACCACCACTACGAGTAGGGAGATAAAGCAACCCGAGATGCAACAACAGAATGCACTCAACACACTTCACAAACGCTTCCTGAAGGGCCAGGCCCTGGACACTGCCTGACCCCTTCTTAATAGAGTCGTACTCACAGGTGCAGGGCACATAACAAGCTACTAAAACACGTAAAAGACAGAAAACAGCCAAAATGATGAAATGAGAGAATTCTCCTCAAAAGGAGGGAGAAAATGGTCAGACAATAAACAAGAGGTTCGGAAGATAAACTGAGGAGCGCACTAGTTACTAGGAAAACAAGAAAATAGAGCTGTCTGAAGTGGAATGTTCAAGAAGATCTGACAAAGACTGAGGCAAAGGAATGTGCAGTCTTAAGGGAAATGACAAGCATCCCGAACATGGTTGAAGGATAACCAGGGAGTTGGTTAAGCTAAGCCAGAGAGTAATAATGTGTTCCAGATGGGTAGTTAAATATCCAGGTGGTATTTTGAAGGTTTGAAGCGAGTCAGGCACATTATTTACAAGCTGGAACAAATGTTACTTCACAGATTTGAGTTTCCTTCTTCTCTGAGATTACAGAAGGTACATCAGGAGACAAACGTGTGTTATCCTTTCCAGTCTATTCCTTCAATAATTGAACGACTGCGATGACACATTCCAACCTCAAGATTCCCTGAAGCTTTAGACAGGCATGAGGCGTGGGAAATCCGTTCTCAGAGAATAACACATTCCAAATCTGGGGGAAATAAAACAACCGATTCAAGCCAGGATCATCATTGGATACTAAGATCATTTGGAACAAATTCTCAAGGAAGATGAAATTTCCTGGTGCCCGAGCATCCCCCGAAAGATGACCTGCTCACTGCACAGGGGAAATGGAAAGACCTAGATGTCACCACCTTAACTGAGGGATCAGACAGCACTTCAAGTGGGGGAGCCAACTTTCAATCACGCCTCCCGGTGTGATGCAATAACGAGTACACCGCATCCCCTAAGAAGACGTCTCGCGCCAAATGTGAATGCAATCAAAATTCTATACCTAACTCTCAGTTTACCCGAAATACAAGTGACAGGAGGATTTCTGACGATTTCCTCACCACCACCACGAGGAAGCAGACATCCCGAAGGTGGGATAGTGTGCAAAATAACGGGCCTTCTTTCTTCAAGCAGTCAACGTCACGGGAAAACAGAGTGGGTCGACCGTTCCGGCATAAAAGAGAATAAAATACGTAGCAACCAAACGCAATGCGTGAATCTTGATTAGCTCCGGGCTTGTGTTTTGTGCTTTGAGCTATAAAAGATACTTTGGGAATAGAAAGATTTGATGAGACTGCATAAATGATTAGAGAAGTATTTTTAATTGTCTCAGAATGATGATATTTTAGTCAAATTAGAGGAAGTCTCTTATTTTTAGGGGAGAGAGAAAAAACAAATACAGCAAAAGGTCAAGTGTGGACTCTAACTGCTAAGCGTACCAGCGACAATTAGGCAATTCTCTGAACTTTTTCATCAGGAGAAAAACTTGACAAGCCTTTTGTTAATAAAGTCATCTCCACTGGGGCACCTGGGTGGCTCAGTCAGTTAAGCATCTGACTTCAGCTCAGGTCATGATCTCAGAGTTTGTGAGTTCAAGCCCCTCGTCTGGCTCTGTGTTGACAGCTCGGAGCCTGGAGCCTGCTTCGGATTCTGTGTCTCCCTCGCTCTCTGCCCCTTGCCCCTCCTTCATGCTCTCTCTCTCTCTCAAAAATAAACAAACATTAAAAAAAAAAAGTTTTTAATCAAAATACATCATCTCCATCTGCTTTCACGTGTGTTCATCTAATCATCCTAATTCCACCTCCTTTCTCTTGGCTCCTGTGACCGCACATCCCCCAGTGTCTGTACCTCTTTCCTCGGGCTCTGGCTGCACTAATGCAATTTCTTTGCACTTTGCAATTCCGCTACTGATCATTCAGTTAGAACTTCAGAGAGCTCAACCTTGATCCTCTGCTCTCTCCCGCTCTCCTTGTCTCTACTTTCTTAGCTTCAGTTGCCATCGAAATGCCAGAGACTCTCAAATGTGTGTCTTCGGGCTAGACCGCTGATCTGTGGTAAATGGATCTGAACTGCTGGAAAAAACTTAACTAAAGCACTGAACTTCATGGGAAACCTAAGATCCAAACTGACCTACTAAGTCAGAGCACGTTCTTTTCCCTTATAAAATTCCCACCATCTCAGCGTAAAGGGAAAATGTTAATAGGGTGCAAATCTAATAAACTCCTGGCTAATTAAAAATGGTTGTAGGGTAATTGTCCCAGGTAATGGAATGTTTTCATCAAATCAAGCTTCAGCCACTTTTAAAAATACATTACCACATATCCCCAGTTAGTATACACAATGCACAGGGCATCATTTTTTTTTTATTCCTAAATTTAAAGCACCTTCATGTCAAAACCCATAAATATCCGTGTTTTTTTTGGGGGGGGGTAAAGTGTATTTAATTTGAGAGAGAGAGAGAGTGGAGGAGGGGCAGGGAGAGAGAGAAAGAGAGAGAGAGAGAGAGAATGAATCCCAAGTGGGCTCTGTGCTATCAGCTCGCTGGAAGCCTGACGCAGGGCTGAAACCCACGAATTGTGAGATCACGACCTGAGCCGAAGCCCAACGCTTAACCAGAAGAGCCACCCAGGCACCCCTAAAAACCGTAAACATCTATATACTGAGTATACTTAGTTGAGATTTGAATTATACCACGAATCTACATGATATAAGCAACTGAGTCGAATCTCTATAGCCTCCGGGACTCACTTGGAATTTATACAAATTCCAACATCCATCCGTGCACATTCTTCTTTAAAAAAAAAAAAAAAAACCAAAAGACTCTTTTACACAAAAATAAACCTGCCAGGGAAGACCCAACATGAAGCCTTGGGGTCCTCACGGAAGAGCAAAAATTCATAAAGTGTCTGAGGCCATGAGAAGTAACATCTAACAAATGGGCAGAGATGGGGAAAATACACTGCACTCAAGCTTCCCCAGCAAATGGTGAACATCTCTCAGAGATCTTACCTGCAACCACACCTCCCACTGGTTTTGCGGAAAGCTCTGGAATAGTCTGTGGTGTTTCTGCAGGTGTTGCAAAAGAATTAAGGCAAGTATTTGGGGCACCTGGGTGGCTCAGTCAGTTAAGCGTCCAACTTCGGCTCAGGTCATGATATTGCGGTCTGGGAGTTCGAGCCCCGCGTCAGGCTCTGTGCTGACGGCTCAGAGCCTGAGCCTGCTTCGGACTCTGTGTCTCCCTCTCTCTGCTCCTCCCCTGCTCACACCCTCTCTCTCCCTCATAAATAAATAAAAATTAATAAAAAAGAATTAATGCTACTTGGCAATGAGAAAGAATGAAATCTGGCCTTTTGTAGCAACATGGGTGGAACTGGAGAGTGTTATGCTAAGTGAAATAAGTCACACAGAGAAAGATACCATATGTTTCCACTCTTATGTGGATCCTGAGAAACTTAACAGAAGACCACGGGGGAGGGGA
>NW_024412467.1:12406459-12471297 GCF_014898765.1 Herpailurus yagouaroundi
ATTGAGGAGGGCACCTGTTGGGATGAGCACTGGGTGCTGTATGGAAATCAATTTGACAATAAATTTCATATTAAGAAAATAAAAAAATAAAAATAAAAGTAAACAAATGCTAAAAAAAAAAAGAACGCAAGTGTTTGTTGTGTTTTGTTTTGTTTTGTTTTGTTTTGTTTTGCCAAAAAGAATGGGGAAAAAGAACAAGCCTCAAAAAAAAAAAATGCAGAAACAGGGAGGATTATAGTTTGCCCCCATTACACTCAAGTTAACTCTTTCCCCCCATCTTCTGTGCTCTGGGACTCAAAGACATGGCATTGATACTTCGGTGTCAGTTTATCTATCAATACAGGATTCCTTCGGCATCTGCGTCTACCTGGATGACATATCAGAACACTTCTTCAAAGTCAGGGTGTCCGTTCAAAACCAGGCAAACGCTCGTCACTTGTGGGTCTCTCAGCGTTAAGCATGACTCATCTAAGTCATGACTAGCGCAGGCAATGCCCTTCCTTAACCAGACTCCTTGCTCATCTGTGCAAAAATTTCAGAAGTGAAGGAAACCGTCACTCTTGATGAACAGGTGGTGCCAACTCACTAATTATCGTAAACAGGGAATCATGACATATTCCCAAGCGATGTCTACTTTGCCTAACAACGGTCACATTTAAAGATCGGGTAATTTAAAAAATTTTGCCCAGATCACAGAAGGCTAGTGATTCCCCGACTAAAACGGACACTGTTCTGCTGAGCGGCAAGGCACATTCCGGAAAATGAGTCAAGCAAATTAAAACCAAAAATGTTATTTATCAAGGTAAAGGTAATGGTTTTGTTTCATCTTCGTCCGTGTTTCCGAAAGCTCAGGTTTGCAATGATCTGACGTTAACAGAAGTCCAAAGTAATAACTGAATCTCAACCATGAGTCAAAGAAATCACACTTCTGGTGTGGAAACAATAACAATTTAATGGACAAACAAAATATTATCACAGTGGATAAAATATCGAAGCATTGTCGTGTTTTCATTCAACAGCATGAAGAGTTTTTTGCTGTCTTCCATTTAAAACTCTTTAGAACCAAATGAAGTTACCAGCAACTTTTTAAAAAGGAGACTATCACAATATTCAAAGAAACACGAATTTAGCACTTGCAGACATTACACAAATAAGCAA
The DNA here is from genome assembly GCF_014898765.1 of Herpailurus yagouaroundi. Taxonomy (NCBI): domain Eukaryota; kingdom Metazoa; phylum Chordata; class Mammalia; order Carnivora; family Felidae; genus Herpailurus; species Herpailurus yagouaroundi. The sequence continues at coordinate 12,407,618 of NW_024412467.1, forward strand.
AATGCACAGTACCCACAACCAGAGCTTTCTAGAAATCTCATATTACTCACCAATTTATTTGATGTTACATTTCAGACAAAATGAACATAAAAAAAAAAAAAACCTTATAAATATATAAATCCGAACCACAAAACACCTCCTAAACATTAGATTTACTCTAAGTACAAATGGGTTTTTGGAAACTGCATTCACAATGCTATCTAAACTAGATTTTATGAAATTATAAATGTATTGAGCTGTAACTTGGGGCTCCAATTCATTGGGCCACACCCCACGTATGCTTTCCCGTCATACTCCCCTTGGGTGGACATATTCTCAGAGTCAATAGTTATACGATTAAAATCAAACTACGACTATTCTAAAAATAAGCATCAACTCTTCCCGAAAATTTGGAGATTGGACTGACCCACTGTAACGGTGCCACGCAACGAATGTTTCATCGCCAACAAGTTCAAGTAGTGTTAGTAACGCCCTTTTCTAAGAGTAATAAATATTCTAATGTTAATCATCAGTAATGGGTTTTAGGAACTGAAAAGCGCTATCTTTTTTTTTTTTTGGCCTAGTTTCTGTGGACATTCTATTCCCTCAAACCTAAAACCTGCTAGACAATTTCTTCTCATAAATATATACATTCGACTTCCCCTCCGTCACAGAATCATTAACACGAGTCACACGGCTTACGCTTTTATTTGAAATCAATTACATAAGAACTTGAACCCGTTCTAAAATGGACTGCCAACAGGACCAGCGATATGTCAAGTTGTTCTCTGCCGTTTCCTTTGTGTTTCCTGGGAGGGTCCTCTCGAGCAGCCCGCCGGCTCTGCTTCTCGCCCATCTCTTTGCCCGGCCTCCTGCAACACAATTTTGCACACAGGCCTAAACCACTGTGTTTGGGTTACTATTCAGTACAGCACAGCAAAATACGTCGGTCCGCGGCACCTCAGACCGTGAGCTAGAACATCTCCACAATTGTTTCTGGGCTTCCACGGCCACAATTCATTCACCCCAAACCGTTATAGGAGTAAGTTCCAGAAGTTCACAGTGGAATTTGAAATACAGTGGGGGAAAACAAAAAGCCTCATGAGTGTCTAACAACTAATTTCAGGGGAGCCTCATTCTGGGTAAGGGGTGGGGCTCGTTGAACAAGGTGGCTGACAAGACAAAACTCAACTAAAACGTTTTAGGGAGAGACTCCACGGAAGGTTTCCACGAACACTAACTGGGCTGTGAGAATTTCAGAGAAGACTGAGGCGAGAGGAAAATAAATATGGAGGGAAGGGTGTATCTCAAAGACAAGGGGCCATGTTCTGTCATGAAGGGCGCTGTGATGCAAAGTCCACGGTGGGTTTAATTTCTCTTCAGTGATGTGGCAGAACAGGTATTTAATTGAAACCGCACAAGGGCACGAGGCCGATTCGCTCTTGGCAAAGGGGCCTGTGCACAGGGAACAAGCCCCTCGCTGGGGCAGCAGACCACAGACAGTGGCCTTAACTTCGAGACAAAACACCTGAAGATTCCAGGGGAACGTCAACAACCAGGCGTGGGAGGGGAGGCCGGGGGGGGGGGGGCGGCCGGCGCGCGGGGGGAGTCACACTTTTTAAGCGGCCGTGTCTCAGAACAGCTTTCCTCTCGTGTCTACCTTCCACCACAGATTATCGAGGATTACGAGAGAAATCGTTCATCCCTAGCCGTCTACAAAGACCTTACTACAGCCTGACCCCTCGCCCCTGGGGCCTGTCTAGCAGGGCTGGGGGAGATCTTGGCCATTTCTGGGGGAAGACTCCCCGGAAGAGCTCTAGGAAGGCTTAGCTCCCACATTTCTGCATCTTTGCCAACCCCTAAGTAGAAATGAACGTGTTTATGTCCAGCATACAGGAAAACCGACGGAGTCCAGACTTCGGTGGAAAAAGAGACCACAAACATTTGGCCAACGGCTTCGTTAAGGTCACGGACGCTCCTCACAGAGAAATACAAAATAAACAAATGATGAGTGACCTAACTTCAAAGGTGGCAACGGGTGTCAAATTTCCTAGTTTGCACATCGGTTAAGAAGAAGGGGCCACACAGTCTAGAAACTCGTGACAAACGCACTGGCAGAAACCGTACACCATGAGGATGACAAGGCTCGAAGGGACGAGGCTGACAAAGACGACCCCGAGGGTGACCTTCTTAGACACGAGTAAGTAGATCCCTAAGGGTAAGGAGCTGAAGTAGAGCAAACCCAGCAGCCAAACCAGCACCCGGATGGATGTCTGAAACAGCAGGGATGTACAGTTCCACACGGTCCAGTTGTGGGACACGGTGGTGACAGAGTCGAAACTTGCAGGCCGGTAGAACTCGACCACAGGAGTGGAGCTCAGAGACGGGGAGCTCTCTCTCTGCACCTCCATGATGGTTATGACCAGGCAGTTGGAGGAAGCGTGAGAAGGGCTGACGAGAGACGCCAGCCTCTTGGGGGTCAGCAGCAGCTCAGTAGGGTTTTCTGGCAGGCACTTCTTGCCTTTGCCTCCGCAAGTCAAGTTTACCAGGATGTTGTTGTCATCCGGCAGGCTGCTGACTTCATCATCCGGCAGGCAGGTCTCAAACCTGCAGAAAGGGCAGACGATGACACCTTGCGGGGAGTCCCCGAAGTCTATGATCTTGTAGAGGCATTTGGCACAGACCCTGTGACAACACTCCAGCACTTTGGGTTTCCTCTGCTTCAGGTTGTACCGATTGTAACAGATCTTACACTCGAGCTCGTCGGAGACCTGAGAGTCTGCCCCATCTTCCGGCGGCTGACTGGCCATCCTGAATGGTGTGGACACGGTCTTTGGCCAGAAGTGTCTCTCCGAAGGATGACTTCGATTAAGGTGTCCCTCTGAATATCACATCATCCGAATCAGGCAGTGGGGCCAAAGGTCAGGAAAAGGAGGGACAGAAATCAGAAATCGTCCAGGCATTTTGAGCTTCTACATTCACTCTGTCTCAAACACATATTTAAAAAGGCCACATGCAGGGTCTGCAAAGGAAAAAAAGAGATTCTAATATAGTGAAGAGTTCACTGAAAAGGGCTTTCTGGAATTTTCAGAGCTCCAGTGGCTGAGAAGCCATAGATTTAAAGGTTAGAGCCCCTTCACCTCCTCACACATTTCTGCGCCAGGACAGGAAAGTGTTGTCTCCATGCTTAGCTTTCTCAGTCCACAGATACGGTAGGAAAGAACGAATCCAGATTCCTACTGGTCTAAGTACATTCTAGAGCATCGTGATTTTGACTACATACAGAGATTCTCTCTCTGAAACTCGTAACATTTCTGGGCCCTTTGAAAACAGAACAGGACGTGCATCAGAAACAGACACATTTGCAATCAAATTCCATTCAGTACAGACTGATCGATTCAGATCATCAATACCGTAAATGCCAGTCTTCTAAATACCCTCACACGTGACACAAGCATTACAACCAGGCCAAGTCTAACTCTCAAAAAAGAGAAGTAAACACAAGGGCAGCTGGGTGGCTCAGTGGGTACGCATCTGACTCTTGATTTCAGCCCAGGTCATGATCTCACGGTTCTTGAGTTCGAGACCCACGTCGGGCTCTGCGCGGACAGCACAGAGCCTGCTTGGGATTCTCTCTCTCCCTCTCTCTCTGCCCCTCCCCCACTCACACTCCTGCTCTATCGCTAAAAAAATAAGCAAACATTTAAAAGAGAAGTAAACAATACATGCACAGTTGCGTCTCTAAGCGAGAAGAATCGTGCATGCATGGCTATGGGGACGAAGTCCTCAAAGTTCCCCTACTCGCCCAGTTTATTTCATGTAAACTCTGTCTCTGCAGTGAACAGAAAGCATAATAGAGTCAACAGTGCCTAACGTCGGCCCTCGGGTGCTGTTACTGGCTCTGGACAGAAGGCTGAGGCTTGATTTCGTGCGCCCAGTCAGTCCTCGATTATTAGCAGTCACAAAGGGGGCTGAAGTCTGGGCCGTCTCCACATCACCAGTATTTGGCTTTGACGTGTATGACTGTTTTGGTAAGAGATTGATCTTATGTTTTGCTGGGGAAAATATCGAAATGTACTTGAATTTCTGAGCACACTTCCAAGCCCAGTGGCGGAAGGCTGCCGCAGCAGCTCTAGAAAGCCCAGCACAACTCTTCGAGGATTAACTTCGCTGTGGGTCATCCTGCTTAAGAGAGAAGAGGCAGCAGGTGCCTCAACTTGAAATATTTGGAATTATGAACAGCTGGCTTGTGAATATGTATTATCTTCCTTTTTATGACTTCAGCTAATTTGTTAATTGATATCATATAATACAAAAAGGCATAACGGATGGCAGTTACGAGACATAATGTTGGGAAAAGGAAGTCACTCCATAAACAGAATCTCTGGTATCACCCAAGACACGGAGGTAGGGGGTTTTTTTTGGTTTTTTTTTTTTTTTTTTTTTTTAGTTTTTAGTTTTTACATTTATTTATCTTTGAGGGACAGAGAGAGAGAGACAGAGCACAAGTGGGGGAGGGGCAGAGAGAGACAGAGACCAAGAATCCGAAGCAGGCTCCAGGCTCCGAGCTGTCGGCACGGAGCCCGACGTGGGGCTTGAACTCATGAACCATGAGATCATGACCTGAGCCGAAGTTGGGGGCTTAACCCACTGAGCCACCCAGGTGCCCCGGGTTTTTTTTTTTTTTAATAGAGTTTATTGTATACGAATGCATGTATTTATTTCAAAACTGCCATCATAAGCCAATTTCTGTATATCTACTCTTACGCACAAAAAAGGATATACAGACACACACATCCTCTCTTCTGTGCCCTTTCTTTCCATGCGCCCTCAATGTTTTCTTCATTCCTGGTCCTGAAGCATGTGCCCATGTGATCGCGAAATGGGACTGCAACTTGCCCACAATTCTACAAAGCTGGCTTCCTAGTCTCCTGTGGGATGGACATCTATCTCCAGGAGGGGAGCCAAGGGCCACGAAGATGTTCTATCCCTGTCACTACACCCAGTCCTCACCACCTTCACAGAATGGGGCCCGGCACCAGGCAAGTCTGCTTCCTGGACAGCTCCCCCTTGTCAGGCGTCCCCTGTGGCCACGCACAGACCAAAGGCCCATCCCAAAGGAGTATGTTCTGTTCTCTGTGCAGCGGTCCTCCCACTCAGCCTTACTGCCTTCCAAAACCCAGGCGGGCTGAAACTAATAATAGGGCTAGAATTCGCAGCAGTGACTGCCTCCATCGCCATCGAGAGGACCGATGTGTCTGAAGGTGTGTGAAAAAGTAAAAGACAAAATGTAAACATATACGCCGAGATATCTGGAAAAGAGCAAGTGAAATATTCAGTGAGGATAAGTTAGCAAAATCAGAGAAAGCTAGACTGTGCATCTAGTAACATCCGCAAGAAGCTTATATGGATGTGAAAATTCGGCATTTGATGAGCAGCTCGTCCCATTAATACTTTCTGTATCACGCTTTGAAACAAAGCTTTCCTTTTGTCACAGAAAACCACTCTATCGGACCTTCGAATGTGGTGACACGGTGTTATGTGATAATGTTCCTCTTTATAAAACTTCACATCGGGGGCTTCTTGATAACATGCAAAGAAAATACCAGATGTTCGAATATCCAATCAAAGAGACATCTACTTCAGTCCTAAGGCCAACCGTAGCAAACCCGCTCTCACCAGCACAAATACTTTAAGTCCTGCCTCTGAGAGAGGCCCCCCCTGGGCAGGGCTGGCTGACAGCCTTGAGTTGCATCCCTGGAAATGCGGCCAGGACAAGGGTTTCTTCCTGGGATGCCATAAAGCAGCATGGCGATCGTTCCTCTCGGGAAGGCAGGGTACCACCTGCTGGAGTTCTTAAGAGTAAATACTTCAACTGTCTCCTTGTGACTCGAGGGTCTCTCAAAGGACTCGACTAATAACCAAAAATCTGTAACTTCATTGGGCTGCCACGAGTCAGAGTTATTTGGTCCTCCAAAAGCTATGTGTTCACCCCTGACAAGAGCTGCGGGCAACAGTCACGATGCGGAGTGAAGGAAGTCAGACCCGAAAGAGTACATACCGCAGGGTTCCATTTTTAGAAAGCTCAAAACACACACACACACACACACACACACACACACACACACACACACAGGCAAAACTAAGCTGTGTGGATGCAAGTTTAGGTGGTAAAGCTAAGACGAAAAGCCAGGAATTGATTAACATCCAAGTCAGGATCTCGGATGCCTTTGAAGGGGTGGAGAAGCGGGGTCGGAGGGCACCGGCTGATAGGCTGATGGTCCTCTGGGTTCTCAGGAGTGCTCAGTTGGTGATATGCCATCGGGCAATACGTTGTTTCTGTACTGGTGTTATCTTTCACGGTAAAAAGTAAGAAGTAAGAAGGGGAGAGGGGAGGGGAGAGGGGGCGGAGAGGGGTAGGACAGGGAAGGGAGGGGACGGAAGGGAAAGGAAATACCTAAATATTTTTGGTATTTTTAATAGCCTAGATTTTTCTGTCAGTAGGTATTTTAGATCAACTTATCTTTCCCTCTATGATCTGTAATTCCTTTTCTTTTCTTTTTTTTTTTTCTTCCACAAAATTGAAATGTCACTTACTTATCACCTAAGCATCCAGGCACTACTGTTAAGTCAATATTGAAATGAACGGAATCTTTAAGACACGCCGGTCTGGCACGTTCCTTGAGGAGAACTACTGCTGAAAGTCTGTCTCAGCAGGCACAGGGGAGAGAGTCTGGCATGCTAAAACCGCCTCAAAAATAAACACACATAATTATGCAAGATGACAGATGTGTTACACCAATGTTATCGTGGTAAACATTTTGCAATATGTACACGTATCACATCACGGTTACACCTTAAATTTACACAATGGTGTATGTCAACTGCATTTCAGTAAAGCTGGGAAAAGGTTTTCTTTTCCTGGAAAAATACATATTTAAATATATGAAGGTGATATTCCTTATCAACCACTTAATAGTCTTTAATCCTTTTATAAGTCATCTGGGGTAAGACCATCCACGTAAATAATTACCTACTATGAATCTTGGTGCTATCAGACCAACGTTTAATTGCACTGCCCTAAATGTACAGTACTTATCGTTTGACTCAAACCCACTTCCTCCACTGCTCAATTCTTTTGATCTTAAAGATGCAAATTTTGCTTCTACTTGAGGCAAAGCCTCCAGCAGACATCTGTGGTTTCCGTCTCCCTGGGATCTTCCGGTTTTCTCCTTTACACAGCCCTGCACCCCTTTCTGCCACTGCCACCGCTTCTGCGGGGACGTGCTCCCTGCGCACTCAAACCACGTGACTTTGTGTTTCCACCGTCCACTGCCCGCGCTGCCTCCCTTCTCTCCAGAGGTGTGGCTTTGTGACCCGGAAGGCCAAGGGAGGGCGCACAGACCAGAAAAAGATGTTTCAAGGAACTGTCCTGCCCTCCAGAGGGAGAAAATGGGAGAAAAAGCCAAAGCCAAAACCAAAAAGAGAAATACAAGACAGCAGAAGGTGGAGATACAGACAGAGGCAGAAGGCAGACACCTGACGACAGGTGAACCGGACCTGGGTGGAGGCTCCTGTGAGCCAATGAATTCCCTTCTTTGCTTCTGCTGGTGTTTTGATTGGATTTCTGCTACTTACAACTCCAAGAGCCCCGGACACAATTACCATGCTGTATTTGATTTGAGAATGTATTATGTTTTTAGATCTAGGTTCCTCCTTGCTAGGGCAGAAATTATAAATGATTTGTAAAACTGAATACATGTACTTTTAAAATTTCACTTGTGTGCGCGAGCACACATGCACATATACATACAAATTTAAATTTACTAAACATGCAAAGGTCGTCATAAATATCATTGTTTATTAGTCGCGTGTGTGCGCATGTCCGCACGCATGAGTGTGTGTGTTCTCATGTATCTGGCCAATTTCTCCTCTTCACTCCCTCCATCCACATCAGCGTCAATGCTACCTTCTTCCCCGTCCCCCCCAGTCACACATATTAACTAGCTGGTATGTTTCTTCTGTATATAGTTCCATGTACACATATTTATCCAGTATATATCATTATAATGGCACACACAAGCACCGTGTTTTCCATTGTCTTGACTATTTAATACCCACTTGTCCGCATCTTGCTTTTCCCATTCAATAACGGTTCATGAAAAGCTCTCAATTCAACTGATGAAAAATTCCTTTTTTCATGAGTGCATATTTCATTCATCATTTGGATACACCGTAATACAGCCAACCACCTCTCTCCTGGTAGACGTTCATCCGTCTCCATTCTTCCCCAACACATACGTTTCGGCAGAACACAACCTCATGATAAGCATCCTTACACCCGGGTGTTTTTATCTCTTTGAAAGAAAAGGAGTGGAGTTCCTGAGTCAAACAGATGTTACCCCTAACAGATGTGGCCAGCCTGCTCTCCAACAGGAGTGTAACCCATACATCAACCAGTAGTAATAAAAGTACTTTGTCCCCCACCAGCAATAGATGTTATTGGACTTCAAATGTTTGCCTGTCTGAGGGGTGACAGATCATGATTTGGGTCTGAGTGCCTTCTCACCTGTTGGCTTTCTGTGTCTGCTCCTCTCTGAACTACACCTTCTCATTTTTTGCTTATTTTTCTATTGGATTGTTGGGCCCTTCTTGTCCATTTGTAAACATTCCTTGTCATGAGACACATGAAACTCTGTCCTCTGTATTGCAAACGCTTCCTCAAATCTTACTATTTATTGGCTTTGCTTCATATGTTTTGAAATGCAAAATATTTGACTCTTCAGACAGTCAGATGTTCATCCTCTCTCTTGCAGCTTCTAGGTCTCCGATCTTAATGCTGCTCCTAATATTATACATGTGGCTGTTTTCCTACAAAGTTTGTCTCGCTTTATTTTTAACTTGTTTTCAGTTTTATATACGGTATAAGATACAGTCCTAATTTTATTTTCTTCCAAATTTGGACATTTATATTTGGCAAGGAAATAACCTATCTCTTCTAGTTTTTCAAGTTCGTTGCCATAGCGTTGAATACCGTTCTCTTTGCTATCTTCTTTGATTCGTTCCTGCCTCTCTGATTACGTCTTTGTTCTCATTTCTGGTCTTGTACATTTTTTACTGTTTATCTCCTAATCAAACACATGAATCTTTGTATCTATTTTGCTGTTTCAAAGAACTAGGAAATGCATTTGTCCTTTACGTTATTTTTTGTTTTATGAGCTTCAGCTTTCATTTTTATTATTCCCTCTTTCTAACTTGTTAGTTTGTTTCGTCATTCTTTTTTCTCACTTTATAATAAGGGTACAATTTGTCTTTATTCTTAAGTAATGAAAACATCTAAAGGCTGTAAAATTCCCACTAGCTATCCCACTCTATCCCAAGCCTTTCGGAATAAATTGCGCTCCTTTGACAGATATCTAGGTATCTTCTTTCTTTTTTTTTTTTTTTTTAATTTTTTTTTTCAACGTTTATTTATTTATTTTTGGGACAGAGAGAGACAGAGCATGAACGGGGGAGGGGCAGAGAGAGAGGGAGACACAGAATCGGAAACAGGCTCCAGGCTCCGAGCCATCAGCCCAGAGCCTGACGCGGGGCTCGAACTCACGGACCGCGAGATCGTGACCTGGCTGAAGTCGGACGCTTAACCGACTGCGCCACCCAGGCGCCCCTCTAGGTATCTTCTAAATTGACTTTTGTTTTCTCCTTTGATGCTAAGGTTTTAAAGAATGTTTTTAAATTTCCAAACAGTAAAGGGTCTTTTTACTACCTTCCATTATTTGTTTCTAATATTACTGTGTTATGATCAGAGAACAAGATCTATAAAAATCCCTTGCCTTTGAATTTGCTAAGGTCTTCTTTGTGGTCAAGTATATGATCAAGTTTTGCATCTGATTCAGAAACGAATATTCTGTGTTAAGAGATATGGGGTGTCCCATGCCCATCAAATCCAACTTTTTTGTTTGTTCAATTTCTCCATCTTAGGGTTCTATACAAGGTTAGCACAGGTTGAGACCAGCAAGAGATGTTTATGCAATTTCTCACCATAACTATATTTGCATTTGTAATAATTTTGCTTTACAGATTTAGTAGCTATGTTATTCTATACATACAGGTTTATTTACCTCCCTCATCAACTGTGCCTTTTAAAAATTATTATGTAATGTCTTTGCTTATCTGATTTATGCCTTTCCCTTAAATACTACCTGTCTAAACCTCATATTGCTAGTTTCTGACTCTCCGTATTTGCATGGGATCTTCGTCCATCCTTTTATTTTCACCTTCTCTCACTTTGTCTCAAGTGTTTTTCTTATAAACGCCAGATTACTGCATTTTGCTTATTAACTCAGTCTAACAGTATCAAACGTTTAATGGGGAAATTTTAGTTCATTTTCATTGAACGTCAAGACTGCTATATTCCAATTTATTCTTTCCTTCCCACTTGAGTTAACTGATTAATGTAGAAAAATTTCCTCTGCTAGTATCTCTCCTCACCTTGAGGTGTTTCTGTTGAACTTCTCATGTGGATACTTTTTGTTTGATACAGTTTCTGGAGTATTTTTGTCAGAAAATGGGTGATGGCATCTCTGAGTTCCTAAAGAGCAGCAAATTTTCTTTTACTCTGACAGGGAAATGGCAGCATGGGTATATATGTGGCTTTTAGGCTGCTGGCTTTTTGTCTCTGGAAGTTACTCCACTGTCTCTAGCACTCTCTGTCATACATGAGAAATCTGGGGCTAGTCTGATACTTCTTCATGGTAGTTCATTTGTTTTCTCTGTCTGGAAGCTTCTAAGATTTTGCTTTTTATTCTCAAGAGTTCAAGCGCTTTCCCAATATATACATAGATTTTTTTTTTTCATAAATCTTGCCTGGAACTTGATGAACCATTTGAATTTATAGACTCCAGGGGCACCCGGGTGACTCAGTCGGTTAAGCGTCCCACTTTGGCTCAGGCAGATCATGGTCTCGCAGTTTGTGAGTTCAAACCTCACATTGGGCTCTGTGCTGACAGCTCAGAGCCTGGAGCCAGCTTCAGATTCTGTGTCTCCCGCTCTCTCTGCCCCTCCCCCACTCACGCTGTCTCTCAAAAATAAACATTACAATTTTTTTTTAATTTATAGACTCCAGGCTTGATATTAAAGCTCAGAAAAATCGTTTCTTATATTTATGTAATTATGGCCTTTCCTCCATCCGTTCCTTTGCCTCCTTCTGCCTTTCCTGTTACTCACACATTGCATTTCCTGGATCTGTTTTCTCTTGTGATTTCCGTCCTTTATATTTTTGTTCTGTGCTCTCGGGTTCTTCTGCCTGACTGGCCAGGGTGCTAATTCAAGCCTCAGGAATAATCGTCGCCTCCTTTAATTCATTTGCTGAAATGTTTGATTGGAAATTCACGCATTTCATCTCTAGGAAGCCTTTTCGTGCTGCATTTAAATTTCCTTATACGCTCTTAACTACGTTTTGTCAGACTGTCATCCGTCTCCAGCCGCTGCTCTATCGCATTAACCGTGTGTTCTATCTGTTCTCACGGACTGTCTTCTCGCTGGCTGTGGTGCCATTATTTCTCTTTGTTGTATCGCTGGGGTTCAGGTCGGAGTGTTGGAGGACCCATGTGGCTGCACTTGCATCAGCAATGGGAGCACAGTGGCCTCTGTTCCTGTAGAGCGACTCCTGGAGCAGTGTGACAGCAGGCAGGCACCAGGGCCCTGCCGAGGCACCAAGGGGGAGGGCTTTATGTTCTAGAGTCTCCTCAGTCTCTCCCAGCCTCCGAAACAGGGAGGACTCAGCCCAAGGTTCGTCTTCTCCTTGGTCTTTTGTGGGACACGTACACACACAGTCACGCGCACACAGTGGGGCGAGGGAGGTTTTCAATTTTCCTCCCAAGACTCCCTCAACCTTTGTAGATCAGGCTCTATATAGTATCCGATGCATTCTGATCCTCCCCCAGGACTTATCAGATGCCCACCTTTATTGCCAGCCCCATCCAGCCCAGGAAGTAAGCCCCCACCCGCTCCCTCTCACCCTCAACTTCCACAGAGCTCAGGACTTCCCTGCACTGCGGGTTCTGTTGGCTGCAGGGGTTGGTCTGGGTCAGGAGAGGCAGGGTAGAATGGAGAATGGCAGGATAGTGAACCACTTTACCTTGCCATCTTCCCAGAATCCTCACCAACTATAATTCCTGGGTTTCTTTTTCAAATGTGTATCCAGATCAAAAACATGGGAATTTGTGATAAAAGTTTAATTTGGGGGGGGGGGGGGCGGGACATGGGAGTCCTCATCATGTTCAGTGACTGTTATGTAAAGACACATGTCAAACTGATACACATCTCTAAGTTCATAAAGATTTTTGAAATTCAGTTTTTAAAAAGGATTCTCCTTCCCGAATATTCTTTTGTGTTATTCCTTCTATAGCAAACTGTCTTACCCCAAGAATACATAAACTTGCCACCCACAAGTATCAGAATCCTCTTACTTTTTCCTTGGCTATCTTGCTACCTCTCAAGTCCTGGTTTCTATTTCAGAAGCTGTATTAACACATATCAGTTATATCAAAAAACCACTAGGTCAGAATTCTTCAGGGGCGCCTCAGTGGCTTAGTCGGTTAAGCATCCGACTTCAGCTCAGGTCATGATCTCGCAGTTGGTGGGTTCAAGCCCCACATCGGGCTCTGTGCTGACCGTTCAGAGCCTGGAGCCTGCTTCCGATTCTGTGTCTCCCTCTCTCTCTGCCCCTCCCCCAATCACGCTCTCTCTCTCTCAAAAATAAGTAAACATCAAAAAAATTTAAAAAAAGAATTCTTCATATCATATTTTCATATTTCAAAAATATTCACATATACTTTCAAAAACTTAGACTGTTCATGGTCTTTCCTGTTTGGATCTTAGGCTATCTTGGGTCTTCTCCCCCAGCTTTTCATGATATAATTCTTCTATTTCAATTTTAAATTTACTAGTAGACTATTTTACCTAACTATCCTTTGCCCTTCCCCCATCAGGTGTAGATTGTTTGCATGCAAATGGAGTTGTAATAATTCTCCACAGCCCTTTGCAATGTGACTTTCTATTGACCCATCAACAGGTGGAGGAAGCTGCTTCCCCATCCCTGAAATCGAGGCTGACCTTGTGACTTACTATGAATAGCAAAGTGAAGTGACTTCCTAAGAGTTCTGACCCTTGACCTCAGGGTGCTTTGCGGCTTCTGTTGGCCTCTTAGGACCCTGGGACAGCCATGTGGGGAAGCCCAGGCTACTCTCTGTGAAGACGAGAAGCCCAGACAAAAGCCAGCATCAACATCCACACCAACACCAGTCATGCGAGTGAGACCATCATGGCGCAACCAGCCTCTGCTGAACCACCAGTGATTATATCCATTGAATGAGTGACCCTAAGAGAGACCAGCCAAAGAATCATCCCTACGGAACCCAGTAGAAAATGCTGATCCACAGAATCATGAGCAAATAAAATGGCTGTTATTTTAAACCACCATGTGTTCAAGTGGTTTGCTTTACAACAATAGATCACCAGCCTACCATGCTAAACTATCCCTTTCTGACAAAATCCAAAGCTAATCTCTGTCCAAAGAAATTATCTTCCTCATTTATCAATGGCCGCCGTTCCTACCTAGAAGATTTAGACATTCTTACGTACTCGGAAGCTGCATGACCCTGTGGTTCTTGCAATTTTTGTCTCTGTGAGAAAATTCTTGGTCAAAATCCAGTTCTTGTATTTTTGCTATATATAAACCTTTATGATCTTTATCATAAGTTTCTGTTAATTATAAGCCTCTAAGAAGCTCAAAACTTTTAGAAATCCTGCATAATCTTCCTAACGGTGAAAGGCAATTATAATTCCCTTTTACCAGATGTGTAAATGCCCATAGAAGGTAAGCATTTTTTCCAAGATGCCCTAAGTTAGGACAAACGGAGCTCAGAAACAAACTGTCGCTGTGATCCTATTTTCCGCCTATCCGGGGCTCTGGCCTGTGTATTGCGCTACTGTCCACGCAAGCTGATTTTCTATGCCTTGGGGTGACTTCAGGTTCTTCCGAGTGATTCTCACACAGGTTTCATTTAGCCTGAATCATGCTCCCAGAGTCCATCAACCATTTTAATTTGGCATCAACGGAACAGGTTCTATTTTTCCCTTTATTTCAGAGCAACAGCTGCCAAGTTCCAACTCTCATTTCCTGGGTCCTCCTCCCATCCTGGAAAATAAACATGACTAGCATCGCTTTCTACATGATGAGTCGAGAGATCTTGAAGGGCTCTCTAACAATAACAACAACGACGACACAAAACTGACACAAACTAAGGGACTGTCATTTCCGTGATCTATGGTTTCTGTTTTGAGAGCCAGTGCTAACGATTTGCTTCTTTCAATTTCTTTTTTTTTTTTTTTTTTTTTGCAAAAGGAGCCTCACTCCTCAAACATGGTCACTTCGTGGGCATCAGCTTTTATGACAGCCTAAATTCTCTGACTAATGATTTGGGAAACATTAGCAATATTTGAACTTTCATATTACAGCATGACCGCCTCCGAGTTCAGGTTTCTGCTATTATGCCTTTTCGTTCAAAGCAATCTTTCTTGCTATTATAAACGGCTGTCACTTAGAAAACCCTAAAAGAATTGCCTTGACAGATGCCGAGCACTCATTCCTAACAGATCAACAGCTGACTCTCAATGAATTTAATCTGCAACACCCATAATCCTTAATGGCTGCCTGACAGCACACACACCATTCCAGAAACTTCCCTCAAAGATTAAAACTCTTGCCCCTCCTCCAGGACCAAGCAATTTAATTTGATAGGGAACCATAATCTATTCGAATACAGCCAAGTTAATGATCTACAATTCTAGGCTACTGATTTTGGACAAGAAGCCGCTATTTATACATGCGGAGGAGAGATTTATGATGCATTCTTTGCTAGGGTTTTAATCCAAGTGAACGTCCAGCAACAAAGGAGAAAAACCAGGTACTCCTCGCCCTATGCAGAGTGACCCACATCGGCAACCTCACGGCCCTGGATGTACAGCCAGGAACATGACCATCACTTCTGGCAGTCTGAGATGGAAACACATAGGGATCTGGAATCAGGAGACCTAGATTTGCAGGCTAGCTCTGATACTGACTGGTTACGGGATCCTGGGCTAAAAGATAATGAACCCTGGCTCACGAGGCAGTGATTCCATGAAATCACATAGGCATAAACATTTTTGTATAAATAAGCACCATATGGATGTCCTGGAAATCTAGAAGTAACATAGCCATTGATATTTTTTTTTTTAATTTTTTTTCAACGTTTTTTATTTATTTTTGGGACAGAGAGAGACAGAGTATGAACGGGGGAGGGGCAGAGAGAGAGGGAGACACAGAATCGGAAACAGGCTCCAGGCTCCGAGCCATCAGCCCAGAGCCCGACGCGGGGCTTGAACTCACGGACCGCGAGATCGTGACCTGGCTGAAGTCGGACGCTTAACTGACTGCGCCACCCAGGCGCCCCTACCATTGATATTTTTAAAGTACTCAGGGGCGCCTGGGTGGCTCAGTCGTGAAGCCTCTGACTTCCGCGCAGGTCATGACCTCACAGTTGGTGAGTTCGAGTCCCACATCGGGTGAGCGTGAGCCCCACTTCGTGTAAAAACATGAGCCCCAGGTGAGCCCTCCTTCTCACTCTCCCTTCTCTCCCCGCCCCCCCCCACTCCGCCTCTTTACCCCTTGTGGGATATTCTCTCTCTCTCTCTCCCTCCCTCCCTCGCTCACTTGGGCCTTCTCTAAAAAAAATAAAGTCCTTCAGCGTTCCAATCTGGTATTAACAGAAGACTCTGCATTGAATACAGTACCGAAAGGTACACAGGTTTTCTGTCTATAGATAGAACACTCTGCAAGTAAAGTATACGCTACTAATTCTGCAATATCATACTAAGCTCCACTACCTGATGAGTTGCAAGAGATCTTTTATTATGTTTTTCTTAATCTGTCTACAGGGGGCATTAACAGATCATGTAGAAGTCTTACAAGTTTCGATTGGTTGATTTGTACCTTCCTCTTTACATGGAAGAGGCAAAGATAAGATTTAAGAAAATCAAGGGTTAACGGGGATACAGGCTGCACATGACATTATTAAAAGTGACTGACTCCTTCCCCATTAAACAAATCTCTTTGCTATTAATTCCTTCCTCCACAATTTCCCTTGGCCAAGGCTTACTAAAACTCTCTGACCATATCAAGAAAGAATAAAATGTCTAAAGAAACTGAGGTGCTTTGCACCATTTCTGCAATTTCAATTTCAAACTTAGGTGTAAGGAGCTGAACTATTCTGATGCCAGTTTCACTGAATGAAACGAACATTACACACGCACACATGCAAATATTCCCTCTTTTTCCAAACCAACGTAAGCACCTCTCTTTTGGAATGTATCTACTTGTCCAAAAAGAATGCAGTCACGTTCCTGAAGTCACACGGAAGATCAAAAACTTCTGATACGTTTTTATCAGTTTATTAGCAATTGATAGTAACGTTGTCTCGATGGATTTAGAAACTCACTTAAAAGATCAACTGCTGAATTTAATTCTTGACTGACTCATTCATGATACAGCTCTCTTTTGAAACTTTTTTTTTTATAATTTTTTTTAATTTTTTTTTCAACGTTTATTTATTTTTGGGGCAGAGAGAGACAGAGCATGAACGGGGGAGGGGCAGAGAGAGAGGGAGACACAGAATCTGAAGCAGGCTCCAGGCTCCGAGCCGTCAGCCCAGAGCCCGACACGGGGCTCGAACTCACGGACCGCGAGATCGTGACCTGGCTGAAGCCGGACGCTTAACCGACTGCGCCACCCAGGCGCCCCGAAACTCTCTTTCATTTAATCATTCGACAACTATTTTCCTCATATCTATTATGTGTCCGGCTAGATGCTAGATGCTGGGGACGCAAAGACAAACAAGATAAGAGTTCTGAAAGCAGAAGCTGATTATAAAGGTACGTGGATCCTTTTCTGCCTTTGTCTGGTTTTACCTCTCGACAGCTTTCTACCCAGTGACGACCTCCTTCCTCCTGAAACCCTCTCTTCTCACTGCTGTCGTGATGGAACACTTCTTGCAGTTCTCTTCCTGACGGCTCGTTCTCAACGTTCTCCGCCAGCTCTTCTTCTGTCAAATCTCTAAATGCTAGAGCATCCTCGCACTTGGCCTCGAGCCACATGCTCCTTCTCTATTTGCCATCTTTCCCTTGGATTGTCTCATTTACCCCGACAGCTTTAAATACCATCTGACAACTCCCCCAATTTTGTGTCTACAGCTCGTGCCTTTCTTCTCAGCTCCATACCGCCTACTGGACACCACCACCTGTCTCTTATAAATATGGCAAATTAACCTAAGTCCGAGACCGGCCTCAACCCTCCTCTGCAACTCCCACCCAACCAGCGTCCCCATTAGAACAACCGGCACCACAGTTTCCTGTTTTTCGGGCCCAAACCGGGAGTCATCTTTGATTCTACGGTGTGTCTCATCCCCACATCCAACCCACGGGCAAGTCAAGTCAACTCCGCTTCCAAAGTGAGCCTCCAGTCTTTCCACCTTCATCAGATCTTCGACCTCGTCCACTACAAAACTGCCTCCTCACTGACCTGCCTGCTTCTAAGCTTGCCCCACTGCAAACTATTTTCTTTGCAGAAGCCAAAAGTGCACTTCTAAAGATACAAATTAGATCATACCTATTGCTTGTTCAATAGTTTTCCACTGCATAGAGATTAAAATCCAAACTCCATACAGCAAGGCACAACAGTGTGGCCCCTGCCTTCCCTCCAGTCCCCCCCTAAACCGCTGTCCACACTGCCTTTCCTATCACATAGGCCTTTGTTAAGTTGCACGGACAGTCCAGGCTCTTTCCTGCTTTAGGCGATGTCCTTGATGTGAGATGTCCTTACCAAGCTCATTCTCTCTTACGGATCTGAACCTCCAGATAAAGTCTTCAGGGAGCACCTCCCTAATTACCTTCTTTTTAAAATTCTTTTACCATTTGTTTTCTATTATAGCACCATTTTTTTTCTTCAACCAACTTCCATAATCCCAATTTAACTAATTAATTTGTCTGCTCTCAATCTCCACTACTAGAATGTAGTTTCTAAGAATACAAGTGCCACTGATACGTTGTTTCCCACTGTGGCACAAGCACCTATCATAAGCCAGCACAGAGTAAATAGTTGCCAAATAAATAAGTATATTGAATTATCTCCAAGATTCCTCCTCTCTCCATCAATCGGTGTTACCACATCACACGTTGCTAAGTGTGGTGAAGTGAGCACTTTGTCTTCATAAATATTCTTGAACACTGTACATTTTTAATCTGGATTTTTAAATTATAAATCTAATGTCCTATAATTATCATAAAGAAATATTGAATCCGATCAGATGAATTTCCCAAAAAATCTTTAACTCAAAAGTAAATATGTAAAAATATTCATAAATCACAGCATCTAGGCAGCCCTTCATAGATGTTGAACAAATGAATGAATTCCTTTATCTTCATTACTGACAATCCCCAATTTTCATACATATTTGTCCACCATTAGCTTCAGGTTTAGGCTCATCAAAGATATGCATTAATAAAATGGATACAATACAATTCCTTTAAGATTGTTTCTCTGTAAATGTCCAGACATCAACCTAAGAAGCTATATGTTGCTTTAAGACCTTTTTCATTTTCTCTAAATGTACCCTGATATACTAAGCAAAACTGTCATCGCCACTATATCTAAACACAGCTTTCTCAAAATTATTATAGACACAGGAAAAGCTAGAAAGGTGTTGTTCATAATATTACTCTACAATAAAAACAAAGTGACAAAAATACTCTTCCTCTCCCCAAAGTGTTTTGTTCACTTCCCAAATTCTAAAGTACATATCATCTCTTCTCCAGCACTAATAAAAACATTTACAACACCTCCTGAAATGTAGTATATTTACAGCTGCCAAAGTCCAACTGTGCTCTGACTCAGCAAAATGAGAACAATCGAATTCACGAAATGCTTTAATAAGGGGCAAAAATGCTTTAATAATGGGCCAAAAAAATGGGCAAGGGGAAACGGAAATCAAGTCAGATTTCATTGCATTTATTTGCCCTGAATGGCTTTTCTCAATAGGCTTTTCAGACTCAACCTTAATGAAGATGTCACTTTGCAACACAGCTACAAAATGTGGCGTTACTGACTGGCACAAACTCAACCACAAAGATCAGGATAAAGCGAAACGCTACAACATTATTTTTGAGGAGATAAAAATGATAGTTGTACAGGAAAAGCAGCGCACTGTGAAGAAAGATACTTTTGTATTTATTACATATTAAGGTTAAGCGACTGTGTTGTGTGACAGACCCATTAAACACTCAGACCCTCAAAAGGCAAACCTAGAAGAGTGCTGCTGTCTTTCTTATCAGCCCAGAAAATAATTGGCTTAGGGAAGCTTCTAAGGTATGAAAAAAATTTCTCCCAATTTTATGGTTGAGAGAAAAATAGAGCTCAGATGCTAGTATCCTTAAAGGTGGTCAGAATTAGTCTAGAAAATCTTTGTGGAGGGGCGCCTGAGTGCTCAGTCAGTTAAGTGTCTGACTCTTGATTTCTACTCACGTCACAGTCTCGTGGTTCATGAGATCGAGCCCTGCATTGGGCTCTGTGTTGACAGCATGGAGTCTGCTTGGGATTCTCTCTCTCCCTGCTTCTCTCTCTCTCTGTCTCTCTCTCCCTGTTTCTCTCCCTCTCTCTCAAAATAAATAAACATTAAAAAAAAAAAGATGCTACTTCCTCTTAAAAAAAGAAAAAAGAAAATCTTCATGGAAAGGAGGGAAACGTGTTGTGGGACAAGATATATTAAATGGAGAAGTAATGTCATAGAAGCAATGTCATAGAGTCTAATGCAAAGGATAGCCAGCCGAGATTGGGCCAATGCAGAGACCAGGTGTAGTGGAAAATTAAAATAAACAGTTATTGGGGCGTCTGAGCGGCTCAGCCGGTTAAGCGTCTGACTTCGGCTCAGGTCACGATCTCATGGTTCGTGGGTTTAAGCTCCGCCTCTGGCTCTGTACTGACAGCTCAGAGCCTGGAGCCTGCTTCAGATTCTGTGTCTCCCTGTCTCTCTTCCTCTTCCCCCACTCACGCTCTATCTCTAGCTCTCAAAAATAAATAAACATTGAAAATAATTCTTTTAATAAATAAATAGCTATTAACAACAACAAGGCAGAGTGAAATGGGGAAGCAAAAGAAGCAAGAAATACATGACCGTCAAGTGAAGGCCTAGTCTCAGAGACTTGAAGGGAAGAACAGGTTAAAACCTAAAAAGAAAGAAAAGCAAGATCCCAGTGCGCTCAAGGCCGCAGAAGTCCCCCAATATCCTTCCTGCTTATTCTCCCAATATAACACACAGCTGGGCCCACCTTACCACATCCTGGCTGATACTAACGTTATCAACTTTTCCATTAAAGCCAAAGTCAACTTAGGATAGTCAATGATGGGCTGTCTGTATGCCAAGTGTATCCCTTGTATAACTGACTTTTTAACGGCCGAAACTGAGAGACAGGGGCACAAGTATTAAGGGGCCCTAAGGACTGCCAAGGATCCAAGGCTGGAAGATGACCGTGCACACACCAAGGAACTTATGTGAATGACCGCTCAGTAGAGATGGTAACTAAGCAGTGCCACGCCGTGGCCACAGCTGACCAGGACTTTTAGTGAAGGATGGAAAGATCCCTGGAGTTCCCATCATGCACGTTTCTACTACAGGTACAACACTGAACAGATGCCAGGTGATTATGGAGCCCCTTGGTTCTAATTCTTCAAAAAAGAGTTCCTCTGCCTGCCTTTACCAACTTGTTCTGTTGCCAGTTCCCGTAGCAATAGGCTATAACACGAATTATTATTCCACTTACTCATTCACTCTGCTACGAGCTGAGTATGGCTAAATACACTCGACTTTGGGGGCGCCTGGGTGGCTCAGTTGGTAAGCGTCCGACTTCAACTCAGGTCATGATCTTAGTGGTTCGTGACTTTGAGCCCCACATCAGGCTCTGTGCTGACAGCTCAGAGCCTGGAGCCTGCTTCAGATTCTGTGTCTCCCTCTCTCTCTCTGCCCCTCCCCAGTCATGCTCTGTCTCTCTGTCTTAAAAATAAATAAAACATTTAAAAAAATATTTTAAAAAAATAAAAAAATAAACATTAAAAAATGCACTCACTTTCTGATGGTTTTTGAAACTGATATTTTGTATCATTTTAAAATTTGTTGTATCTTTTTATAAACCAGATGATTACTCGCAAGTAAAATAAAACAAAATAAAATAAGACAGCCACTGGGAGACAACTTTCAGAAGGCTTTAAACCCATCTTCAAAATCTTTTCATTGATCAACCAGCAGCCAGGGGCCCCATCAGTAACAGGAATACATTTAAAAGGCACCTCAAGAACACGGTGTACTCTTTCTCTTAGATTTTGTTTTTATTTGTTAGAAAAAAAGTCAAAGTTGAAACATCTTATACTCCACAATAAATATAGAGATAAAAACATCAGAGCTCAGAACGAGACACAGAGTTCTAAAAGTCATCCATCTATGGGGAGTAACTGAAATCATGAGAAGTAAGACTGGCGAACCGTGAGCCTTCCTAGGAAGTTAAAGTAAGGTAGAGAGAGAGAAAATGAGAAATGCGAGGATGCATCAGCAAGATCTGGAAACATCGTTAATGAGCTGGGGAAAGAGAAGAGAGAAAAAGAATCATAAAGAAGACAGGAAGAAAGACAGGTGATCTGTAAATCCAAGGACAGAAACGACGAAGAGGGAAGTGTCAAAGCAGCACGCGGGCCAATGAGACAAACACTTAGAGAAGACGGCACGTAACCATAAGCATCTAAGGAAAAGACGGACTGCACGGGGCTGGGGTGAAAGTCTGGCCGTAACAGAGACAAAAGATAGACAATGACTTTGAAGAGCTGAACAGAGGAAAGGAGCGAGAAAGAGCATTATCACCGCCAACTGATCTCAGTGAAATACCGACGATCAATCAGGAGACAGCCTCTTGAGACGTACTAAAATTTGAGCTCTTCGAGTATGTCCCTTTTCCCCCCACTTGGCACTAATGAAAAAAACATATGGGATTAGATCAAATTTCACATCGTAGGCTAACTAAATGATGTTGCATTATGAACTTTAAAACGTCAGTTTGGCTCATCAACAGTGACCTAGTCATGATAAAAAAGACAAGCATGTTGGGGCGCCTGGGTGGCTCAGTCGGTTGAGCGTCCGACTTCAGCTCAAGTCACGATCTCACGGTTCGTGGGTTCGAGCCCCGCATCAGGCTCTGGGCTGATGGCTCAGAGCCTGGAGCCTGCTTCAGATTCTGTGTCTCCCTCTCTCTCTGCCCCTCCCCCATTCATGCTCTGTCTCTCTCTGTCTCAAAAATAAACAAACATTAAAAACAAAATTAAAAAAAAAAAAAGACAAGCATGTTAACCTAGATAAAAATATGTCAAACTGCAAGAAAGGGTCTAATTTTTGAATTTAAAAAACATCGTTTTCCTTACCCAATAGAACTGAAAAGCTGAAGCATCATGGATTTTACCACCGCAGAAAGAGACCACAGCTGTATTTTCTAAGAACCACCACTGAGGTCCTCGCCTGCACGGACAAAGCTGTGGACACACACAGACAGGAGATTTTTCCCGCTGCGTTTCTGAAGCAAGTGTGCCTCACCCACTACAATCTCCAGCTGCCTCCCCGAGGCCAGCAGGCAGGTGCAATCCGCACGGGAGACACCCCCTGAGCACCTTGACCTGGTGGCCTAAAGGCTGGTGTTCCAGAGCTCCAAAGAAATGTAACAAATAGATGGACAGCTCCTGGCAAGGCGACCACCTCCAGGGTGCTACTACGCAGACAACAGAAGGAAACACAACCCCAATCTTCCTTGGGGGGGGGGGGGGGGGAGGGGGAGGCCTATTTAGGTAGCCTGGAGCTTCAGCTTGAGGGACAGGCTTCAGGCCTCCCACACATCTAGAGGCTAAGGAAGGAAGGTCAGAGAACGTAAGCAGGCAGATACCGTCCTCACGCGCCTCTCTGGCCCTGCTAGGTATGGTTGTGGCCCCACAGGACAGTACGTACTTGCATACTTTAAACGCTGCTGCCTGAGGGTCTGGCTTCCCAACAGCCTGAAACTAGGCACTAAATAAGATTCCTCCCCTTGGATCACCGACAGGTCTTGGCACATCCACATCAGTGAGGGCAATTAGGCAGTTTAGACAGTCACGAAGGTTTGAGAGACAAGCAGGAGCTAGGGCAGGCTTGAACAAGAAGGATCACACCTACAGAAAACAACTGCTTCAAGACTAAGAGAGGCAGGGGCGCCTGGGTGGCTCAGTCGGTTAAGCTTCTGACTTCGGCTCAGCTCTGGATCTCACAGTTCGTGAGCTCGAGCCCCGCATCGGGCTCTCTGTGCCGACAGCTCAGAGCCTGGAGCCTGTTTCCGATTCTGTGTCTCCCTCTTTCTCTGCCCCTCCCCCACTCACACTCTCTTTCCCTCAAGAATGAATAAACAAACAAACAAAAGACTGAGAGGGGTAGTTGTTTCACCCAATACATAGAAACAAACAGAGAGTCAAGCAAAATGAGCAAATATATGCTCCAAACTAAAAAAACAAGACAAAACCTCAGAAAAAGACCTTCATGATACAGGGATAAGTAATCTACCTGATAATCCAAAATGATGGTCATAAAGATACTCACTGGACTTGGGAGAACAATGGATGAACACAATGAGAACTTCAACAAAAAGCACGTGAAAGTATCAAACCGAAGTCACAGAGCTGAAGAATATGCTACCTAAACTGGAGAATACACCAGAAGGGTACAAAAGCAGGCTGGGAAATCAGAAAAATGGATCAGTGAGCTGGAGGATGAAACAGTGGGACTCACCCAGACAGAGCGAAAGGAGCTCATCGCTACTAAACCAGCCTTACGCGAAACATTAAAGGGACTTCATGCTGAGAAGAAAGGACACTGATTAGTAACGAGAAAACATACAAAGGTAAAAATCTCACTGGAAAAGGTACATATATAAGAAAGGTAGTAGATCCATCACTAATAACACTACTATAAAGGTTAAAAGGCAAAAGCAGCAAAATTAGCTAAAACTACAATAATTAGTTAAGGGGCACATAAAATAAAAAGATGTACAAAATGACATCAAAAGCATAAAACGTGGTGGAGAGAGTAAAATGTAGAGTTGGAGGACGTGTTCCAATTTTAGTTGCTATCAACTCAAAACACACTATTATATACGTAGGAAGTTACATGTGAACTTTATGGTAAACCACAAAACAAAAAAATAGTAAATACACAAAAGAAAAAATGAGAAAGAAATCTAAACATAACGCTAAAGGAAGTCATCAAGCCACAAGGGAAGACAGAGTAGAAAAAAGGAACAAAGAGGAACTACAGAAGCAGTCAGAAAACAATTAAGAAAATGGCAATAAATATATACCTATCAATAGTTACTTTAAATGAAAATGGACTAAATACTCCAATCAAAAAACAAAGTGGCCAAACGAACAATAAAACTAGATCCATCTATATTCTGCTTGTAGGAGACTCGCTTCAGAAGTAAGGACACATGGAGACTAAAAGTAAAGGCATAAAAAAATATATCCCATGCAAACGGGAATGAAAAGAAACCTGGTATAGCTATACTCGTATCAGACAAAATAAACTTTAAAACAAAGACTGTAATAAAAGACAAAGAAGGGCATTATATAATGATAAAAGGGTCAATCCAGCAAGAAGATATAATATTTACAAATATACATGCACCCAATATAGAAGCACCAAAACATACAAAATATACAAAGTAAATATTAACAGGTAATATAGCAATAGTAGGAAATTTTAACACTGTACTTACATCAAAGGTTGGATCGTCCAGACAGAAAATCTATAAGGAAACTATGGCTTTGAATGACACATTAGATCAGATGGACTGAACAGATATATAAAGAACATTCATCCAAAAGCAGAAGAATACACATTCTTCTCAAGTGCACATGGGATATTCTGCAGGATAGCTACATATTAGGACACATAACAAATCTCAATAAATTCAAGAAGATTGAAATCAGATCGAGCATCTTTTCCAATCACAATGGTATGGACCTAGAAATCAATTATAAGAAGAAAACTTGAAAACTTGGAAAAACTACAAATATGTGGAGATTAAACAACATGTTACGAAACAACTACTGGGCTACAGAAGAAATCAAAGGGGAGATCAAAAAATAACTAGAGACAAATGAAAAAGAAACAGGACGTACCAAAATTGATAGGATACAGCAAAAGTGGTTCTCAGGGGGAAATTCATAGCAATACAGGCTTACCTCAAGAAACAAAAGAAATCGTAAACAATTTACTTTTACACCTAAAATAGACCTTAAAAAAGAAGAAAAAATAAACCCCCGAGTTAGTAAAGGGAGGAAATAAATAAATAAATAAATAAATAAATAAATAAATAAATAAATAAATATCTGAACAGAAATAGATTAGAAACTAAAAAAACAATGGAAAAGGTCAATGAAGCTAAGAACCGGTTCTTTGAAAAGATTAACAAAATTAAGAAACCTTTAGCTACACTCACCAAGAGAAAAAGAGGGTTCAAATACAATCAGAAATGAAAAAGATGTTATAACTAATACCACAGAAATATAAAGGATCATAAGAGACCTGTGAACAATTATATGCGAGCAAATTGAACAGCCTTGACTAGATAAATTCCTAGAAATTTACAATTTCCCAAGACTAACTCATGAAGAAATAGAAAATCTGAATAGACTGATTGCTAATAAGGAGATTGAATCAGTAATCAACCCTAAAACAAAGGTCCAGGGCCAGATGGCTTCACTAGCAAATTCCACCACACATTCAGATTTAATACCTATCCTTTTCAAACTCTTCCAAAAACCTGATGAGGAGGGAAAGCTTCCAAACTCATTTTATGAGGTCAGCACACCAAAATCAGATAAGGACACCACACACACACACACACACACACACACACACACACACACACAAATTATAAACCAATATCCCTGATACTGCATACATGCAAAAATTCTCAACAAAATACTGAATTTAACAACTGAATTTAACAATACATTAATAGGATCACACACCATAATCAAGTGGGCTTTTTCCAGCAATGCAAGGATGGTTCAACATCTGCAAATCAATCAACATGATATGCCGCATTAAGAAGGTTAAATAGCATTTGATCATCTCAGTAGATACGGAAAAAGCACTTGACAAAATTCAACACTGAATTACAATAAAAACTCTCAACAAAGTGGGTATAGAAGGAACATACGTAAGGCCGTATATGACAAACCCACAACTAACATCACACTCAACCATGAAAAGCTGAAAGCTTTGACTCTAAGGTTATGAAAAGACAAGGATACCCACTATCCTCAGCCTTACTCACCATGGCGTTGGAAGTCCTAGCTACAACAGTTAGACAAGAAAAGAAATAATAGGCATGCAGATTGTAAAGGAAGAAGTAAAAGTGTCATTATTTGTAGATGACATGATACTATATGTAGAAAAATTTACAGGCTCCACCAAAAAACTGTTAGAATAAATGAATTCAGTAAAATTGCAGGTTTCAAAATGAATACACGAAAATCAGTTATATTTCTACACACTAATCGTGAACTATCAGAAAAAGAAATCAAGAAAATGTTCCCATTTGCAATCACATCAAAAAGAATAAAATACCTAGGAGGTGAAAGACTGAAAGACTTATACTGAAAACTGTAAGAAACTGAGGCAGAAATAAATAGAAATATAATCCATGCTCATGGATTGAAAGAAGTAATATTTTTTTAACTTTTTTAAAATATTTATTTATTTATTTTGAGAGAGACTGAGACAGTGCGAGCAGGGGAGGGGCAGAGAGAAAGGGAGAATCCCAAGCAGGAATACGAGGCTTTAACTCACGAAACTGTGAGATCATGACAAGAGCCAGATGCTTAATTAACAGAGCCACCCAGGTGCCCCTGAAAGCAGTAATACTGTTAAAATGTTCATACTGCCCAAAGCAATCTACAGATTCAAGGCAATCTGTACCAAAATTCCAATGACAAACTAGAACAAAGAATCCTAAAACCTGTATGGAACCGTAAAGACTCCAAATAGCCAAAACAATCTTGAGAAAGAATAACAAAGCTGGAGATATCACAGTCCCTGATTTCAAATTATACCACAAAACTATACTGTCTAAACAATATGGCATTGGCATGAAAACAGACACACTGGTCACTGGAACAGAACAGAGAGTCCATAAATAAACCCATGCTTATATGGACAATTAAGTTATGACAAAGGAGGCAAGAATATACAACATTTAAGGGACCATCTCTTTAATAAATGTCGGGAAAAACAGACAGCTACAGGCAAAAGAATAAAACCAGGCCACTATGTTATACCATATATAAAAATCAACTCAAAATGGATTAAAGACTTGAATGTGAAGCCAGAAACTGTAAAATCCCTAGAAGAAAATCTAGGCAGCAAGTTCCTTGACATTAGTCCTATGATTGTTTTTAAAGATCTGACTCCAAAGGCAAGAAAAAGGCAAGCAAACATAAATGGGATTACATCAAACTAAAAATCTTCTGCGCAGGGAAGGAAACACACACATCAACACAATGAGGGGCGCCTGGGTGGCTCGGTCGGTTAGGCGTCCGACTTCGGCTCAGGTCATGATCTCACAGTGCGTGAGTTCGAGCCCCGCGTCGGGCTCTGTGCTGACAGCTCAGAGCCTGGAGCCTGTTTCAGATTCTGTGTCTCCCTCTCTCTCTGCCCCTCCCCCGTTCATGCTCTGTCTCTCTCTGTCTCAAAAATAAATAAACGTTTTGGGGTGCCTGGGTGGTGCAGTCGGTTAAGCGTCCGACTTCAGCTCAGGTCACGATCTCACGGTCGGTGAGTTCGAGCCCCGTGTCGGGCTCTGGGCTGATGGCTCAGGGCCTGGAGTCTGCTTCCGATTCTGTGTCTCCTTCTCTCTCTGCCCCTCCCCCCTTCATGCTCTGTCTCTCTCTGTCTCAAATATAAATAAAAACGTTAAAAATAAATAAATAAATAAATAATAATTAAATAAACGTTTAAAAAAATTTATAAAAAATAAACACAATGAAAAGGCAGCCTACTGAATGGGAGAAGATATTTGCAAATTATGTATCTGAGAAGGGGTTAATATCCAAAATATATCTTACAAACTCATATGACCCAATAATAAACACAAAACAAAACATAGTCCAAAGAATCCAATTTAAAAATGGGCAGAAAATCTAGACAGACATTTTTCCAAAGACATACAGACGGGGGCGCCTGGGTGGCGCAGTCGGTTAAGCGTCCGACTTCAGCCAGGTCACGATCTCACGGTTCGTGAGTTCAAGCCCCGCATCGGGCTCTGGGCTGATGGCTCAGAGCCTGGAGCCTGTTTCCGATTCTGTGTCTCCCTCCCTCTCTGCCCCTCCCCCATTCATGCTCTGTCTCTCTCTGTCCCAAAAATAAATAAACGTTGAAAAAAAAAAAATTCAAAGACATACAGACGGATAACAGGCACATGAAAAAGATGCTCAATATCCCCAGTCATGAGGGAAATGCAAACCAAAACCACAATGAGATATCGCCTCACACCTGTCAGAATGGCTAGAATGAAAAAGACAAGAAATACCAAGTTGGTGGTGAGGATGGGGAGAAAATGGAATCCTTGTGCCCTGTTGGTGGAAACATAAACGAGGGCAGCCACTCTGGAACACAGTATGGAGGATCTCCGAAAAATTAAAAATCGAGCTACCATATGATCCAGCAATTCCTCTACTATCTATCTGAACAAAAATGAAAACACTGATTCGAAAAGATACATGCACCCCTATGTTCACTGTAGCATCATTTAGAAGAGCTAAGATACGGCAACAACCTACGTGTCTATCCACGGATGAATGAATAAAGAAGATGTATGTGTGTGTATGTGTGTGTGTTTGCACACATACAATGGAATACTACTCAGCCATAAAAAAGAATGAAATGGTACCATTCGTGACAACGCGACGGATCTTAAGGGAATTATGCTAAGTGAAATAAGACAAATACCACGTGATTTCACTTACATTGAAATCTAAAAAAAATAAACAAACAAAACAAAACCCAGACTCATAGATACAAAGATAGGTGGCTGCCAGAGGGGAAAGGTGTTGGGGATGGGAGTGAAATGGGTGAAGGGGATTAAGTACAAACTTTCATTTATAAAGTAAATAAGTCACGGGGATGTAATGGGCAGCATGGGGAATATAGTCGATAACCCTGTGTTAACTTTGTAAGGTGACAGATGATGACAAGACTCATTGCAGTGACCATTTTTGCAACGTATAGAAATGTCAAATCACTATGTTGTACACCTGAAACTAATATAATAATATAAGTTAGTAGTTAATCATTAATAGTTAATTAATACCATTTACTAAACTAAATATAATGGTTAATATAGTAACTAAATAATACAATTTTTGCCAATTGTACCTCAATTTAAAAAAAAACTACAACTGAGACATTCCGCCAGGGAGCTCTCAGGGCCTCAGAAGTACCACACGGCTGCACTGTGACTCCTAACAGACATCAGCCATAGGGTTCTCCTGTGTATCTACAGGGCCTCAGTCTAGGAAGACTGAAATATCAAATATGTTTAATATCCATAATTTCATGATGACACTTAAAAGAACGAACCGATCACCTTTGGAAGATGCTAAGAATCAATTGTTCTGAAAATAGATAATAAATAAAGGGAAAGACTCGTGCATTTATCTTCCCTTTCCTTTGCAAACAGCTCCTTAATAATTGATGAGGCAAAATTCCTCTTTCTAGAAGCACTTCAATTAATAAACAGAGAGTGATAGAATTATTATATTATTTTGCACACCCCTAATGAAATAACTGATGTAGGTCAGAAGAGTTGGCAAATAAGTTTGGCTAGCAGGCCAAATCGAATCTGGTAAATAAAGTTTTATAGGAACACAGCCACGCCCATTATTTACATATTGCCTACAGTCGCTGTCGCACTAGAATGACAGTGACCATATGGTCTGCAAAGCTGAAAATACTCACTATTCAGCCCTTACGGAAAAAGTTTGCTAACCCCTGATAATCTTGACGATAATGATCAATGGTTGCTAACACCACTCGGCAAAAAGCAGATGAGAAAGTTTATAATGATAACACCTATGCTCACTGGTGAAGCTTTAAGTCACAAAGGCGGGGGACAAGGTATTATGTGCCCAGGAGGCCATGCATTAGAAAGTACATATACCCCACCTCTGAAGTCTTCTTGCCAAAAAATTAAAACTCTGATCAAACCTCTGGTTCTAATTAGCAGTTTACAGGAAAGACGGCAGATAGAAAAACAAATTAAACTACGCCATGGGGATACAATCAGTAAAAATCCACACTGTGGGAAATCCTACAGAGGATCTGGCCTCTTCAATACATAAAATGCAAGGAAAAGGGAAAGGTGAATCTATAGATGAAAAAGTCCTAAGAGATGTGAACCCACAACCATATGGTCAATTAATCTTCAGCAAAGTAGGAAAGAATATCAACAAATAGTGCTGGGAAAACATGCAGAAGAACGAACCTGGACCCCTTTCTTACACCATAGACAAAAATAAATTCAAAATGGATGAAAGACCTAAATGTGAGACAAGGTTCTCCAGAGGAGAACACAGGCAGAAAGCTCTTTGACATCAGCCATAGCAACTTCTTTCTAGATGTGTCTCCTGAGGCAAGGGAAACAAAAGCAAAAATAAACTATTGGGACTTCATCAAAATAAAAAGTATTTGCACAGTGAAGGAAACAGTCAACAAAACTCAAAGGTACCCTACAGAATGGGAGGAGATATCTGTCAACGACATATCTGATAAAGGGTTAGCGCCCAAAATCTGTAAAGAACCTATAAAATTCGACACCCAAAAAACAAATAATCCAATTAAAATGGGGAGAGGACATGAATAGACATTTTTCCAAAGAAGACATACAGGTGGTCAACAGACCCATGAAAAGATGCTCAACATGACTGATCATCAGAGAAATACAAATCTACAATGGGCTATCACCTCACATCTGTCAGAACGGCTAAAATCAACACAAGAAACAAGAGGTGTTGGCAAGGATATGGAGGAAGGGGAACCCTCTTGCACTGTTGGTGGGAATATATATATATATATATATATATATATATATATATATATATATATGAATATTATTAAGCCATTAAAAAAGTGAAATCATGGGGCGCCTGGGTGGCGCAGTCGGTTAAGCGTCCGACTTCAGCCAGGTCACGATCTCACGGTCCGTGAGTTCGAGCCCCGCGTCGGGCTCTGGGCTGATGGCTCAGAGCCTGGAGCCTGTTTCCAATTCTGTGTCTCCCTCTCTCTCTGCCCCTCCCCCGTTCATGCTCTGTCTCTCTCTGTCCCAAAAAAAAAAAATAAACGTTGAAAAAAAAAAAAGTGAAATCTTGCCATTTACATCAACGTGGACAGAACTGGAGAGTATTAAGTGAAATCAGTCAGTCAGAGAAAGACAGATACCATGTGATTTCACTCATATGTAGATTTTAAGAAACAAAACAAACAAGCAAAGGGGAAAAAAACGAGTGAGAGAGAGAGAAACCAAGAAACAGACTCTTTAACTCTAGAGAACAAACCGATGGTTACCAGAGGCGAGGTGGGGGGAGGGGGGATCACTTAAATAGATGATGGGGATTAAGGAGAGCACTTGTGATGAGCACCAATGATGTATGGAAGTGTTGAATCACTATATTGTACACCTGAAACTAATATTACACTGTATATTAACTAATGGGAAATTAAATAAAAAATGTACAAGAAGAAAGGTCCTAAGAGATTTGTCAACTGAACGCATGTATAGTCCTTATTTGGATTCTGATTCTAACATACCATCTGGACAAAAAATCTACAAGACAAATCAGGCAAATCTGAATACGAATCCAATATTTACCAGCAGTAAGGAATTACTGCACTGTTTCCTGGTGTATTAATAGTGTTGTGATTAGACTTTTTAAAAAGGCAAGTCTCTTGGGGCGCTTGGGTGGCTCAGTTGGTTGAGTGTCCAACTCTTGATTGTGGCTCAGGTCATTACCTTGTGGTGCACGAGATCGAGCCCCGCGTCAGACTCCATGCTGACAGTCTGGAGCCTGCTTAGGATTCTCTCTCTCCCTCTGTCTCTGCCCCTTCCCCATAATCTCGGTTTTGTGTAGAATAATCCAATGGGGAAGGGGCAGATAAATGAAGCAAGACTGGCCATCTGTTTTTTTTAATGTTGGCCATCAACATTTTTTAATGTTTTTATTTATTATTTTTGAGAGACAGAGAGACAGAGAGAGACAGAGCATGAGCGGGGGAGGGGCAGAAAGAGAAGGAAACACAGAATGGGAAGCGGGC
Source organism: Herpailurus yagouaroundi (assembly GCF_014898765.1). NCBI lineage: Eukaryota > Metazoa > Chordata > Mammalia > Carnivora > Felidae > Herpailurus > Herpailurus yagouaroundi. The sequence continues at coordinate 12,440,122 of NW_024412467.1, forward strand.
TCCAGGCTCTGAGCTGTCAGCACAGAGCCAATGCGGGGCTCAAACTCTTGAACAGTGAGGTCATGACCTGAGCCCAAGTCAGATGTTTAACCAACTGAGCCACCCAGGCACCCCAAGATTGGCCATGTGTTGATCACTGTCAAAAGCTGAGTAGTAAAAAGGGATTCGTTCTGCCATTTTCTCTACTTTTGACTATGTTTAAACCTTTTCATAATAAAAAGATAAAAATTCATACAATTAACAGCGCTTTTTGTCTCCACTTCCAACGTATGTGTTCATGATTGTTTTGTTTCTCTTCTGTCCATCCACCACATGTATCTGTTCATAAACCATATATGTATTGAATGCTTACTATAACATGGTCCATGTGCTAGGTGCTGGCAATGATCTTACCTTCAGGTGATCTATAATCTAGACGTGGAGCCCAGTAAGTAACTCAGCTATTACAGTACGGAGGGTAAACGCCACAGGACAAAGGCCCAAAGGATGCTCAGGGAACAATGCAAAGAAGGGGGAGCTGCACGTTTCTGTGTTCCTCATTCCTACTCCTTAATATTATTTGTGGTAGTTAGAGCATCCTGATTTTGCACTTTTCTCTCCTAGGTGAACTTGCTCAAGTGGCCCTGACTTCCACCATCTTTGGGGGTTTCCTATTGCCTATACCATGACTCCATGAAAGCAAAAGACTGGAATCTGCCTCCACCCCGGTCCCCATAGGCCCTTTACTTCTCTTGCGACCAACTCTCACAACCCCAAACTCCCATATCAGTTCAGTGCCTACTCACTCATGCTCACTGGTTATTAACAACCACACACACACTCACACCCAGTGCAGTGCTAACCCCTTTTTCCACATCTTCACTAGTAACTCCCCTGTCTGCTGTGTGACTAAATGGTATAAAGAGTCACCCAAGGTTTCCATACCCAGGGATCCACTGGTATCACCAGAATGAAAGGGACACCAAAAAGGCAGAGGACAAAATGGGACTACACACACTGAAAAGCTTCTGCACAGCAAAGGGAACAATGAACAGAGTGAAAGGCAACCTACAGAATTGGAGAAAATGGCAAATCAGGTTTCTGATTAGGAGTTAGTATCCAAAATATATGAGGAAATCCTACAACTCAACTGCACAAAACTAACAATCTGATTAAGAAATAGGCTAACAGGGGCACCTAGGTGGCTCAATTGGTTAAGCACCTGACTCTGGGTTACGTCGATGTCTGCACTGGGGGTGGAGCCTGCTTAAGATTCTCTCTCCCTCACCCTCTGGCCCTCCCCTGCCCAGGTGTGCACTCTCTCTCAAAAAAAAAAAAAAAGCTGAGGACTTGAATGGACACATTCCCAAAGAAGACATGCAAACAGCCAACAGGTATATGAGAAAATATTCAATGCTACTAATCAAGGAAAAGCAAATCAAAACCCCAATGAGACATCACTTCATACCTGTCAGCATGGCTCGTATCAAAAAAATCAGAAAATATCAACTGTTAAAAAAAAGAAAAAAACAACAAAATATCAAACGTTGACAAGGATGTAAAGAAATTGGAACCCCTTGCACACTGTTGGGAGGAATGCAAAATGGCGTGGCCACCATGAAAAACATCATGGAGGTCCCTCAGAGAATTAAAAATAGAACTACCACATGATCCAGCAATCCCACTTCCAGGAATTCATCCAGAAGAACTGAAATCAAGATCTTGAAGAGATATGAGCACCCTATGTTCACCACAGTACTATTCACAACAGCCAAGATGTGGAAACAACCTAACTGTCTATCGATGGATGAATGGATAAAGAAGTGGTATATATACATATACATGTACGTATACGTATACATATACATACAAATGGAATACTATTCAGCCACAAAAAGAAGGAAATTCTACCATTTTCAGCAACATGGATTAAAGTGAAATAAACCAATCACAGAAAGGCAAATTCTGCATGATTTCACTTATAGGAAGTATCTACAGCAGTCAAATTCATAGAATCAGAGCGGAATAATAGGGAGAGGGAAATCAGGAGTTACTGATCAACAGTCGCAAGTTAGTTAAGCAAGATGAGTAAGTTCTAGAAAACAACACTGAACCTAGAGTCAACAAATGTGGTGCTACACACTTAAAAAGTCGTAAAAAGGGTGATCTCATGTTAAGCATTCTTACTACAGCTTTTTTTAATGGCTATTTTAGCGTGCACGCACACACGCACGTATGCACGCACACACACACGCACAAGCTAAGGAAAACTGTCGAGATGAAATTCAGGCATGGCAATAATGGAAAAGAATAAGGGGAAAAACCCCGATTTACTATTTCACACCCAAAACAGCATCAATTAATGTTTCGACAGAAGAGACGTGGGTGGTATTATTTCAATCTTTAAAATTTTTAAAACACTGTAATGGACGTATTTAGGCAAAAAGAAAAAAAATCAAGGTCTACTTTTTTAGCTCTGAGTTGGTTGTTTTGTTATCATTATCCCTATTACTGTTACTTTATTTTTGCCTAAACTATAGTGTTGTGGGGGCGGGGGGGGGGTGTCACTCAAAAGAGATTTAACAGATTCAGGCAGAAGTGTCTGACACAGAGATCTGCTAAGTCACCTGCTGGGGCTCCCCAGGACACGGCTGAGTCACTGTCACCTCCACCTACAGGCAATTTCACCTCTTAAGGTTATTTTCCAGAAGAATGCAGGGGTAACACTGTGGCAGTTTGCCACTGGATAAATACATTCAGTGATAATGACCTCGTAGGGTAAATCCCCAAATTGGGCCACGATAATTTCTGGTTAAACCAATTCCAGTTTTCTGAAGCAAGCTCTGGGATCCTGAGTAAATCACTTGGGGGAAATCACTTAACCTTTCTGGCTCATGGCTTTTTCATCTAAGAAGTTAAGAGTCTGGGCTTGATGGCTAGAGACCTTCCCGTTTCAAGCACTACTGGGAGTTGTGATCCGGAGCAGCTTTTCCATACGTATTGGGGTGTTAACAGTAGTTCCCGAGACAACTGAGAGCATTTATATCCCGACAAAGCACTATTAACACTCTTACTTTCTCGCTGAATGTTTATTAAGCTTTGCTAAATTTCCTTCTTAGGATTTGGCACACAGCAAACAGCTTGTCGATGCTGTTATTAATGTAAACTATTTCTAAGAAAAGCATGTTGCTATATAATAAGATTAAAATACATGTTGAAAAGCATGTATTACGATGTATTGGCACTTTGAAGTCAAATGAATCTGGGTCTGAACCCCCAACTCCTGCAGTCACTAACTAGATGACCTTGATCACGTTACCTAAAGTGTCTGAGCGTCATGATTTAACATGGAGACAGTACGGACCTCACAGGGTTATTAGAAGGATTAAAAATGACAGATGTCATGTGCCTGGTTAAACAAACATTAGTTCCTTCTCCCCTAGCTAGAACTGGATATTAAATTCTTGGTATCCCTGATTTCTACCCCATTTTCGCTTTCACCTTCGATTTCCATTCATAAAGTACGCTGGTTGCCCTGTGTGTGATGGGACTCTCTCTTTGACCAAGCTTTGTTCAGGCTCCTCTGAGCCCTCTCCTCAATCAGGCCTCAACCTTGGCCTATGAGAACCGCACCTTTCAGCACAAATGATTTCATCCCCCGCCCCCCGACTTAATCACTAGAATAGTTTCTATTAGCTCCAGGCCTTGTTCCTAGAATGAGGACCCCAGGTCCCTGAACCATCTGCCTGAGAAAGCTCACGTCCCCAGAAGAATGGACCGTGTGTTCCAGCCAAAGCCTGGCAATGGGCTCCCTTCTCTTAGAGCACTTACTTTAAAAGGCTTACAATCTCGTCACTCCTTGTGCTGCCCCCTATGAGAGGTTCATCTGCTACCACCCAGAAATGTCTCCTTAAGGACCTGGAAGCCAGCTCTTTGAAATGCAAATATCCGGGGAGGTAGCTCTCCTGACCCCCAGCTTCAGCGGGAGGGCAACAGCCTAACTGGGGTGGGCACCTCTCTCCCATCTGCAAAACTACCTCCTGTCCTAAAGATATGAGAAGGTGATTTCTCCTCCAGAGGATTGCCAGGCGATCCAGATAGCCTAACCATACAGACCGACTCCTCTTAAAGACTTTTGAAACCTTTCCTTTGGCACATCCCGGGCTGGAAAAGGCCTCCTGCCTTTTGTTACAGTGCTGTTGGCTTCGGTTTACATTGAAGTCTTTCTCCTCTACTGCAGTAGTACTGACTAAAATCTGCTTTGGGGTACCTGGGTGGCTCAGTCAGTTAGGAGTCCAACTTCGGCTCAGCTCGTGATCTCGCGGTCTGTGAGTTCGAGCCCCACGTCGGGCCCCGTGCTGACAGCTCACAGCTTGGAGCCTGCTTCGGATTCTGTGTCTCCCTCTGTCTCTGCCCCTGCCCCTGCCCAACAACAAAAACAACAAAATTTATTTTAGAACGTTTTAGCCTCAACTTTTTTTTTTTTTTCCCAACGTTTATTTATTTTTGGGACAGAGAGAGACAGAGCATGAACGGGGGAGGGGCAGAGAGAGAGGGAGACACAGAATCAGAAACAGGCTCCAGGCTCTGAGCCGTCAGCCCAGAGCCCGACGCGGGGCTCGAACTCACGGACCGCGAGATGGTGACCTGGCTGAAGTCGGACGCTTAACCGACTGCGCCACCCAGGCGCCCCTAGCCTCAACTTTTGAGCCTCTGTTCGTTCAACATCAATGCCTATCAAAAACATGTACTTAAGATCATTACAGTTCATGGCAATATTGGTTGTTTACTACAGGGGCTCATAGGAAAACGGCACCTAACATATTTAGGTTGTTAATTTACACTTAATAATTCAAACGTTTATCCAGCACTGTATCTGGTATATCAGAGTAGCTGAATGTAATTTCTGGGAGTCCAGTAATTTTCCTGAAAACTTTACTTTTTGGAGTATTTATTTATTTTGGGGAGAGCACAAGCAGGGGAGGGGTAGAGAGGGGGGACAGAGGATGTGAAGCTGGCTCTGCGTTGACAGGCTGACAGCAGCGAGCCTGATGCGGGGCTTGACTCACAGACCATGAGATCATAACCTGAGCCGAAGTCAGACGCTCAACCGACTGAGCCATCCAGGCGCCCCAAAACCTATTTTTTAGGGCAGTTTAAGGTTCATCGTGAAATTGAATGGAAGGTACAGAGATTTCCCGTATACTCCCCGCCCCCACACAAGCACAGCCCCCACATCATCAACTTCCCCCCACCAGAGTGGTATATTTGATACAATTAATCGCACCTAATAACTTTTAAAAGCTATTATCAAGATTGATTTTCATTTTTATAATACAAAGTATTAAATCCTAAAGATACCAGCATTAAAAATTAAGCATTCCAGGGCGCCTGGGTGGTGCAATCGGTTAAGCGTCCGACTTCAGCCAGGTCACGATCTCGCGGTCCGTGAGTTCGAGCCCCGCGTCGGGCTCTGGGCTGACGGCTCAGAGCCTGGAGCCTGCTTCCGATTCTGTGTCTCCCTCTCTCTCTGCCCCTCCCCCGTTCATGCTCTGTCTCTCTCTGTCCCAAAAATAAATAAACGTTAAAAAAGTTTAAAAAAAAAAAATTAAGCATTCCGTGTCATTTCACTAAAAACTAGAAAAAAATAATAATAATTTGACATTAATGAGTCAGGATAAATATGTGTGTTTTCCTAACAATAAATTCAAAGAAAATTGATCTTAATATTCCACAAATTGCAAATAAAGATCTACCCCAAAGTCATTATCAAATTTTTGTAAAACTGATTTATATATTTCATTGATTTTACTGCAAGAAGTAATAAAGAATTAATTGGTTCAAGAGCAAGTATTCAAAAGACCAGTATTATAACAACATTGCAGGTCAGTTTGTCCTTTTATGCAAAACCGGGTAGTCTCTTAGCTACTGATTAAGACTGAATAGAAGTTCCCTGGTTCAAATTTTGCAAAATAAGTTTTTTAACTTTCCCACCTAGTCTTTATCTTGGAGAGACACTCCGACGATTCTAAGACTCTGATCTAGAGAGAAAAATTACAACTCAACTTAGGTCAAGTAAAGCAATGATGCTGAAGAGTGCTTTTGGAGATCCGCTTCCATAAAGAGGGAAATAGTTCATATCAGGTCAACCCTCCAGGAAGAAAAGCTGAATAAAACTTACAAAAGCAAAAAACTGTTCAAATTCTCAGAGAGCAACCAAAGCAACCAGAACTCGAAAGAGGGAGACCCCGGAGAGAAGAGAAATTCTCAAGTGAGTCTGACACTCCCTGCCGCTGTGGATGATCAAGGCATTTGCCGATTTCTTTGCACACTCCGGGGCTAGGAAGCCAAAGAGACAGCAGTGACTCAAAAATTCTAGCTTACTGAGCTATGCTCAAAAATTAGAGTTCAAGTTTACCAAAGCAGATGGGACTGGAAGAGCCGAGATCCACCAAAAAAGAAAAGTACAGAGAAGCAAGATCGACAGTCTACACAACATCTCCCTTCAAGTTTCCAAAGCTGTATGATATGAGAAGCCAGAAAAGCAAAGAGAAAGTGGCATGTGTGAAGCTAAAATACCAAGTAGAGTTTCTGGGAGATTTGTAGGGTCCAGAAAAAAGAAAGTAGAGCCCGGAGTTAGCAAAGAAGAAGGTCCCAGTAAACACCTCGGGTTTGCACTTGGAATCTAAAGGGCTATGTCCTAGGAATAGAGGAAAACCAAGAGCCAAATATCCTTCAAAGAGAATAAAACTGAGAATCAGATTCTTTCTTCAAGTCCTGACTAAATAAAAATGGGTTACCCCTACCCTGTCTTCCAAAGGAAAAACAACATCAAACAGGGCTTCCACAATTTCTTCAAATACACTGTCCTGACATTCTATCACAAAGATCATGCATGCTAGGGGATGAGACCAAATGCCTAAAACCCGGGGAGAGAGGGGACAAGAGAAAATGACCCACTGGTGATTCAAATACTGAAGTTCTCAGATATGGACACTAGAAGCACAGTGATTAATATGTTCAAGAAAATAGAGGACAATTGAAGAGTTTCACCAGAGAACTGCAAATCTGTGTCCAAAAGGAAAAAAAGCGGGTTGCCTGGGTGCTTCACTCGGTTACGTGTCTGACTCTTGATTTCAGCTCAGGTCACGATCTCATGACCGTGGGCCTGAATCCCACGTCAGACTCTACACTCAGCATGGGATTCTCTGTCTCATTCTCTCTCTCTCTCTCTCTCTCTCTCTCTCTCTCTGCCCCTACCCCACTCACACACACATGTGCCATCACTCTCAAATAAATAAAAACTTTAAAAAGGAAAAAGAAAGAATCAAGTAAATCTCACGTGCGTGCATCTCTAAATAAATTAATTAATTAATTAATTAATTAAAACTTTAAAAAGGAAAAAGAAAGAATCAAGTAAATCTCACGTGCATGCATCTCTAAATAAATAAATAAAAACTTTAAAAAGGAAAAAGAAAGAATCAAGTAAATCTCACGTGCGTGCATCTCTAAATAAATAAAAACTTTACACTTGATCTTAGCCAAAAGGCCGAGAAGCGATTTATAAATAAAAACTTTAAAAAGGAAAAAGAATCAAGTAAATCTCACGTGCGTGCATCTCTAAATAAATAAATAAACAAATAAACAAATAAACACTTCAAAAAGGAAAAAGAAAGTAAAGATCAAATAGAGATTGTGAATCTCAAAGATACAGTAACCAGAACAGGATCACGTGGGCACGATGGAGTGAGGAGGCTGGTAAACCCTCTCCCCACCAAGCCACCATAAAGCGGCTCAAAACTGTCAAAAACAGTCATTTCAGCGCTCTGGAAATCTCCGCATACAACCAAATGAGAAGCGTTTATCCATGAAAACGAGCGACCTAAGGTGAAATTACCATACATGCTGTAGTGCTCTTGTCTGGGGCTGCTCCCTTCAACCTGTACCCCCCCTCAGCACGTCAAAGGCCTACCCAACTAAGAGAAACAGTGGCTTCACCGCTCCTGTCAAGGAGGCTCATGTGATATGAAGCTGCTGTTGAAAGTGGTCATTTCGGTCACAAGCTAAGAGGGAGCAGCTTCACTACCCTAAAGTAACAATTCTGCTTAGGGCAAGCCATACTCCGGCAGACTAGCCAGATACGGTGTTCAAGAGGCCAAAGGGAGGCGTGAAAAGCACTCCACGTGGCCTGGGTTGACCAGAGGCTGAGTACATCCATAGTAGAGACTAGAGTTGAACACGCTAAAACGTTCATGGTCGACAGGGCCTAGATACACGCATACAGAAGACCTCAGAGCACCCAGTGGGAGTAGCAGCGAGGAAAAACTTGAAAGCAGTCTGAACTGTGAACGGAGCCCCCCCAGTCCACCTGCAGACTCACCTGGGCAGAGTGGCAGCCTTCCAGACTAGAGATATTTGAGCACAACCTCTGACTAATCTTTGGCGGTAGCCCCAGCGAGGCAGACTCCGGAAAGGTCCCCAGGGAGCCAGGCTTTCAAAAATAGAAGATGAGAAAAAGAACTGAATGGAGACATCAGCCACAGATCACGGGGAGACAGATTTCACAAATTTAGGCCAGTTAAGTTACTAATCACAAACAAAATAAAACCACCACCACCACCCTCAGGGAGAAATAAGTCACAATCCATAGTGGCTATGGTATGTTATTCAAAATGTCTAGTGTTCAAACAAAAATGTTTAAGATATGCAAAAAAAAAAAAAAAAAAAAAAAAACAAGAAAGTGTGACCTATAGTCAGGAGGGGAAAAAAAGGGAATCAATAAAAACTGTCTCTGAGTGAGCCCAAGTATTAGATTTAGCAAAGACCTCATGCTGCTATTACAAACACACGTATAGAACTTTTTCTTAAAAGTTCAAAGAATTAAAGAAAAATATGACAACAGCGGCTAAACAAATGGAGACTCTCAACAAAGAGATATTACTTTAAAGGAGCCGAACAGAAACTCAGGAGTTGACAATTATAATAACTGAAAGGAAAAATTCAGCTGAGGAGATCAAGGGGTACATTTGAGATAGCCACAAAACAAACAAAAAATCAGTAATACTAAGATAAAGAAATATTAGCCAATATCAGACAACATCAAGTATGCCAATATACATGTAATGGGGGAGTCAAATGGTAAGCAGAGAGAGAAAGGAACAAAAGAATATATTTGAAGATATAGTGGCCCCCAAATTTTCCAAATCTGATGTAAAAAAATTAACCTACAAATCTAAAAGCTCAATGAATCCCAACTAAGATAAACACAGAGATCCACACAAGGGCACGTCTCAGTCAAATTGTTGAAAGACAAAGAAAATGATAAAATCTTGAAAACGGCAAGGGAAAAAAAACATCCATCATGTACAAAGGAACAATGAGATTAACAATGGACTTCCCAAGGCGCCTGGGTGGCTCAGTCAGGTAAGCAGTTGACTCTTGATGTCTGCTCAGGTCATGACCTCATGGTTGTGAGACTTGAGTCCCAGGTCTGGCTCTGCACTAGGCAGGGAGCATGGAAGGGCATCTGGATGGTTCAGTCGGAGGAGCGTGCGACTCCTGATCTTGGAGTCGTGAGTTTCAGCCCCACAGTGAGTGTAGAGATTACTTAATAAATAAATAAAAACTTTTAATATAAAAAAAAGAAGATGAAAAATTTCTCAGAAAAAAAGTCTGAATTTGTTCCTAGCAGAGACCTGTCTTACAAGAAATACTGAAGGAAATCCTTCAAGCTGGAAGAGAATGACATCAGACATCAACTCGAACTGGCAAGAAAAAATGAGAAGTGTTCCAAATGCTAAGTATGTAGGTAATACAAAATGTATAAAAACTATTTTTCCCATTTTTTTCTCTTATTTTCTTTAAAATACATAAAATGGGGGCGCCTGGGTGGCGCAGTCGGTTAAGCGTCCGACTTCAGCCAGGTCACGATCTCACAGTCCGTGGGTTCGAGCCCCGCGTCGGGCTCTGGGCTGATGGCTCGGAGCCTGGAGCCTGTTTCCGATCCTGTGTCTCCCTCTCTCTCTGCCCCTCCCCCGTTCATGCTCTGTCTCTGTCTGTCCCATAAATAAATAAAAACATTGAAAAAAAAATTTTAAATAAAACACATAAAATGGTATAAAGCAATAATTATAACATTGTTGAGTTTGAAATAGTTAGAAATATAATTGTTTAGTTCTTAATATATGTAGACATAATATATATGACAATAAGAACCCCAAGGAAGGAGAGGAAAAAGAGAACTATTGCAACAAGGCTTCTATATTTTAATGGAATTAAGTTACTATTAATCTGAAGTACACATAAATTAAATTAGGACACATATTGCAATCCCACTAAGATCATAATAACAGGAAAAAAAAACAAGCATAATTTAAAAATCAACAGACAAACGGCCAACTAAAAAGCAACTAATGCAAAAGGAAGTCAGGGGGAAGAGAGATATGAAACAGGAGATATATGGAACATAAGTAGAATGGCAGACATTAAACCGTGCAATAATTACATTAAATATAAATGGACTAGACATTTCACTCAAAAAGTAGAGACTGACTAAATGGAAAAGCACAACTGAACTAGATGCTAGCTACAAGGGATACACCTCAGGTTCTAATGTACAAATAGACTGGAAATCAAAGCACAGAAAGATATACCATGTTAAAACCAAACACAAGTGAGCTGAAATGGCTATATCAATATAAAATAAAACAAACAGTAATGTAAGAAATATTACTAGAGACAAAGAGGAGCATTTTAAAATAATAAACCTGCTAGTACAGCAGGGAGACATAACAATTATAAATGTACATACAAAGACATAATAATGCTAAATGTACATACAACTAATAATAAAACCCCAAAACTCAGCACAATCTGACAGTCATGAGAGGAAAAATAGACAATTCAACAATAACAGTTGGAGATTTCAAAACCACAGTCTCACTAATTGATAGAACAGCTGAACCAAAAATCAGCAATGTTAGTCAACATAGAAATAAAATTATCAACCAACTTAATCTAACTGATATTAGTAGAAAACTCTACTCTGTGAGTACAGAATACACATTCTTTTCAAACACACATGGAACATTCTCCAGGATAAAACACAGGCTGGCCACAAAACAAGTCTCAAGAAATTAAAAATTAAAATCATCAAAGTATATGCCCTGATCACAATGGAACTATATTTGAGATCTACAAAAAAAAAAAAAAAGGGGGGGAAATCCCAAAAATCTGAAAATTAAACAAGACACTTGGATCAAAGATTTCAAAAGAGAACTTTAAAAATATTTTGAGCTAAATGAAAATGAAAGCAAAACATATGAAACTGGGTGGGACCTACTGAAAGGAACACTTAGACTTATAGCTATAAATGTCTGTATCAGAGAAGAAGAAAGGTCTTAAAAACCTAAGCTTCTACCTTAAGAAACTAGATAAAAATAAACAACCCAAAGCAACTGGAAAGAAGGAAATAATAAAGATTAAAAATAAAATCAATGAACCAGGAAACCGAAAATAATAGTGAAAAACACTGAAACTAAATGTTGGTTTGTAACAAATAAAATTGGCAAGCCAACTAAGTTAATTAAACTACTCCTAGTAAAACAGAAGATATAAATTATCAAATCATCAAAATAAATAGAGAGAGAACATCATTACTGTATATAATTAAAAGACTTGTAAGGAATATTATAAACAACTATATGTTCATAGACTTATACAAGGAAAAAAAATTGGGTAAATAAAAATCCTCCCACAAAGGAAAGTCCAAGTCCAGATGGCTTCACTGGTGAATGATGTCAAAAATTTAAAGAAACAAAATCCACTCTTCACAAACTCATTCAAAAAATAAAGGAGAGAACACTTTCCAACTCATTCTATGAGGCCAGTATTGCCTTGATCCCAAGGCCAGATAAGGATATCACAAGAAAGCTATAGCCATAACACTCCTTATTAATATAGACACAAAAATCCTCTTAAAAAGTACTAGCAGGTTGAATTGAGCAATACCAGAAAAGACAGCTGAGACAAGTGAGATTTAACCATGGAAGCAAAGTTCATTTAAAATTCAAAAACCAACTGATGTAATAAACTAGATTTGTAAATATAATATTAGTAAGAGGAAAATTAATAAATATTAATGAAGGGGAAAAACACACGATCATCTCGATACATGTAGCAAAATATTTAATAAAATCAAACACTCATTTATAATTTTTTAAAACTCTCAAACTAAGTATAGAAAGGGTCTTCCTCTGGGGCCCCTGGGTGGCTCAGTTGGTTAAGCACCCGACTCTTGACGTCGGCTCCAGTCTTGATCTCGTGGTTCATGAAATGGAGCCCTGCGTGAGACCAAGCCCTGCATCAGGCTCTGCACTGACAGCTTGGAGCCTACGTGGGATATTCTCTTTCCTCTCTCTCTGCCCCTCCCCCGACTCATGCACGCTCTCTCAAAACAAGAAAGAAAGGGTCTTCCTCAACCTAACAAAAGGGTGTCTGTGAAAAAACTACAGCTAACATCGTATATACTATTGAAAGAATGATTGCTTTTACCCCTAAGTTTAAGAACAAAGTAAGGATGTCTGCTTTTACCACTAAATAAGGCAAGGTTGTCCATTTTTGCCATTTGTATTCAACACTGTAGTGGAAGTTCTGGCTCCTACAATAAGAAAGGAAGTAGAGAAGGAAGGAAGGAAGGAAGGAAGGAAGGAAGGAAGGAAGGAAGGAAGGAAGGGAGGAAACAGGGACAAGGAGGAACTAGGGAGTAAGAGGATGAGGAAAGAAAGGCATTCTGATTTGAAAAAGAAAAAAAAAAACAGAACTTTTTTATTTGCAGATTATGTGGTCCTATATGTAGAATATGGAATCCACAAACAATTCCTAGAATAAATGAATTTGGCAAGATTGCAATACGAAGGAACAAACACAAGAATCAATTACATTTCTTCCTATCAGCTATAAACCAGCTACTATGCTACATCCTAGCAATAAACAATCTGAAAATGAAATCAACAAAATGATTTCATTCATAATAGCATCAAAAGGAATAAAATACTTAGGAATAATTTTAACAAAAGACATGCAAGACTTACCCACTGACAACCACATAAACATTACTGAAGGAAATTAGACATCTGAGTAAATGGAGACATTCCATATTCATGAATTGAAAGACTCATTGCTGTTAAGATGGAAATCCTCCCCCAAAGTGAGCTATAGAGGCAACACAATCTCTAACAAAATTCCAGTAGGCTGTGTGTGTGTGTGTGTGTGTGTGTGTGTGTATGTGTGTGTGTGGTAGAAAATGACAACCGTATCTTAAAATGTGTATAATAGGAATGCACAGGACTTCAAATAACCAAAACAATATTGCAAAAAAAAAAAAAAAAAAAGCGCAAAGTTGGAAGAGGACTATTTAATTTCAAAGTTCAATATACGTCTACAGTGTAATATGGGATAAGCATAGAAGACAAACAGATGATAGATAAATGGATCAGAATTAACAGTCCAGAAACAGGGGTGCCTGGGTGGCTCAATCGGTTAAGCGTCTGACTTCGGTTCAGGTCATGATCTCACAGTTTGTGAGTTCGAGCCCCGCGTTCTGAGTGCCTTCTCTCTCTGCCCCTCCTCACTTGTGCTCTCGCTGTCTCTCAAAAATAAATAAATGAAAAAAAAATTTTTTTTTAAGTCCAGAAATAAACCTTTACATTTACTATCAGTTGACTTTTGACAAAGATGCAAATTCAGTGAGGAAATTATAGTCTTTTCAACAAATGGTGCTGGTAAAAGATTGGACACCTACATGCAAACAAATCAATAAACAGATAAATAGACCTCTACCTCACACAAAATACAAAAAAAAAATCATAATTCAAAATGGATCATAAACCTAAATGTAATAGAATCACAAATCTTCTGGGAAAAAAATATAGAAAAATCACTATCTCATAAAAATCTAGAGAATCTCAGATTAGCCAAAAAGTTCTTAGGTACAACAAAAGCGTGCCATAGAAGACAATATTAATAAACTGGACTTCATCAAAATTCAAATCTTTTTGCGCTTCAAAAGTAGGCACTTTGGGGGGAAAATATTTGCAGATCATATATCTGATAATGAGCCTGTACCTAGAATATATAAAATACTCTTACAAATCGATAAAACAACCCAATGTAAAAAATGGGCAAGAAAACTAAATAGACACTTCACCGAACAATACTTACAAGTGGCTAAAAAGCCCATAAAAAGTGTTCAATATCATTAATCCTTAGGAAAATGCAAATTAAATCACAAATTAAATTCAACACACATACTCTAATGGCTATAATCAATAACCATTGGACAATGATATGAAGAAACTGAAACCATCATACACTACTGGTGGGAATATAAAATGTTACAGTTACTTTGGAAAATATCTCAGGAGTTTCCTAAAAAGTTAAACATACATGCACCATATGACCCAGAAATTCTACTCCACTTCTCTTACTCAAGAGAAATGAAAACATAGTCTACTCAAAGACTTATATGAATTTTCATGGCAGCATTCCCCAAAATTTGGGAAACAACCCAAATTTTCATTAACTGATGAATGGATAAACAAACCAAAGTGTATCCCTTCAACATAATACTAATCAGCAATAAAAAGGAATAAAATACCAATCAATGCATGTTACGATATGGACAAGACTTGTAAGTTTCTTCAAAAACATTATGCTAAGTGAAAGAAGCCAGATACAAAGACTACATTTGTATGATTCGGTTTATATTAAATTAGTAGAAGAGGGAAATGTATAGAATTTGCCTGGGGTTAGGGCTGGGAGCAGAGATTGCAAATGGGCTCAAGAGAATTTTGGGGGTGGCTGCAGAACCCTATAAAACTCAATTTTGGTAATGTTTGCAGAACCCTATAAATTTAACTATCATCACTGAATTGTACACTTACAAAGAGTGAATTTTATGGCATGTAAATTACACCTCAATAAAGCTGTAACAAAAACTCAATACACGGGTTTGTTTTTTTTTAAGAGCAGACTGAACATTAAGAAGAAAGCATTAGTTTAGTGGAAGATAGATCATTAGAAAATCTCCAAATTAAGGCAAAGAAGGAAAAATATACAATGGAAAATACAGAAAAGAGTTTGAATCAAACAGGACGTAGTGTAAAAGTCTATTATATGTAAAACTGTACTTTCAGGAATAGAGGAGAGAGATTGGACCAGAAGAAGTTAATATGTAATGAGATAATTGTCAAAAATATTTCAAAACTGATTTAAGAGACTCTATGATCTCCAAGTAGGATAAACAGTAAGAAAAAACTGCCTGGGCAGATTATAGTAAACCCCTCAATATCAAAGAAATAGAAAACAAAATTTAAAACGGAGGAAAAAGCACATCATCTTCAAAACACCAACAATGAGACTGACAGCTCATTTCTTAAACAAAAATAATAGAAGACAGAAGATGATTAAAGTATGTATTTAAAGCACTGAAAACCAGTTGACAACCCAGAATTCTACATGCAACGAGAAGTTAGACAGATTTTTTAAAGTTTCAAATAAAAATACAAAGAAATACTAAAAAGAGGTCTTCAAGCAGAAAAGAAATAATCCCAGAGGGAAACAGATTTACACGAAGGAATGAAGAGAAATGGTAAATACAAACAGACATTAACAGCACAAAACATCAATAACAATATATTGTGTGGTTCTATTCATACGTGAAATTAAAATAAATGACAGCAACAGTACAAAAGGGAGCAGGGGCTTTTACAGAGGTAAAGTATTCTTAGAATTGTGCATGATGAGGAAAGTGGTTAAGTGCTGAGAGTAAATTCAAGTGAAGGACGGGTGATTCTACAGATAAACTATTAAGACTAGGAAGCCAATGTAGCAAAATCCTTGGAATCTAGGTCAATACACCAAAATCTACTGTAGTCTACATTCACAGGCAACCTAAAGTTAGAAGGTGAAACTTTAAAGATGTCATCTGCAACAACAACAAAAAGAATCAACCTCATGAAAGATGTACAAGAATCCCACAGAGAGAACTTGAAAACATTACTTTGAGAAATTAAAGACAACCTAATTAGACACAGAGCTATACTGTGTTCACTGACTCAATTATTTTTTTAATTTTTTTTTCAACGTTTATTTATTTTTGGGGGGACAGAGAGAGACAGAGCATGAACAGGGGAGGGGCAGAGAGAGAGGGAGACACAGAATCAGAAACAGGCTCCAGGCTCTGAGCCATCAGCCCAGAGCCCGACGCGGGGCTCGAACTCACGGACCGCGAGATCGTGACCTGGCTGAAGTAGGACGCTTAACCGACTGCGCCACCCAGGCGCCCCTATCACTGACTCAATTATTATAAAGAGTCAACTCTCCCAAATTGATCTACAGATTCAATGCAATTCCAATCAAAAGCTCAGCCAGTGTTTTTGTGAAAATTGACAGGGTGATTCTAGAATTTATATGTAAATGCCAAACACCAAGAAAAGGCCAAAAGGAAATCAAGAAGAAAAACAAAATTGAAAGATTTATACTACCTGGTACCAGGTCTACAATAATTTAAGGTATTTTATTAAACAAACAGCCCAACAGGACAGAATACAGAGGGTTCAGAAAGAGGTTTACAAACACAATTTTTGATTTAGGATAAATGTGCTACTGTAATCCAGTAGAGAAAGGATGATCTTTATCACAAGTAATGCTGGGTTAACGGGTTAATAACACAGATAAAAATCATCATGACCCCTACCTCACACCACACACAAAATTCAATTCCAAGAGGGTAAAAAATCTAAATGTGAAAGGTAAAACAGTAAGACTTCTTAAGAGTACAAGTAAATATCTTTATGACCTTGAGGCAAGCAAAGGTTTCTTAAACAAGACACAAAAAGCACTAACATAAAGGAAAGATTTATAAGTCAGAATTCATTGCAATTAGAATCTTTGGTTCATCAAAGACACAACATTACGAGATTAAAAAGCAAGCCCATAGTGGGGCTCCTGGGCGGCTCAGTCAGTAAAGCATCTGACTCTTGCTTTCGGATCAGGTCATGATCTCACAGTTTCACGAGTTCGAGCCCTCGTCGGGCTCTGCACTGACAGTGTGGAGGCTGCTTGGGATTCTCTCTCTCCTCTCTCTGCCCCTCCCCCACTCATGCTGTCTCTGTCTCTCTCAGTAATAAATAAATAAACTTTGGGGGAAAAATCATTAAGTAAAGAAAAAAAGCAAGCCCATAGTATCAGAGAACATCACTTATTGGCGAAGTACAAATAAAAACCACAATGAGATATTACTTTTTGCCCACTACTATGATTTACAATACCAAGTGTGAGCAAAAATGAGAAACAGCTGGAACTTTGAGACATTCGTGCTGGGAATGTCAACTGTACAACCTCTTCAGGCAAATGTTTGGCCATATCAGTGGTAACTCATACATGTAACCTATGATCCATTCCAATCCTACGTATATACTCAACAGAAATGCGCACGTATACATACATGTATGAGACTGTTCATGACAGCACCATTTGTAACAGAGAAAAATTAGAAATGATCCAACTATCTATGAACAACAAATGGATAGGAAAAAAATGTGGAATCTACAATAACAAAATACCAAAGTGTGGGAGAAGAAAAATCAAATATGATTACATCCAGCAGCTTGGGTGAATGTCACAAATATAACAAAGAAATGCTTAATGACAAAAAAAAAAAAAAGGACACATTGCATGATTTCGCTTGTAGAACATTTTAAAATAGTTTGCAAAACTGATCCGTAGTAATAGCACTCAGACCAATGGTCACTTTTTGGGTGCAGGTAAGGTCTGAAAGAAAGCGGTGAATGGATTCTAGGGTAACGATAATATTTTATGTTATGTTTTGATGTAAGTTGGGGTTTCGAAAGTGGCTTGCTTTTGGAAAATACAAACCACTATAACCCTCTGACCTGTGCACTTTTCTGTATGCATGTTAACCTTCAATGACAATGCTTACTTAAAAATAAAAATGACGCTTTCTTATATCTTTACATGATACATAGAACACAAAACAGGTAAAAGGATGCTATGATTTTGAAAAGTCTGCACGCAGTCCCAGAAAGACTTTCTAGAACTCAAATTTCATCATTTACTTCCCTGCTGAAAAGAATTTAAGGTCCTCCCAATCTGGCCTTGCTGGGGCCTCCCGTCATTCAGCATAAGTACTAATTATTCCCAAATCTTACTTGGATGCCTCTCCCACCCCCTTCCACAAGCATCATATGCCTTTCGCATCACACTCTAGTGTAACGACCAAACACGACACTGTC
The DNA here is from genome assembly GCF_014898765.1 of Herpailurus yagouaroundi. NCBI lineage: Eukaryota > Metazoa > Chordata > Mammalia > Carnivora > Felidae > Herpailurus > Herpailurus yagouaroundi. Next base: position 12,458,415 of record NW_024412467.1, read on the forward strand.
AGTTCCAGCAAGGTATGAGCTTTTGGGTCATCAGTGCCCAGCACAGCGCCTTACACACAGTGGACATTCAATAAGTACTTACTGGAAAAATTAAGTAGTAAAGTCAGCAAAAAGTCCTCCTTTCTACCATGAGAGAGTTTAACAAGGGCTGTCTAAATTTTCTCTTTTTTTTAAGCTGACTTTCTCTGGCAGAAAAGTCTATCATTTATAGACCAATCGACCGTGACCCAGAGGTTAATAATCAAATCATTTCAATTTACTGCAGACCAAAGAATAATTGAATTTCAGTCCAGATATAAAATTGAACTCTAAAATGCTTTAAGCTCTTCCTAATTATGTGCCCCACTGTTTGAATAAAATTGTTTAAAGGTTTCAAACTCTTCCATCATTGTCTATAAAGGCAGGAGAAGGGAAAACATTAAACCTGCTAGGTTGCTAGTTCCATACCCAAACTACATGAATCAGTATCACGGTCCATTTCAAATGCCCCATTATAGTAAGTGAGGTCTGGCTTAAACGAATCCTACTGATAGGTCTTATTGTTTTCATTAAAAGGTTTGAAGCAACTTATGTATACACTCAATGTAAGATGCACATTGTAACTTTTCTACCCGAAAATTACCATGACTAAGTGAGGAGGACAACCTCAATAGTTTCAACAACATTGTGCGGTTATAACCAACGTGGCTATCATTTTCGACTACCTTCCACTTGTGAAAATACTTTCCACTCTCTAATACGTGGCTTGTGGCATTTCTACCATCAGAGTAAGAGTGAAGGACAGGCGACTCTAATCTGAAGATCTGAATAAAGACCTTGATATCAACGACTCTACGAATTTTTTTCCTGCTGGCTATAATAATTCCTTTGGCCGTGATGCATGCGTCCATTTTCTACGTGTAATATCAGAAATACACTCACTTGATAGTTAAATCAACGTATATGGACGAAATCTTATTCGTGGTATCTCACAATCGTTATCGAGTCACTCGAGTACTAGGTCACCAAGAACCCACACGCTGCCAGGCTCTGGACTGCGCACTGGGGATACAGCTTTAAGGAGAAAAAAGTCGCCTCTTCCCTCGTGGGGCTTACAGTCCAGTGAGGGCAATATCAAAGAAGCACAAAAAGTAATAGGAAGTTACAGTTGTAACAGGTACACCACATCTCACCTGGACGACTGCAAGAGGCTCCCGATAACCCGGCCTGCTACCACTCTTGCTTGCCCAAGACCCAACCTCTACGTGGAAGAACGTTTCCAAAATGTAAACCAAAGTATTCCCATTTTCCCAACCACTACTTCTGCAAAAAGCCCTCCAACTGTTTCCCGCTGCACACAGAATAAAACCCAAGTCCCTGCCACGGACAAAACCTTGAGGAACGTGGCCACTCCTTCCTTCTCTGACATCATCTCTCGGCATTCTCCTGCCTTCTCTCTGCCTCAGGGCCTTTGCACTTGTTCCTTCAGTCTGAAATTGCTTTGCTCCTGATAAAGGCTCCCCTGGTCACTGAGATCTCAGCTTAAACGTGATCTTGCTTCCTAATCTAAGGTAGCATCTACTCACTTGCCGTAGTTTAATTATCTGTGTGGGGTTTTTTTTTTTCCTTCAAATCGGTCGGTGTGAGTCACACAACTTTATTCTTTTCCACATTTGTTTTGGCTCTTCTGGGGTTTTTTGCATATTATCTGTGTTTCACTTGTCCCTGCTAGTTTTCTTTTTTATTTGGATTTCTGTGTGTGTGTGTGTGTGTGTGTGTGCACACATGTGCACATGTGTGCTTATCTCCTCACCCAAATGCAAGCACCACCACAAAGGAACCTTGTCTGTTGATATTCCCAGAGTTGAGAGTCTTCCGGCACTCAGTCACATTTGCTGAATGTCTGACCCCATCAAGAACGCCAGGGAAAATTTCCCTAAGGAAGTAACAAATGACCTGAAATCTGTAAAATGAGCAGGAGTTACTGAGTGAAGAGAGAAGGGAAGAACATCTTCACAGAGGAATGACCAGTGCAAAGGCCCAGGGGCAGGAGAAAGCACCGCACAAGTGAGGGATTCCCAGAAGCCCCACGAGCTGAGTTCAGAGTACACAAAGAAAGATAAGATCGATGTCAGAACTGTTAGCTAATATAAAGAATACAAAGACAAGTATTGCACAGTGAAATTAATACGCTTGTCAGCTTGAGCAAAACAAGAGCCAAATGTAAAAAAAAAGAAAAATCACTGAAGAATTATTTCATCGTAATAAAACGAAATAAGATATATAAAACAAGATAATGTATTAAATTACTCATAATTTTAGAAAAGGAGCTACTACAACATATGTAACTAAATTTCACAACCTAATCATTATCTGTTCTTATTTCTGTCCTAATTGTATCTAAAAACAAAAAAAGCTGCTGCATGAAAAATGTTTTATAATGCTCATCAACCGATGAAAATTTATTTGTAGATTTAGTTTAAAAAGAAATCCTCATTCTCCTCATTCAGACATCATTGCTGCTGTATTGAGTGTGGTCTTACCCTTTCATATGTTACACTACTAAATATCTTAAGTAGATTCGCAACCTCGTTTGAAAATTATATAGGACCCTCTGTTGGAACACAGGTGTGCAGAACTTTGTGGCCACAAACTAAACAGAGACCCTCGAGACAAGAAAAAGGTAAAATGCCAGAATTATTTTTTTTTTAAAGAAATGATTTCAAATGATCTTCAAGTGTTAGGGTTCATCTCGTAAGGGGAAGAGGCTGAGAGGAGAGGGCATGTGATGGAGGGAAAAGATGCCAAAGAGCTTTGGGTTGCCTTCATTAAGCGCTTTGCATCGGTCGGATGCGTGGTGCACACTTTACGTGCGTCCAGCCAGCCATCACGTGTCCTCACAACAGCCCTCCGCGGTGACGTACCGCACCCAGGTCACAGCTCAGCGCCCCCAGCTCCTGGCGTCTTCTTGTACCTGTGTCATTCATCTGACTTGTGCCAACGGACGGTGCAAATGAACACGTTCTCTCACAAAAACCGGAAGCTCACGGGCTGAGTACAAGATTGACAGCTTCAGAATTACGCGTACAGAAGCTTTAACAGAAAAAGTTATTCACCCTGCTCTGTAAATTTCATTTCCTACCATCACCATCTGTCAGTAGGAAGAACTTCTTCCTGCCTTATCCCAACAAATTTATTTGTTGCCCACACCCGCCAAGTTATTCAATCGCAGCCCTCTCTTTCAGAGGGAGAGTTAAATCTCATTACTTCCCACCCACAGACCAAAAGCAGTTGCAAGACCCTTAGTGCAAAGCCAGGATTCCGGCCCAGATCTGACTACCAGGAAGCCCGGATTCTTCGTATGAGCCAGCAAATGACATCACACGCCAATGAATGCCTCTTGATTTCACTCCCATCGTTTAGAACCTGAGAGCTGACTTAATAATCTTCAATGAGTCTGTTCGCTTTCTCAGAGACACGGAGAGAAGCTCTGAAAAGAAAACGTTCCTAAGTGACAAAGACACATCGCATGCAACAAGTAGCAGAATTTTCTAAACCCCGGGGAATGGGGCTGTGTTTCGTTGTTTCCATAGTCCTGCTCCTACGGCACTGATGAAGAGATAACGAAAAGCTTTGCTTAGGCACAACTTTCCAACCTCCCCCCCCCCCAAGTGTAACACACATTTTTTAAAAAATAGATAAATCAGCAAACTCTTAGGCTGATGGATTTTACAGCCTCCAGCTCTTGGGATGCAATGCTTTTTATTAATTCTTGAACATCTAACAAGCAAATAGCTAATTCAAGCTCATAGAGAAGAGGGCTGTATTGTTCTTTTATGTCTTAGCCCCACAATTGTACAATTGAAGAAATTCTAGTCCGTATTAACATTAGCAAGAGTTCAAAAATTATCTCTGAATGGTTTATATCCAGTTTTACAAAAGCCTTGAGAAGAGAAGGGACTACACAGTACTTTTTTTTTTTTTTTTTTTTTAAGACTCGGACAGAACAGTTAGAATACAAAGGTATTATCAAAAGCTCTCCACGCATTTGAAAAACTCTCTGCTTGGAAATGTTCACATCTCAGTGACTACAGATGTCTCAAGTTTCACCAAATCACTAATTCTGACCTGTTTACCAGAACAGAGGATGGCACTTTTCTGTACTCTTCTCTGGGACCACTTAATAAGCTGTAGGGACGGGGTGCCTAGGTGGCTCAGTTGGGTGAGCATCCAACTTCGGCTCAGGTCACGATCTCATAGCTCATGAGTTCAAGCCCCACATCGGGCTCTGTGCTGACAGCTCAGAGCCTGGAGCCTGCTTCAGATTCTGTGTCTCCTTCTCTCTCTGCCCCTCCCCCACTCACGCTCTGTCTCTCTCAAAAATAAACATTGAAAAAATAATAATTAAAAAAAAAAAAGCTATGGGGAGCCATCTGAGAACACCAGAGCAGACAGAGACTTGACTACAGAAATCTAAAACTCTCCTATGATATTCCAGTGGTTTCCTAAGACTGCTCCCCTCTGCTAGAAACAGACATCATATAAAATTATTTTAGTCATTCAAGAAGTATTTATTGAGCACTTACTATGTTCCAGGCATTGTCCTAGAAGCCGAGAACACAGTAGCAAAAAGAAAAAAAGAAACAAAACAGATCCACTGTCTTTATGGAATTGTACACAATAGCTGAGTAAGACAATTATATGTTTTTCGTTTGTTTACTTGATGTACCATGTGATGACAGCACTGTGGAAAAGAACAGATGTGGAAGAGAGTACGGGAGACAGAAAGATCACAATTTTTAATTTTTTTTAACGTTTTAGTTTTTGAGAGACAGAGTGCGAGCAAGGGAGAAGAAGAGAGAAAGAGGGAGGCACAGAATCCAAAGTGGGATCCAGTCTCTGGGCTGTCAGCCCAGAGCCAGACACGGGGCTTGAACCCACAGACTGTGAGATCGTTACCTGAGCCGAAGTTGGACACTCAACTGACTGAGCCACCCCGGCACTCCAAAAGATCACGATTTTGTACAGAGAGCTTAGGAAGGCCACTCTGATAATATCAGAGTACAGACCTGAAAGGAACGAGGGGGTAAAGTCACACAAATGTTTGGAGAGAAAGCAGCCCCAGCAAAGTGGACGGAAGTGCTAAGGTCTAAAAACCATAGGAGGCTTGGCATGTTCAAAGAACAAGGCTTCTCAACTTCATCCAGACCTCCAGCATCCTAGACAAGGACCTCCCCCCACGTAACAAAGAACACGCTGCTCTGACCCTCGGAGAAGCCTACCCAGAGGTACATGACACGACACATGCTGAGTTTTCATTTCTTTTCATCTAGCTCATCTCACGTGGCCCTTTCCTGTGTTACATTCCCAATCCAGGGCATAGTGTAAAATAAAATGCAATAAATTCAGGAGACAGAAGACAGCTCGACTAATTTTGGTTTTAATTCTAAAAACAGATCGAGAGCAAACATTCTCCCCTCCTCCTACCCCAAAACCCCCACCGGTGTCTGCAGTGGTGAGCATAAACAAGGATGTATTCTTCTTGGTTTCCTCAACGGCCTCTCTTCCCAAAGTACTCACCAACAAAAGCATCTTCGATGCTGTAGGAAGCACTCTCTGCCAGGAATTAGCAGAGCAACCCCAGGCAACTTCACATTGTGACTTACCCACACAAATCACGGGTTTACATTTACCAACTCTGCGCAACCCTGGATAAGCTATTTATTAGTATTTTATTAAAGGGGAAACAAGGGTTGCTATGAAGATCAAAAGAGACTGCTTGTGTAGCATACTAATAAATTACCTGGCACCAAAGGAGTACTGAATAAATGGCAGCTATTAGAATATTGGTTAAAAGAACCCACAGAACTCTGCCTCGTTACTTGCTTTCGTGGACACTTGTCCCTCACTTCATCTTATTTTTCACGTAGCTTAAATAAGAAAGGGTCACTGAAGTTAATATGCTTAATCACTCTTAATCACTTTACATGGGGTGGAGGAGGGGCGATCGGAGGTAAAATGCTGAAAGTATTGTAAAAACAAATGTAAATGATTGTCAAAGATTCTTTTTTTTTTTTTTTGCTCTTTGACTAGAATAATCAAAAGCTTGTTCATAATTGCTAGTATAAAATTCTGCTAGCTACTGGGGGGAGGGGCAGAGAGAGGGGGAGACACAGAATCCAAAGCAGGCTCCAGGCTCTGAGCTGTCAGCACAGAGCCCCATGCACGCCTCGAACCAAGGACTGTGAGATCATGACCTGAGCTGAAGTCAGATGCTTAACCGACTGAGCCACCCAGGTGCCCCTGCTAGCTATTTTTTTAAGTTTGCATTTAAATTCCAGTTAACATACAGTGTAAGATCAGTTTCAGGTGTACAATTTAGTGCTCCAACACTCACATACAACACCCAGTGCTCATCACAACAAGCTAGCTACTATTTTTTTAAGCTTTTTATATATAACCTTTTAAGGCATGAATATCAGAAATCCAAATAAGTTGAAACAGAATTGTGATGTGATTTCTAATGTTCTATTTCAAGTAACTAAAAGCTCAAATTAATTTTATAGTGCCCAAATGATACATTAAACTTGAGTCCGTTTCCTAAGGCCCTAAAATTGATTTTTTTTAAGCTCTCACTACTGACTTCGGAACTAGAGTAAAATGTAATAATTTTATATCACATAAAAAATCGTTTAAGTATTCAATTAAGAAAAGCATCCTTGTACCTACCTGATCTTTGGAAATGAGTTAAGACATAGTTGTTGTTCTTGAGAAGCTTACAGTCTAGCACAAAAAAAAAAAAAAAGAAACAAAACAAAACAAAAAAAACAGACCTATGTATCTTTCAACACAACGTGCCAATTTTTTTTAAGGTATACACAGAATTATCTTGGAAGAGAGTAAAAAAGGAGTATCACTTAGTCCTTGGGGCAGGAAGTCAGCTAAGGACAAAACAGGTGAGCCCAGATTGAGGACAGCGCACAAAAGGCAACGCAAAATAGACCAACACTCAAAAGATATATTTACAGGTATATTCCATGCCAACACCATAGAAAATATGTATTCTTTTAGTACAGAATACAAACCATAATGAAAGGACAACTACCTTCAGAAAGTATCTTTTCTGCAAATCAATCTCTGCCAGTTTCTATACACAGAAAAGAATCCTGGTACATGTCACAATATACTACGAACAAAAGCTTCTTGTGACTTTAGGCTTTGTTTCTTTTCATTGAAAAGAAAGAAAAAAAGCCGGAGTGCCACAACGATTAGTGCCATCATTTCTACACTTTACACACACACACACACACACACACACACACACACACACACACACCAGTGAACTGAAAAAAAAAAAAAAAAAGGCAAAGCTGCCTGCACTCCTTCCCATCAAAACACTGGGATTGGGGCACCTGGGTGGCTCAGTCAGTTTAGCGTCCAACTTCAGCTCAGGTCACTATCTCACGGTCCGTGTGTTCGAGCCCCACGTCGGGCTCTGTGCTGACAGCTCAGAGCCTGGAGCCTGTTTCAGGTTCTGTGTCTCCCTCTCTCTCTGCCCCTCCCCCGTTCATGCTCTGTCTCTCTCTGTCCCAAAAATAAATAAATAAACGTTGAAAAAAAAATTTAAAAAATAAGCTAAGAGTGTGGAGTGCTTCGCACAGGATCTGCCCCATCAGAAGCCCTAGTGAGGATGTGACTGATGGACAGAAAAAAGATGAAACGTCAATCATACTGACCGTGGTCTGAGAAAAACCGGATGCGACAGGATGAAATGCCAGACAAGACCACATAGAAACCTTTTATTGCAGATTTACAATTCAAGAGTTTGAGTAAGCATCTATTCGTCAATATAACCATGCCTGACATGTCACAGCGTGATAAAATTGTGTAAAATGCCATGTCTTCATTGAAGGACTGTGGTTATAAGAAAGGGAAGAAGGTTCCTAATGGACTGATACTCAGAAACACAGTTTCCCACTTAAATACATCAAATGTGTTAGACAAATGCATAGTTTTATACTTCCAGTACTGTCTTGATTAATCTAACTGGTCTACTGGAACAATCAGATTACATAATACTCTCTCACACACACACACACACACACACACAAGCCCTCTACTCTTGTACCTTTATTGGAGGCTTATAATATTCAAAGTGCACTTAGTCACAATTCACGGGAGTCGCTTTTTGGTTAGTCAGGGGAAAAGGTGGGGATCAGTGACCAGGACCCACATCTCTGGTGTAGAAGTGGCCAGCCTCTGAAAACCATGGAAACAGCCCTTCGGTAACTGCTTCAGGAGTTTGGACCATAAGGTGATAAAGAGATTATTAATGCCATCAAAGTCTTTTTGTCTTCCCATCCCCTTGACCATCATGCCCTGCAGGCTTTCAGTGTGTATTACACTCCCTTTAAACATCTTTTAAGGGGCGCCTGGGTGGCGCAGTCGGTTAAGCGTCCGACTTCAGCCAGGTCACGATCTCGCGGTCCGTGAGTTCGAGCCCCGCGTCGGGCTCTGGGCGGATGGCTCGGAGCCTGGAGCCTGTTTTCCGATTCTGTGTCTCCCTCTCTCTCTGCTCCTCCCCCGTTCATGCTCTGTCTCTCTCTGTCCCAAAAATAAATAAACGTTGAAAAAAAAAAAAGAAAAAGAAAAAAAAAGAAAAAGAAAAAAAAATTAAAAAAAAATCTTTTAATTCATTGAAGACTCTACCTCATGGCCCTTTGGCTTTTACTTCTACTCATCGTAAGGTAAAAATCTAACGTGAGACACTTAGGGAAATGCACAATTCATCACCCTACAAGATGCCAAATTTTCCTATTCACCACACAGCTCTGTAAATGTCCAATATGTCAGATTATAATGTGAGTTGGGCTTTTTTTTTTTTTAATGTTTATTTATTTTTGAGACAGAGAGAGACAGAGCATGAACAGGGGAGGGGCAGAGAGAGAGGGGGGCACAGAACCGGAAGCAGGCTCCAGGCTCTGAGCCATCAGCCCAGAGCCTGACACGGGGCTGGAACTCCCAGACCGCGAGATCGTGACCTGAGCCGAAGTCGGACGCTTAACCGACTGAGCCACCCAGGCGCCCCTGGGCTTTTTTTTTTTTTTTAGTACGCACTTCTATAAACTAAGCCTCTAAATATTCTTCTGGTTGAATAACAAATTAGCCAAATCATGTTTTTAAAGCTCTGGGGATATAAAATTATTTAAAAATCATCAAGGCATTAACTGGTGACTTTTCCCCATAAGACAAAGAAGAATCAGGATGCCTGGGTGGTTCAGTCAGTTAAGTGTCTGGCTCTTGATTTCTGCTCGGGTTATCATCTCGCGGTCGTGGGATCGAGCCCCGCAGCAGGTTCTGCACTGAGCATGGAGCCTGCTTAGGAGTCTCTCTCTCCCTCTCTCTCTGCTCCTCGTGCTTGTGCGTGTGCTCTCTCTCTCTCAAAATAAATAAATATGCATTTTTTTTAATTTAAAAGAAAAAGGAGGCTGAAAACTAGGCCAAAGGAGACCATTTGGTTATTGCACATAATGAGTTCGGAAATGAAAGAAATAATCATAATAGTTGGAAACAAGTAATTCCTCATCCATAAGGGTTCGGATGCCTTTGATCAAGCAACACAGAATATATAGAAGGAAACACCTGATAACCATTGGTTGACTGATGTCCAAAACTGTACTGTGTAATTGCTACCAATAACTGGCAGGTAAGGAAATCAATCATTGACCTAGAGCTGTATTTGTAACACTCCAAGTGGCAGACAGTAGAAACGTATATATTATCCCCAAGTTCTGTGGTTTAGAAAGTGGTTTAACGAAGACGTGGGATCTTCATTTTAACGGGGAACACGAAAAGAGAGACCTACGCCCAACAAACATTTCTCAATCTCCATCAATCACTACTGATAATCCATGCTACACTTCCACGGATTCCAGAACATTCCATAACCCAGAACGCCACTTCCTGTCGCCACCATCATGTGTCTCCCATGCCGCTTCTCAGCACCACAGTTCCGATCAATACCCACCATGCACAGCAGGTCAGTGAATATTTATAAATATTCATATTTATATGAATTCATTAAATATGAATAAAATTCACATTTACATTCATTATTGAAATATTGAAATTATATTCATTAAATATGAATATTTATAAAAATTCACTCTTCCTCGAGCTAGTCTCAGGGACCACATTACTCACCCCCAGGCACAGATCTGAGCCTGAGTGTTTTGGTAACGACGACACCATTCAAAACCTATCGGCCTTCACAAATGCACTTTTATAAACGCTACAACACTTTGTACTAGATGCCAAATTACGAACCCGTCAGCACACTGCTACTAGAAACTGCAAGAGAACGTTGACCCAGAAACAGGCAACAAAGGCTTCCGTGGCCTTCTGCTGCCCATGCAGGCTCACGTGGTTACAAAACAACGGACTTTCAATGTCACGAGTATGTTCATCCTAACTTCAACAAGAACATTCTGCGGTTTGTCTCATAGCTACGGACACACTTGGTAAGTTAAGGTACAGAATCCCTCTTGTAGGACAAGGGCTGTGATTACAGTGATCAGACCCTATTTTACAACTTATACCAAAAATTAGGACCAGCTGTACTCCCTAAAATACAGAGTCTTGGGGCTAGAAATGCGAAAGAGTCACACCCCTATAAATAAGCGGGAGGGACAAGTAGGGTTTTTTACACCTGAGGACGCGCTGGGCTGTTTTCTACGTCCACCAGGTGGCTAAGCTAAACCAAGGACATAAAGCACACTTTCCACGTGCATTTATTTCCTAAGGAGATCCTGAGGCTCTCACAACTACTTTTTTCTTTCATCATCTGGGGACGCACATACCTCGGAATGCCAGCAACATACATGAACACGCCAAGTTCTTTTTCACCGCCCTGACAACAGCTCCATTTCACGCTTCAGACACTGGTGGAAACAAACCACTACAAAGCGGTGCCTGCAGTCCGTGACTGTTTATTCCTGATGTTTACGGACTTTACTTTTTGGCAGAAAGACAGACAGCTTTAGAAATGCCAAACTCCATTGAGTCTTGTGCCTTGTGTGAGTTAGCAGCAAAGGCAAACCATGGGTCCTCGTGGTGCTGAGCCAACAGTGGGTTGTATCTCCGTTCTTGAGAATACAAGCTAAGGGCCACCACGTCAACTATTGAGGCTAGGACCCACCGTGAGGGCTCCATCTGGCTGAAAAGCAGATCCAGAGGCCTTGCACTAGAATGCTGGATTTGCTAACAAATATCTGGATGAAGCTATAATCTTGGTACCCCCGAACACGCAAGAGAAATCATTATTTTTACTACAAAGCAAGAAACTCCCTCCCGTGTCTATATCCTGTGTCTAGGCTTCAATATTCTGTTTGCCTTTCACGCCTCAATGAGAAAATACTGATTTTCTCTCCTGGTTACCTTCTCAAAACAGACCTAACATCTCACTACCGTCTCGTCTCTCGTTGCCACCATCGGTGAGCGTTAAGCACGGCAGCTGTGAATCACTCTACAGGTAAAATCAGTTTCAAACACCACCCCCGGTTGTGAAGGAACCTGCAAACTGTTGTGGCAACTTCGTCTTTCAGTCTTCAATACGATCTTCTAATGAAGTCACATCACTTACAAGTGCTGGCAAACACAAACTGACTTGGAAACCTGGTAATCAGCAGGCTAACAGGTGTTGAAATCCCGAGGAGGAAGAGGGGCTATTATTAATCACTTCACGCCTCAAAGCTCAAGTGGCTTTAATAGCCATAATTCTAATCAACTTAACTGCAAGGCAAGATGATCCGTGCCACCGGTTTCTTTTCACCCACTACCTTTTAAAAGAGCAAAGACACAATTTCCTGCCTTCCGCAGAATGTCCTCTAACTCATCTACTCCAACTTGTGTATTATTTTACTAAGTTGGGAGCAACAACTTAAGTTGAAACATTTCCCAGTTCCCAGTCGACGTCGCTCCCCAATGAAGGCAAACAATGTTAATATATCATTGCCTTCCGGATGGATCGGCGAGGTTTCTTTCCCAGTATCACACGTGTTGCCTAAGTAGCCCCAATGCCGTCTTTACAATCGTATCTTGAATTCCTTCCCTGTGTCTGCCACAAAGTATCACGAAATGATGGCAAGGCTTGGGGCCCTTGAGAAAGGACGCATGCACCCATCACCTGAGCAATTCCCCCGAGCGGTACCCTCACGCCCTTGGCAACCGCATCTTCACTCTCTCCCCGCCCTTAACGCCCGGGTGCGAACACCGGCCGCTACACCTGCCTCGGGAGCTGCTCCGGGCTGCTCCCTCACGCAGAGAAACGCGAGGCATTTTGCAGTCCCTTAAAGCGCGAACACAATACCTTCCAGAAACAGTAACAATGCCCCCCGCCCCCCGGGGGGGGGGGGGGCCAAGGATCTAACCCGCAAAGTACTGGTCCCGCCAGGAACTCTGGTACCGCTGGATGGGAAACCCGGGCTGCCCTTCCCGTTCGGTTTCAGGTTTAGCGACTACACCTTGCAAAGATAAAGGTCGTTATGTTCAAAACCCAAAGGAACTTCGGAAGCACCAAACCGGGCAGGGGCACCTAAGCACGGGCTCGCTTTCCAGGGACTGTTCAACAACACCACCACCACCGCCGCCGCCTGGCTTGCTCGCCCCTGCGAGCCTCCCATCCCGTCCTCGGAGAGGATCGGTTAGGAAGTCCACCGGGCGAGTCCAAAGGGAAACGGCGTCCCATCTTTTTTCCCCCAAAGCCTCGCGAACACGCCAAACCGGCAAAACCGGAGGGCGCCCGCCCCACGCCCCGTCGCTCGGGAAGCCCCGCGCCGCGCACCCCGTCGGAGCCCCGGCGGCGCGCCCGCCCGCCAGAGGCTCTGCCCGCCTTGCCGGCCGCCGT